>NW_019392731.1:3028872-3523730 GCF_000648675.2 Cimex lectularius
TATATATATATATATTGTATTTTTAATATGTCCTGATTCATCAATTTTTTCTTTTCATCTGGCAGAAACGTATTTAGCTAATAGATAGTATAATAATATATTTTAAGGGTACTGTGACTATTGAGTGTTGAAAATAGAACCCCAAATGTAGATGAAATTATGAAAAATCGCATGTGTCTTTTCAATTTGTCGCCACGTTCCACCGTTTTTGGCGTTGTTCATTTTTCCCTCATCTCCTCGGGCGAAATGACAAACACGACCCCTAGAAGAGCATGCAGGTGGGCGGAGGGTGAGACAAAAAAAATGTGTCCGAGTGGCAATTGTCATCTTTAGATACCTGCGAATCAAAGAAGCTATCATTAGCAAACCACCTGCGGCCGGCTACCAACGCTCGGCCCAATGCTACAATTTACTTATCTCCTGACCGAGGGCAATTTTTCATTTTCGTCTCCCTAAGGCATTTTTCAATTACAGCTATTACTTGGTTATCCGATGTCAGGTCGAGGGAGGAGAATGACAAATTTTTATAACGACCGTCCCGAAGAAATGCCAAATCTTTGTGTACTACGTACTGAGTTTCGTTGATAGACATCTCAATGTATTTTAATTTTTTTACGTAATAATTACTGACTATAATTGAAACACTTTTACAACAAAAGTAACAATATTCCGTGCGTTTATTTTACCATGGATTACCAGAATATTTTCATGACTGATCATAAGCACATAATAATTTTCCAACGTTATTTTTAATAGTCATTCAACAAGAAGAAACAGAAAAAAATCCTACGAGGGTAGAATCTGCCTAAACCTAGATAGTCATGAATGGTTTTCATGGAATATGTTATTTTATCTTATATGTAAATATCATTAGTGTAAATATATTCATATGCAACACAAATATTATTTATGGAAGATAAACATGATAATACTGGCACTATTTGCCTGATATATAAGTTGAAGTAGCTGATTATTAAATTTAAACATTCAACTAGACGTTCTACAAGATACGTAAATAAATAAATAAATAAAAGAGAGAGAGAGAGAGAGAGAGAGAGAGAGAGAGAGAGAGAGAGAGGGAGGGAGAGAGAGAGAGAAAGACAGAGAAAGATTGAGAAAGGGAAAGAGGGAAAGAAAAAGGAAGAGAATGAAAGAAAGAAATAGAAAGAGAAAAGAAAGATAGAGAAAGAGAGAGATGCAGCGAGAGAAATCCTTAAAGATAGGTAAATAAATAGATAAATGGACAGATAGGGACAGGGACAGACTGAAAGAGGGAAAAAGGGAGAGACATAGAGATCAGATACAGAGAGGGAACCAGAGAGGGAGCCAGAGGAGAGAGAGAGAGAGAGAGAGAGAGAGAGAGAGAGGGAGAGAGAGAGAAAGAGAGAGACGTAAAGATATGAAAATAAATAGATAAATGGACAGATAGGCAGAGACGGAGAGAGATTGAGAAAGGGAAAGAGTGAAAGAAAAAGGTAGAGAAAGGAAGAAAGAAAAAGTGAGAGAGAGAAAAAGAAAGAAAGAGAGAGTGAGCGAGGGAGAGAGGGAAATACAGAGAGAGCGAGTGGGAGATAAAGAGAGAAAGAGAGAGAGAGAGAGAGAGGGAGAGAGAGAGAGTGAGTGAGAGAGAGAGAGAGAGTGAGAGAGAAGAGAGAGGGTGAAGAAGAGCAAGATAGAATGTAAATGAGAAAGAAAGGTAAAAAGAATGAAAGAGAGTGAAGAAAGATTTTGTAGGTATGTGGTTCTTTTCGTCTTTAACCGTTCCAAAGTTTATTCGAAATTGTGTTTTTGGTTTTTCAAAAGAGGACGAAGTTTGATGGGTTGGACCAAATTTTTATTTTATTTCCAACCGGGGTTACAACTCCTACGCGACTGGTGCCTCATTATGAATTTACCTCCCTCAGGGCATATATTAAAATAAGTCATTAATAAACTTGGACGAGGTGAAAGAACAATGGTTTCTGGTAAATAAATTCAGTGAGCACTGGGAGTAGTAGAAAACGCCTTGAGGGAGTGGAAGGAGGAGCTTAGGGTTCCCTAATTTAGTCAAGGAAACGCGGGGGTGGGACTTTGGGAACTGCCCGCGGCCCCTTCTCCTAGTAAATAACAGGTTGGAGAGGTCAGAGGGCAACCCTCACCCGCGCTTTTCCCACAGTACTGCACGTCTGTCTGCAGGGCTCTTGAAGGGGGGCAACTGGAAAATTGCTCCACAGTCGTAAACTCGAGACGCGTGCGATGTGAAATCCGTGTTCTATTCCTCTGGAGGAAAAGAAAGGCCGGGATACCAATCGTCCTCCTTTCTTAATGATTCCCAGATGGCAGTAACCGAGCGATTCTGTATCTCTACCGCTATCCTTTTCCCATTAATCGAATCCTCTTATGCAAATAATGCCAACGTCTTTATTATTCACCTTTGACATTTCACACTCTTAAGCGACGTGCCACTCTTTCGTTCAAATAACAATAATTTTCGGTGGACATTCAGCACGATTCCTACCGATGAGTCGTTTTCCTCACGCTCAATGTAGTCTATGCAACGTGACGCTTAAAGGTTTTTTTTAGACGAATTGGATAGCAATAATCACAGTTTAGAATTGAAACTGGAATTCCAAGCGGTGAAAATCTCCTAGTCTAGTGTTGTTGAAAGGGTACACTTCGGTTTCATCCATCCTGCCGAAGCGCTAGCGAACTATCTTTTAGTCGCATATAGTTTAGACTAAAATTCATTATTAGATAGATATATAGTTAGATATATCGGTAGATAAATAGAATATGGAAAGGTAGTTAGATTGAGAAAACGCTGAAAAGTGAGAGTACTTGAGAAAGAGAGACAAATAGCTTTTCCATAAATACATAGCGAGATAGATAAATATGTAGAAAGGTAGAGATAAACTGAAAAAGTGACCGCGAAAAATATCAAGATAAATAGTTAGATAGTGATAGAGGTAGATATATAGGTATATAGTTTGATAGATAGAACGGGGGAGAGAGAGAAAGAGGGATGTATATAGATAGAGGTAGGTAGATAGGAAGATAGATAGGAATAGTAAAGATGGATAGATAGATAGAAAGACAGACAGACTGATAGATAAATAATTATAGGAGTAGATAGAAAGATAGGTAGAGAAGGAGAGATAAAAAGAGATAAATAGATAGACAGATAGATAGTTAGCTAGTTAGATAGATGTGTAGTTAGATATGTAGATAAATAAAGAGGTATTTAAATAGAAAGATAGATAGAGATTGTAAAGAAGATCTATAGATCGAGGAAAAGATAAAGAGACAGACAGATAGATATGTATTTTGATACATAGATATATGTATGTAGAAAGATAGATATAGATAGTACCCATAGACAGATAGAGGGAAATAGAATGCATTTGTCCCATAATAAATGTCAACTGCAGATGTCAAAAGACAATTTGGACTTTTTCCCGAGATTATTACTGAAAATACAATAGAATAATAATGAAAATCATTAGTTTGGTCGTTTTTGACCATTTTGACCTGGTGGGCATGAGGGGTACAAACAGCTGGGGCGATACAATCTGGCTGGGTCTAGGAAACCAAAATAGGGAGGATAGGTTGACCAAAATTACGGCAAATTTACAGGTTCACCTTCCAGACACTAAGAAGCAATTTCACAGTAGCAATAATAGTGAAGAATGTTTATAACAACCAATACAGCAAACAAATTATAATATTAAAAACCAATATTAAAATTTTATAGGGTAACGCTTCTTAGATGGCATGTAGTAAATTTGCTATCTAAAAATTACCTAGTTTTCTGAATTTTTTTGAACTTAATACAAATAAACAATATATGAAACTTTCAATTAATTATTCTTTCTATGTAAGGTCTTGGTTGAAATAAAAAAGTCAGTATCACGAGCGGGATTCGAACCCACGACCGTCGGCTAAATACGCAGCTACTCTACCACTTGAGATATCGTGACTTCGATCCTCTCGGACACCAACTCTCCTTTCCAACCTACAACCGTTCAAATTTTCCTTCTTTTTGCCATTTTCAAATGTCGTGTAATTGCATTCTTAGCGACTTATGAAGTGGCCACGGGGAGCTGTTTAGTGAAGTGATATTTCTTTTACTTATTAAATATTAATCCATTTACGTTTTAGTGGTCAATTGACCAAGTTACTTCTTTCAATTAATTATTCTTTCTTTTTATTTTATTATTTTATCTCAACCAAGACCTTACATAGAAAGAATAATTAATTGAAAGCAGTAACTTGGACAATTGACCACTAAAAAGTAAATGGATTAATATATGAAATATCGTGTTATTGAAATCAGTGTGCCACGCAATAAACTTTTGCCGTAAAAGCATTTTCTATTCTGACCTCTCAGTTGGAGAAAATCGAAAATTGGCCGGACCAGAAGTTTCGGGGTCGGTTTCTAAAGAATTTATTCTACGTTGACCACACTTGATCCTCTGTTTTTGGTGTTTTAGCTTTTCGAAGCCAGCTGACACTTGGCCGTTGGCCTCATTGTGTCCCTGTTCTCATTCGTGGGCTCTGACAAATGTTCAGATCGCGTAAGAATCAAATCTGTTCTTCTCGAGGCACCCTTTAAGCCAGGTGAACGTTCATTGTGGTCTGTCTGTCATTGTTGGTTATTTTGTTTTGCGTTGCGACTTTGCTGGGTGAGGAAAGGAGAGATACAACATTTTTCTCACATTACACGATGGTTTTGTTATGTGAAATCCTGGCATTGTTATATTTTACAAGCAGAGTTTTTGTTGTCTAACACTAAATTAAAAATCCTGTCAATGTTTAATAACCGGTTTGGCGACATCACTCGAAAACTTCGGTAGTCGAAAAAGGTAAAAGACCTACCTGGCCGGAAAGAGGGTAATTGCTGCTATTATTGCATCCCTTGCGCCGAGTATCACTCGCCCCTTTGCGAACTCTTCTGTGTAATTACTGGGCGAAAAAGGTGTAATTAGGGCCAGGAGGGATTCATTTCGCCTGCCATAATGTTACATTTTGTGGCTCCTTGATGAGCGTTTGCTGGCAAAATGGAAGGGACATTTATTTCCTTTCGAATTAACTTCTACCGGTTGGATTTTTTCCTCTTTCAGTTAATACTATTATTATCTCGAAATAAACAACACCTGTTAGTTGCCTTTTTAATTGAACACTTCCTCAATCTTTTCCTAACGGGGATTTCCGTGTTATAAATGTTTATATTCTTCTATATAAATCTACATCATTGCGGTTTGACAATTCAATTTGTAGAAGGTGAAAAAACGGTTTTGTAAAGTCAAAACCAACATTGAGATAAATGCTAAAAACCTAAACTAAATACTGGTTTTTAATCTATTCAGTTCTATTTTGTAGCTAATTCCTCGTCTTAAATGTCATATTTTTGATTAGCTAAACGTCACCTTTGCTGGAAAATGATAAAAACAAGGCAGAATCAGGATCGTCTCCTCCTGGAGTGTCCTACAGACGGCCTTTGACATACCATGTGAAAGAAGAAGAAAAATAACTTTATTCTGGGACTGGTGTCCCCTTAGAATAATTTACATGAGACAAANATCGAAGGCTTTAGAAAAATCAAGAAGGACAAGTATAGTAACTTTCCGTTGGTCCATTGCTAAGTGGAGGTCACTGGTAATTTTTATTAGTGCTGATTGGGTGGAATATCCTTGGCGGAAGCCAGATTGGAGAGGGTTGAGAAGATGGGACTCTTCAAGGTGCCTGGAGACTTGTGCTTGGACTAATCTTTCTAGGGGAAATGTGAAACGTTATGTTTTTATTACAAAATGTATTGTTTTAAAATAAAAGTACGTTACAGTATAATAATGATAATAACAATTATAATAATAATATTTAAAAAATAGTTATAATCGACATAGTTTGTCGTATGTCCCATGTTCTTAGATCTTTGGTAGTGAGCAAAGGCCAAACAATACAAAAATTTAATACCAACCAGTATATATAAGAACTTTTTGGTTTCTTTTATAAAATTAAAATAAAGTAATTTAGTAGGAATTCTGTCTGTTGTCAAAATACATATGGACTAGTATCACAATAATCAAAGCTGATAAAACGGCGAAACATAATAAACAATTGTCGGTCGTTTTCTTCTTTTTTCTTAAAATTATTCAGAAATCGTGAGATGCGGTCTAGTGTGATGTAGGTTTCAGAAAACATTTTCTTTATCGTGCCAACGTTTCGATCTTTATTCAAATCATCTTCAGGGCCTGGGATTTACAAACATTGTTTACATTTAACATATACATGTAGGATGGAAAAAAGTGAATTTATACAATGCATAAAAAATACATAAAAATCAAACATAAAAAAATATATTTTGCAGTGGTCACTAACCACCACACATTTTTTCTTAAAATGTGATCTGAGACTGTAGTTATCACTGGAGTAATAAGATTGTATTAATTTATTCAGAAATAACGGTTTTATTGGGAAATTTTCAAAAAATGTTGTATTGTCACAGCGAGAAATAGTTATTTTTCTATTATATACCGTAGAGAAAACTTTTCCTTTTCTTTTTTCCGCTGTGTATTGTATTGTAAAATTCAGTATGATTCCGTAGTTAATTTTTCATTTCGAATCTTCTTGTGATATTAGTATTTTAATAAGTTGGCGCGTTAAGCCGACCTGAGGATCATCTTTTTTCAAATCTAATGCCCTATTTTTTTCACAAGTTTTGAATCTCACCAGAAACTCAAAACTATATCGATTTGTTCTCGAAATATTTAAATTTTCCTTCAGAACGAATCAGTTTGTCTCGTAGCTGGTTAAAAAAAGTAGAAAATTGAAAATTTAATTTGTGTTGATTTTGTGAAATCTAATTCTAAACAACAACCATCCGTTGTAGGATAAATTGAAATGATTGAGTTCTGAAGGAAACTTCAATACCACCAGTAGGAAATGATATTTTTTCACGTTTTAAAAGTACTTTCTATTTAAAAACATAATACCAGAAACCCAAAACTTTATCGATTTGTTCTGGAGATATTGAAGTTTTCCTTTAAATTGGATACATCAAATCGTGTAACTGGTTAACAAATCAGAAAATTGAAATTTAATTGGTTTGGAAATTTAATTTGTGTTGAATTTTTTAAACCTATCTTTAAACAAGATCAGCCAATCACAGGATAAATTGAAATTATCGAGTTCTGAAGGAATACTCCAATATCTCCGACAAGTATCGTTGAATTTTTGATTTTCTGGTATCTTTTTTTAGAATAGAGTGGCTTTTAAAATGTGTGGCCATTATATTAAATAAAAGAATAATGCTTAAAGCGCCAATTTATTAAAATCGTAATAGCATTAACAAATTCTACGTGTAAAATTACTTTTGGAACCATACTTAGTTTTACAATAAAACAGGCCTTTTATAAAAACTCAAAAGAAATAATGAATTCAATGTAAATATACATGTATATTAAACATAAGAAAAATGATAATAAAATAAAAACATCTACACGAAAAACAAACACTTTGAGCTCTGAAGATGATCTAAATAAAGATCGAAACGTTGGCACGTTAAAGAAAATATTTTTCTAAACCTACGTCACACCAGACCGCATCTCAGGATTTTTAAATAAATAAAATAAAAAGTTATTATGTTAAAATTTATGTTTGATGCTTTTATGTAAAATTGTCAAGTTGTCATCTGTGTTTGACCATTTCATTTAGTTTTATCTACCCTAATAATCATGGTCCGTCTATCCTCGACGTTCAATTAAATCTGCAAGTTGAGATTGGATTCATGGATACTGTCAGTAGGATGTAATTGTTACATTTCTATATAACAAAATAATATAAAGATTTTTAGAAGGTTATAACAAAAACAAGAGGGCTTAAACTCATTTTAATCTCAATAATTTACTCTAAATTTAGTCATTTGTAAAATTGTATCGAATGGTTTATGTTAAGCATTTATACCATATAAACAAAAGTACACACCAAGCCCGCCTAAACTCGCTGTCATGTTAGGTAAATCACGTATCTGTATTTCACCCGCAAGTTGTCCATTATCACCACGAAAAAAACAAAGAATTAAAGTGAAACCGACTTTCTTACATTTGAATAAAATCGGGTCTCTGTGTAATTGCAGTCGGAGGGCCAAAGTGCAGACTGGAGATAACGAGAATCGTTTTCCTACTCCGAAGGGCTTTCGTCATCTATCAGTAGACCAAGCAGAGTCACGAGAGGTCCTCGTGCCGATTTTTCAACCACCCTCTGGGCGCCCACGCCTTCTGCATAATCGCTAATTGTGTAATGAAACGATCCTTTTGTTTTGTGTGTGTTCCGCAAAGAGAGCCGCCGAAGTTCTCACGACTGCGGTTTTGGAACGTTTTTAAAGAAATCCCTTTGGGTGAGGTCAAATGGCTGAAATGTTTAATCTCGCCTTTTTAAAATGTAAATTCTTAAGAAAGAGCTGGTGAAAATAGAATTACCAACATTCATATTCGGTTAAAGAGAAATAAAGATAGTACCTTGGCAGAACGTGCGGTAAAAAATAATCACACTTTTAGTTTTGATGAAGTAAAAATTATCAAAACAGCAATAAAAAAGAAAAGAAATTTCTTGAAACAGACTGTGTTAAGGTAGACGATAGATCAATGAATTATAAACAGATTCAAAATGAATCAATGAAAATTATGAGAGACCGGATTTTTCTTCAGTAGAAATTGCCAAATTATGCCATAAAATATGTATTCGAAGATCATGAGATGCGGTGTGGTGTGACGTGGTTTTAGAAAAACATTTTCTTTATCGTGCCAACGTTTCGATCTTTATTGAAATCATCTTCAGGGCTCAAAGTGTTTGTTTTCTGTTAGATGTGCCATTCTTATGTGACGTGTTGTGAGTGTCCACTCTCCAGCCCTGAAGATGATCTCAATAAAGATAGAAACGTTGGCACTATAAAAAAATGTTTTTCTAAACCTACGTCACACCTGAACGCAGACCACGATCTCCGCATAATGATTGACTAACGGTCACTAAACACTATACATAAAATATGTAGTTGAAAGCCCTGAAATATTCAGTAGTAATACGTCAAAATTTGCATTGATTGTTTTTTCAAACCTCGCGATACCAGTCAAAATACAAAAAAAAAGCCCATTTGTAAGTATTTCGGATTCGAACGCAGGGCCGCTGGATTCGAACCCGGGACCTTTATTTTACAGTGATGAACGACGTGTCAACGCCACCGTTGCGGCCACCGACGCCCCCTGGAGGTTATTTACATTTAACAAAAATATTTTCTCACTTACATTATTAAATTATATATTTTATACTAATTGAGTATCTTTTACGTTTCGACCTTTATTGGGATTATCTTCAGGGCCTGGGATTTACAAACATTGTTTATCTTTTACAAATATATATAGGATGTGGAAAAAAGTGAATTTATACAATGAAAATTTTTTTAAAATATTCAATCAAAGTATTTCTACTCACTCAAAGTGTTTGTTTTCGGTGTAATTGTGCCATTCTTATGTGTCATGTTGAGAGTAGCAGTGAGATATTGTTGTTAGACACCACTGGCATTTTGAGTGCCACATTTTTGCGATTTGGTCTAAAATCAGATTTTTTTAAACATAAAATCGTAATTTTTCAACTTTAGCGTCATTAAAACACAAATCTGACCTTTATTTAAAAAACTACAGCGTATTTTCTACAAGATAACAACATTTCCGTTCGAAAATTTGCGTTTTGAATACCCAGGAATACCCAGTAGCAGCTCAAAGAATATCAAACGGCCATCAACATTTTCGCCGATTTCATTAAAGTTGCCTTTTCATTCTTGCAAAGGAGATTTCACTAAGAAACGTTTCAAATAATGTAAAAGTGAGTATATACTTGGAATTCTTATAAAATAAGGCAACTCTGATGAAATCCCCGAAAATTTTGATCGAAAAATCATCGCTCGAAGCACAATTATTAAAAAAAAAAACGGGTTTTGCCATTCTATATTCTTTGAGCTGCTACTGTGTATTCGAAACCGTCAATTTTTTTAACGGAAATGTTGTTATCTTGTGGAAAATTTAATATAGTTTAGTAAATAAGGATCAGATTTGACTTTTAGTGACGCTAAAGTTGAGAAATTACGGTTTTACATAAAAAAATTGGTTCTAGACTAAAATCACGAAAATGTTATTATCTCAGGATAGAGTAAAGATAGAAACCTCGTTCTGGTGGCACTGTACTACGTTTTATTTAGTGACTCCACCATGACAGTATTGAAATTTAACCCTGTGACACCCTGTATAGACTACAATAATGTTTATATTGTGAAAATTGTGAACTTTGGAGCAGTCTATTATTTAAACCCCGTTATTTTTGTACAACGATCTACTCAAGTTTTTGTAACCAGCCTAGGCCACACGTGATCTTATGTTCTGTGAACTTTTCCTCAGATAACATTTATAATGTGGATAAATTTGTGTTGATATTAATTTTGACAGAAATAAGTAGTCAATAATTGCCCAGGGCCGTGGAACGGTCGTGACGGGGGTTCAGGGCCGATTTGGCAGAGGCCAATCGGTGCTGTTACCTAGTGGGAACCTGCACAACACGCTCCTGCTTCTCCATCTCGGCGAAACGAAGCGCGCCTCGCTTCATGTCGGAATGTTTCCAAAAGTGGCCGAAACCGAGAGTGAAATCGAGTCGAAGCAGGACGATTAAGACGCGTGACAATGGCGTTGATGAATTAGCCGATCTGCCCGGGTGAAGGGGATAACGAGGCCTAATCCTATGTGGCAAAGGAGCGAGATGAATGGCTACCGTCCTCTTTATTGTACAAACCACAAAAGGCTTTCGAGGACGAACGCTCACGGCCAGAACAGATCCCAAACAAATCCCGGTGGAAATAAATTTATTACATTAATCACTGGCTCGTTTTCGGGGACAAAGCGTACACCAGAAGAATTCCTTTTGCCTCCTCTTGACGTGATGGAGTAACGTCCGTGTCCGGATACATTCATTGCCTCTTTTCAAGACCACGAGCTACTTATTTAACAATAACTACTCTTCGAATTTGAATTTGAAAGAAGTTGTATCTTCAGATTATTTTCTGATCAATATGGTCGGGCAATACTCGCTGTTTTTGAGGCAGCTTTAGTATATTCTTAATTATGCCTTTTACATTGTATTTTTCCTTAATATGTGAACAAGATAATAGAAAAACTCACCACTCAACCGAATCCGAGAAGTCTAAACGCGTCTGACAGATCAAAACGGGGAGGATTGGCAGAACGGAGGTTACTACAGGTTTATGACCTCGCAGACCCCAAGAGGAAATCTCACAATCTATGTTTGTTCTCTTTAAACTGAACGCAAGATTTTTTGCAAGATTTTGGTGATCCTGCAAATTGGGCCTCAACTAAAAAACACACCTACGCCACTGTCAACAAGCTTATCCCACACGATACAACGAACTACGAAATATAATAATGTGTGTTTGTAAATACAAAATATAGTTTTGAAAAAATGAAACAAAGCAACTCAAATCAGCATTGACATGTATCAATCACAAAACAACAAGTACAGATATACAAATAGAATAGCAAGGTAAAAATGCAAATTGTTAATAATATGTGATGTATAACGCACACAAAACATTAGCAGATAGCTATAGAGATAGAAATATAATAGAGAGAAAAAGAGAGCGAGAGAGAGGAGAGAGAGATAAAGAGAGAGAATGAGAGACAGAGAGAGGGTGAGAGAGGGGGTGAGGAGAAAGACTGAGAGAGTGAGAGAGGGAAGGAGAGGGGGAGTGAGAGGAGGAGGTGACGAAGAGAGAGAGAGAGAGAGAGAGAGAGAGAGAGAGAGAGCGAGAGAGAGCGAGAGAGAACGACAGAGTGATGGAGAAGTAATAAAGAGAGAGGAAAGAGGAATTGGAAAAATTGATAAATTGATAATTAGATATAGAGAGGATATAGGTAGGTTGTTAAAATCAGATAGGTAGATAGGAGAGAATACTGATAAGAAGAAAGATAGAAACTGAGCCGTTATTGTTTAAAAATATTTAATTTAAAATTACCAGGAAAGTTACCTCGTAGGTTTCTTATTTTCCCATTAGCAACATTTTTGTATGGAAATGAAATATATACAAGTGGGAGGTGCAGGACAAACAGCTAAGGTTATCGCCGGCTCTGTGCGCGTTTTCTGTAAATAATATGTGGAAAACATTTATTCTTCAATATTTGTACAGGTAACAATATTTCTACATAATGAATAGTTCCAATAATTTTAACATAACAAAAATTTTTAATAACAAAACTACATTTCAGCTGGGGCCGGCGCGAGCCGTACGAAGAAACAAGGAATCAAGGATGACCAGTGTGGGAGATGGAGATGTGATATAGCCTGGAGCTGTTTCACACGATATATCACTATCCTCTTAGCACTCACCAGTTTTAAATTTTAACGGGAGGCAGTTTTCTTTTTATTAAGCGCACCGTGTAGATCCGAATTGTTTTAAAATATTTATTATCATTTTGATAGCTTGTAATTGTTTTTTATTTGGCCTGTTTGACTTTGTATAGTCGTAAGGGATGAGTAGTTTTGGTCTGAGTGTGTCGGGATGAGAGGATTATTCACAGGTGTAATCCGGCAAAAGGACCTTGTGTTCACCTTTGATGGGAAAAAAACCAGGCTACGGCATTTCAAAAGGTCCAACAAAAGTCCACCGTGTAATTTCTGAGACAGCCGATGGCACGTGTTTGAGTCATGGTGGTAACGGAGTAAACATTCCTTATTGTTGGTTACCACGGAACTGGGCCTGGGAATCTATCCGTGCCCCTAATCGTCAACCAAACGTGTCATCCTTCCTAAACGTCCATCTCGTGGGAACATCAGCCAAACCGCCAATTAGTCCAGCATCCAGCCACACCCACCTCACCATTGATGCAGCGCCATTTTACCCTCGACACCGCAATTACTGGTCATTTGGAAAACAAATGGTTACCCGTTTAATTTAGAAATGCACTAAGAGCTCTTGAGCAAAATTTACGTACCATCTGCGACGTAAAAACTGACAAACATAGTTATGTTGGCGTTGTACATCTACGTCGTAGCCTTACATGTCTGAACTCTTACACTAGCTAATCAAATTAGCAGAATAACGTCTTTCTTCGCATACTATAGAATGATTTTATTGCATTTTAGTAAAAAGTAAATATGAAATATACGAAGTGTATTGACTAATTTAATCATTTTAACTATAGAAGGAGAGTTTTATTTATCAAATTATTGTATTATACGCAATTAACATAATAAAGTTCCATACCATTCTTGAAACTGTGTTTTGGACAACTCGAACTTATTATAATATTAGATGTAGACGTATTTGGCCATGCAGGAGATACATAGATCAATATAAATACGTAGATAAGTGGATAGGTAGATGAACTATAATGGATTGGTTTGATAATGAGTTGGATATAATGAGAGAAACGGGGATAGAGAGTGATATAGAAGAAAGAAAGAGAGAGAGAGAGAGAGAGAGAGAGAGAGAGAGAGAGACTCTTTAAAAAACGGCTATTTTTTCAAATGAATTCATTCACTTTGTAACATACATTTAAACCTCAAATATGTGATAAATTGGAAGTAAATATGAATTTGAAGTAGCCTGGACTTGATGATGTGTTATTTATTAGGCTATTACATTCTGTTTTTCTAGCTACGAGGGATCGTATAGTTCGTTAGAGAAAGAACTTTCTAAAAATGGTTCTTTTATATCCACTGCCTTGGAAAATGTCTGCCATCTATAGAACACAAACGAATGTGTTCGATTTTCAGCATGCACCATTACGGTGACGTTTAATAGAAGCAATAAATAAAAGTTTCTGGAAAAGAGAGGAGACTGGGAATGCTAAAGAGGAAGATATATGTAAGGAAAAGACAGGTCTGGGGGGCCCACATTAAGGTTTACTCCTTCAGGAGAACCACCCAGGGGTTTAACGATTATAAAAAAAGTGTTAGATAAAGTGGTTAGGAGTGCGCTGCTGGGACAAGAGTATTGTTTTAGAAGGTCTGCGTGTAAATCACCTCCCTCGCCTTATCTCGGAGATGGGTTTCCGGCATGGCTGACACAAACCTGTTTTCACCGCGTCGCGATCTCAATCCCCGTGATAAATTAAGAAAAAACGGCATACTCCGGGTAGCACGAATTTGAATATAACGATGACCTGTCATTGTGACATCTGTTTACTCTACGGACAGGCACAGCGGGGTTCCGGAATTACACATGTTTGACATCTGTGTGACAAGTTTGTTATACTTGTGTCGCCAAAATTTCTCAATATTATCGTCCCGTTACGGGCAAGGTGAACAACCGGGATGTGCGTTTATCTTTCTTTTCTCGTTGACCCTTCTAATATTACAATCATGAGAATTGCAATTTTCTAAAAGGAAAACGTACAATTTACTTAAGTGTGAGGGTTGATGCGTCGGCGAGCTTTCTTAGATCCCCAATGAAAAAATCTCTAAATATGGCAAACCTCTTCTGAACCCTTTCATTATACCTCTCCAGAATGACCGTATAGTATATGTGTACATAAGATGGTTGGTTGCTTCATAAGATCTACGAAGAAATATATTTCGTGTTTAGCAGATTGGTGTAGACAATGTAAAATGAAGATAAATCAAAGCATGTGCGTCCATGTCAAAAGCGAATTTCTCAGAAAGTACATACTTAAACAATGTTGTTTTACTCGTATTTGAGGTTCGTTAGATTGGGTTCCACCTAGACTCTAGCTTAAAATGGTATCTGCCAGCAAATTCGAATGAAACGACAAGTCATCTAAGAAAACTTGAAACCTCGTTCTTCTCTACAAACTTATGAATCGACATCCCTGAATGATAATTATAAAATGATAATATGACCTATTTGGACGCCCAATATAGAACTGTGAGGAATCGTTAAACCTTCTAGTGGACAACGACCTCAATTTCTTGAATGGTCTTAGATCGGTCTTAGATGCACTGTAAACAATACTTATTATTTCTCCGATAGTGCCTTCCACAACGAACCATACCACTTTCCAAAAATTTACAGTAAACGCTTCCATTATCCCAATAAGCTTTTCTAACCATTTTCCAACAGATCCCATCTATACAAGAAGTAGATACACGGAATCACTGCCCGACCGAATTAAAATGTCTATTTCCAGTGGGGTTTGGGGGTGGGTCCGTTCAGCCTCGCTTTATCTTTAAGGAACTCAAAAATGAAGAGCAGAAGAACGTACTTCTGGCTTTATTTTGATAAAGAAGTTGAAGCGGATAATGAAAGAATTTTCCTCGACTGAAGTTGGCTAGTGTTTTTAAAAAGATATTTCCAGCTTACAGCTCATCATCAGTTGAAGGATTTCTACAACCCATCTCTCGATATGAATTGTAAAAGTGAGCCCGCAAATCGTACGCCATTAATTACTCATTAATTTACTAATCCATTATTAAGGTATCATTTTAATTTTTTTAAATTAATAAAAATAAATAAAAATAAAAATAAAATGGATAGATTAAAACATATAAAATAAAATAAAATAAAATAAAAAAATAAAAATAAAGATATAAATAAAATAAATATATAAAAATAGTATATAATTTTTAAAAATTAATCACTAATTTATAATTAATTTCTTCAGTGCTTATTAATATAATATTTACTTGTGTTATAATTTCCGCTTTTCGCACGTTCAAAATTGAGCGGCATTAAAAACCAGCGTCTCTTGGAACGTCACGTTGGTGTAGGATTGGCGGGTTCACTTTTACAATTCATGTCGAGAGACGTGGTTGTAGAATTCCTTCAACTGATGATGAGCTATAAGCTCGAAATCCGGAACGTTGAAAACAACTTACAGTGAGTAGGAACAATCTTTTTAAACATATTGAACAACACACACACCACCATTCATCATTTTTATGGCTGGAAGTTGGCTAGCTCCAGCTGGGCTTATATAGGGGTCCTTTCAGTCTCGCTTTATCATTAAAGATTTCAAAAATGAAGGACAGAAGAACGATTTGCTGGTTTTACACAACAGACAAGTAGCAAAACCATGATTAAAAAATATAAAAAAATGTCTGAATTCCAGGTTATTGCAGGACCGAATGATTTGATGTCTAGCTGTGCTTTTGTATTGATTATTTATATTGTCCTATTTACATATTAAAAAACAAGCTTCCCCTAGCTCGTGTAAAAATGCATATTTTCAAGTATTTCAAAATTTCTTTTAGCTACCGAGAAAACACCCTGGGAAGAAGCCAGGTTAAAACACTTGTACATTTCATATATTTTTTATGAAATTGTAATATTGCTTTTCAGGTCGGTGGCTTTTCTCTTTCACGCCCATGATTCAAAGGTAGGTAAAGATGACATAGCTTCTGTCCTTTCTTTGATACCTGTCAGTTGTACAAAAGGTCAAAAGGTCCACCGAAATCTTTATCTACGCCTTTAAAAAAAGAAATACCGACAGGAGAAAAAAACTCATTTTTTAAAAATTGAATTTCCACCTTTCGAGTATTGTCTTAATCTTGATGAAAGCATCTGTCTCTTAATGGGCGAGGCAGATGTCTCAAACCTATTGTCGATGACTGTGCAATTCAATTGGCATTCATTGTGTCTAATATTTAAGCCGTTCCGCGTTTCGCGTCGAACTCGCAAAAAGTCGAGCTTTTGTCAACTTTTATTGACGTCCATTGATGTTCGCCGAAGAAAGCAGATGCGATTCAGAACGAGACGTCTCAATCCCACCTGCTCGCATAATTTGATCTTTTACTATTTCTCTAAGGGCACGACTTTGGGTCCTGAAACGCCTTTTTGAATTCAAATCGGCCAATTAGTTTTTAAAAAGAATATCGTCTTGGTAATGGCTACAGAAACGAGGCCTCATTTTCATACAAATGCAATGACGCTTTGTTTCAAAATTGTAAACCTTTATAAATAACAAAAAGCAATGTTTACCTCATCAAATACTATGTCAATTTTGAAAAATAGTTTGTAAATTTCATTGGGGTGTTTATTTATAATTTTCTGTTCATCAACCTCAATTTTCTGAAATTTGTTCCTTTTGTTTTTGTTTCTATTTTACATTAAAAGTAATGTGTGGTGTTTAGTGACAGTTAAACAATGATTATAATAGAAAAACATTTTTATTTATCGTGCCAATGTTTCGATCTTTATTGAGATCATCTTCAGTGCCTGGGATTTAGAGTGCCCTCTCAACACGACAGACAAGAATGACACATCTACACGGAAAACAAACACTTTGAGCCCTGAAGATGTTCTCAATAAAGATCGAACGTGGGCATGATAAAGAAAATGTTTTTCTAAAACCTACATCACACCAGACCGCATCTCACGATCTTTGAATAATCATTCAAAGTAATATAAATAGGTACTTTTTGGAAATTAGAAATTCTCTTTGTTGTCGAAAAAGTGTCCTTGGATACGTTGAGGTTAACAGATCATCCGCCTTTTCTTGTTATTTTTGATACTAGTTTCCGTCTTAATCGACCAAATTAATCTCAAATTCAGTGTGATAATTTAAATGAGCCAATGTTTGAAAGGAGATTTAAAAAATAGATGGGAACGTCTCCATTAGGGAACGAGTGTGAGGAGCCCGGTGGTCCTCAAATGCTGGACTTTAGAGGTCGAACGAATCCAAACTCATAAACACCGTCTTCATCTCCTAATTTAGCGCTCGGGTTATTCTCTTTCGGCGTGACGGCGAAACTTTATTAGCCGGAGCCGCCCCGCATTTAACACCGGGGACGGCGATAAACCGTGATGATAACCGCCCAGTGAAAAAAGGAGAATTTGTTTATTGTCCACTGTTTTTCTAATGCGCTTTTATGAGGCGGCTGCGGTTGTAATGACGTTCTTAACCGGGGAAGAGAAGCATCTCGTGCCATCGCCTACATAAAACAAGTCTCTAACGATATCACTTTCTTTCTTCGGATGGGGTCGTTTGAAAGAAACGGAATTACAAATATTCATAAGATGGTCATGATAATAACAGTTAAATAATACTATTTTCTTAATACCTCCGTCGACTTTGATTACTATCAAATCATTGCTAATAATAACATTTATTTAATAAAAACTGTACTATCTTATCGTGATAATATTGTTATTCTATTCTAATAGTTGTTGTTACAATTTATTTTTCACCTTGACCCAACTTTATTCTTCAGACGGAAACAACCAAAAACACAGTCCTCATAAATTTATTTTTTGAAAAATATTGATTTCATGGTGCTGCACGCTCCCCCTCTTCAGCTGTTATATCTTAAAAGTACAAAAACACCCATCAAGTATTTAAAAAATCGACATGTTAGCATTTCATAAAAGTAACTTACATGCCTTGCTTCATTAAATACAGAAAGGCTACAATTTACACAAAAGGACATGATATTTCAAATGTTCTTTCTTAAGACGTTATGCCTCGTAAACAAGTTAACCAATACATTACGTTAAGTTTTAATCATTTATTTATTTATACGTTTATAATACATTTTATACATATTTACTGACAGGCAAAAAATTCTACCCACTTGTATAACTTGATTTGTATGCACTTCTTATATATTAATCAAAGTTTGACGTTTTTTAACGTTCAATAATTGAGTTTTTTAAAAAAGTAAAAAAATGTATATTGCTAGGGAAAATGAAAAATAAAAAAAGACGGACAGATAAAATTTGTTTTAATTTTGTTTTATATTTTTAATTAACAATTCAATATCGCGTAGATCATCATCTTGCTTTAATTATATCTCGATGACACCTGTGTATACTTTCCACCACTCTGGAAATGTCTCTTTACTGGAGCCTAGCCAATTCTTCACGAAAAGTCCTTTCAAGGTCGTGGAGTGTATCAGGAAGTGCTCTTATTCGTCTTTTGAGGTTATCCCGTAAATGTTCGATGGACTTCAAGTCTGGACAACGGGCTGGCCAGGCTAAGACCCTGAGGTTAGGCTGTTGAAGGTACGTTTGTATGCGAGCGACAAGTGGACGGGCATTATCGTGCATTAGAATAGGATTGTTGCTAATTTCATCGATGATAGGCAACGATAATGTTCTAAAGTTTCATCCACATAGCAAGTGGCCGTCAAAGATCTTCCACGAACAACAACCAACACAATCAACTCTATACGACTCTCCATCGAAATTTCTGCCCACACCATCAATGAGCTACATAGAAAAGGTTGTTCATACCGTAAAAAAAAAAAAAAAAAACTTCTCGAAAACATCCAACTGTGACTCGCAGTGTTTCGTAGGGAAGTCCGATGGCAATAGCCGCAATACGTGATGGAACGTCCGCCATCAATAATTGCCAAACCACGCGCAACATCCTCAGCATTAAGTGGCATTTTTAAGTTCAAAAATTGAACTTAAGAAAACAAAGATGAAAACAAAACAGTTTATTGTTTCAGAATCCAAATGAGACTGAATAAACATTTTAAATTCCGTAAAAAGTAAATATTGAAAATCCTTTATTCTTTTTCTGGATTAAGGATTAAGTGTGTTTACCTTTAATTGACATTCCCAATTTAAAACATAGCATAAACAAATATTTATTGGTAAAAAGACGAATTAAGAGCAGAATTTTTTTATCGAAAAAAGAAATAAAAAATCAATTGGGTGGAATTTTTGCCTGTCAGTGTATACATATATGTGTAATGTATGTAACTTAATGACTACTAGCCAACTTATGCAAAAGGATTCTGTCCATGCATTAGTGCTGATCAGGTTTAGCATTTAAAAAGAATCTGCATGAACACTTAATAAGTAACAGATATCAAAATTTTCGGCCAATAGTTGGCTAATTTTTTTTATTGCGTTTTTAAAATAAAATAATAAATTTTCCTACAACCCATTCCTCCGGGACAACAGCTTTTTCCAGACTAGTATCAAATTAAGCGATGTAAATAATAAATACTTTTGACGGTTTTCGTCTCAAGACAATAAGACTACTTGACTTTTTTCCAGACTTCGTGTATCATAATCTTTGATAGGATGGCAAACGTAATATTCGAATCATATATTCAAAGTGAATTTTGAGAATGTAAACAAAGAATGGATTCAACTCAAGTGGATTTGTATTAGGTTTCAGCATGGAAAATTCTAACAAAACAACATGATGTTACTAACTCTATCGTTAATTCTAATTTCGATTTTAGCGACAAGTCTAGTCAAATTCAGTCTTGTTTGCAGAATAACAGCTGCAAAGGATTGTCTAAGAAAGAATTTCTTTATCCAGGGGAAATTATGCAGGTTGAACTTGAGAACGGGGATAGAGGAAGCCCGGTAACAAGACAATTGTTTACTAAAAGCATGTCATTACGCAGTAAAACTACCGAGCTACACTGTAGTTGCGGTGAGCGAGTCATTTTTTTCCTGTTGTTTGCGCAGTATGCCCTTAATTGCACTCCCTCAGGGCCTCTATTTTACAGCCCATTTCCAGCTTGCAATTGAAAAAGACTATAAAAACGATGATTAGACCAATTTGAAATTTTAAGGAGAGCAGGTGAGTCTGCTTTTATTGAAAAAACAACGAAAAACATGTCTTTTCCTATTTTTGTACTGGGTCTGAAGAGCTGTTGGAAATTTTCAAAGAAATGTTCATTGTCATTCCAAAAAACAATCGACAGTAAACGATACGATTTTGACTTATTTAAGGATAGGGAAAACGATGATTTGACCTATTTAGAATTATTACGAGTTCAAGTGTCAACTTTTATTGAAAAAACATTGACTTTTCCTATTTTTGTACTGGAACTGAAGTAAATAAAAATAAAATAAACTGGTGCAACTTGACAAAAGTTATGGATTACTCAGACACCTACTAAGACACTAACCATACATAACAAACTAACCGCTTACAAAACACTCATCAGTCCGATTTGGACCTAGAGAGTCGGCTTGGTCAAATCCAACAACATCCAACGAATCCTATATTTTCAATCCAAAGTTCTCCGACGTATCCTCCGCGCTCTCTACTACGTCACAAATGAAATGATCCATAAAATTCCTGAAATCCCATTCGTGAAGGATTTGATCTGATATTCAATTTCTACTCTAAACTGTTCCTCCACCCTAATCTACTAGTTCAAAATATTTTCTTCGACGTCTCATTCTTATAATCCCATGCCGTCTAAAACAAAGCTGGACTGACCTCTTAATCCTCCCGACTAAATAAAAGGGAATTCCAGTGCTGGCTAGTTTCTCTCCCCATTGCCTCCTGGTCAGATTAGTATATAATTATCTATACTATTTGCTCAATGATTATTTATTTGGCACAGATAGAAATAAATAAAAAAGATTCGCCCAAATCAAACATTGATTTGCATAATGTTTAATATGATTTGAAATAAGTTCTATGTGATCTGAAAAAAAAACAAAAAAAAAACGATGAATTAGACTGGAAAATATTATCGGTTGAATAAAAAATTGTTTGGTTTTATTAAGGCCTAATAAGGATTTGGCCTTGAAAAGGTATATTTTTTGGAATTATTTTTCTGTTTAATAAATAAATGATGTAATTACTTTAAAACCTTCATTAGTCGATTCTATCCTATAATATTACATAACGTATTATGTATTTTCCTGTCATACCCATACAAATTTTGTGTGCAAGACTTTCTTCCCCCTTACGTAATAAACGGGGCTAAGTGAGTGCCGATGGGCTGTTATTTTCCGTCATACTTTCCAAGAAAAGCAGTTAACTACTGAAAGGGAGCCTGGGACATACGGTTATGTGAATGTTCGGCTGTAACCACTCATTACCGGTAATAGGTCGCAGGGATATACTTTTTTCTACCCCGTGCCCGCTTCATAAACCACATTGTACCTGAATGCGCACCCTACACTTTGGCCACAGTTAAAAGATAATTTTAAAAATATCGCGAGTCTGGCCCATGGGAACCACCCTGAAAAGGGATTAAGTCATTTTCAGCCTGAGAACCGACCAAGAAACCTATTTGCATTGCAAAATTTTAAAAATGAAACAAAAATAGTTAAATTGTTTTAAAAAATTTAACAAAGAAGCAGCATTATTTTTAAATTAATATAAAGGATTATCACTACTTGAGCGGCAAAGTTTGTGATGTGCTTTTACACCTTACATGCAACAGAAAAGTTCATCCTTAGTCCAATTCTCAATTTTTCGCAGATATTGAACATTTTGTTTTGGCTCTTGGTCGTGGCTCTTGGACTATTCATTTTCATGGCAATCCAAAAAAAGCGTCGAAAAGAACGTTATATTTCCTTTAAACACCCTTCTAGAACTTTCACTTTTTTAATAAAAAAATACACTAAATTTGTCAAAAGCTGATATGTTGAAAATTAAAAAAACCCTAAATTTATAACCCCTTTGGAAAACATCACGGTACACCTTGGAAAATTTTATAACAACTTCTTCATATAATAAGCTTTATGGCTGTTTACCCTTTTCTCTAATTATGTCAAACCAAAATGCAGAAATTTGATGCTAAATGTGACGTGTGAAAAAAGGAGACTGGGGTTAATCTAGTAATTCAACTTTTTGACCTGTCCAAAATTTATTTCCCAACTTTAACATAATAAAAAAAACATAAAAGAAAGAAAAATGACACAAAACTAAAAAAGATACACTGAATATTGCGAACAACCAAAGCAAAAATAAATGTACAAACGGAACAACAATTCAGAAGTTGTAAAACTCAACTGTAAACTAACAATAAAGCAAAAAAAATCAACGTAAAAATCAAACAAAACACATAAAAGAGAATATAAACATACTGAAAAACCAAAGCAAAAAAACTAACTTTTTTAAAAATATATCTGCGTTTTGAGAGCCAGTAGAAAAGGGTTGACAATTGGACTACTAACTTCTTTGTTGCATTTGAGGTGTAGTAACTTTGTCGTACGAGTAATGAATCACCCTAAGTAAGGCATTAAATTATTCTCTCCCTTAAGGAGAGGGCGTTATGAAAAAAATATATACAATGCAAAGTTTTTAAATATATGAGAATACATGCAAAATTCTACTCTTGAAGCCACTTAGTAAGTGCTTTATAATTCTTAGTTATATTTTGATTGTATACTTATTAATAATTATTTGGTATTTTAAGTGGAAAATTGAAAAAAAATTTAAGTATTTGGACTACATAAGATTGCGATATGATTCCGAGTAAATTTATAATTTAAAATTAACCAGCCCTGTCATCTCTTGTGTTATATTTAAAAACTTATATTTCATTTATTCATAAATTGGTTTTAACCTTCCTAGACAATTAGATGACCATGAATAACCATAGACTCGGTTTAGTGTTTGTTAGTTCTGGACGGTTTCGCCTGACGCCGAGTAAATCATCTGGCTAACAATACGGAGAGAGAGAGGCCGATATCTTTTCGACATAAATTAACCGGGATATTTATCGGATGTTGAAAGATCCATTTTACGACCTTTAAGACAAATTAATGCGCGGCAATTTGCGCTATAATCGCAGTTGACCCCCGTGACTAGCTCGGACATGTCTCAAATCAAAGGTGGAAAAAGTCCGGTGGAAAAACGATACTACCTTTGGATATTCCATTCTTAAACATTCTTCATAAAAACTTCATAGTGATGGGGCAAAGGATGAGTAAGCTTTGTTGAATTAATGGTTTAGACTATTCCCTCCTCACCTAAAACTACAAAAAAACAACAACAATATAAATGATCGGAAAATTCAGTCTAGACCGGGTTCTGCTACCGTATCTTGTCAGGTTCTTGATGTATGGTTTCGCTGGAAAAGGTAAATTCCTTTCTCAATCATCCATTACAGGGAGATGGCTATCGAGTTGGTAGCCCCCTGCCAATTTTTGAAGGATCGTTTTCGGAAGAGCCTACGGCAGATTGCGTTTTGATTTTACTATAATGGTCCGAAAACACCCTCCAGCGTAGTTAATCAAACAATTTTACAACGTTATTGTAGTTCATTACGATTTGCCGATTGGCAGCTTATTTTTGAAGTTTTGCTAAGTAATTGGTATTTATTTATTTTACAATATACAGAGGTTCGGTATCGATATACCGACAGGTGGTTCAATATTAAATTTTTTTTATAATTATTGCAAATTTTGACATCTTCTTTCCGCTTAAACAAATGTATAGAGGTTGGTTGGTAATTATTAAAGAAGTTTCTTACTTTAAAAATTTCAAAAAGAAAATAGCGTTTCCTTCCAGCAAGGATCTAAAAATATAAAGGATGAGTTTAACCTCCGTTCCTCTAATTTTTGGGATGCTTTGGAAAACAATTTTCCCTAGGATGAATCGCGCTTCAATGAGCTAATTTCAGAGCTTCCTGTTCGTCGATTTGACGCACTTGTTTCGAAGTTTGGAAACAATTAATGTACTTTCAATTAAAAAGATAAATAAATAGATTGATTTAGGTAGAAGAAGTTGTAGAAGATTTCGTTTTTCCGAAAAATAATGTTCAAAAAGAGTTCTTTTGCAAGTAAATGAACGAAAGGTTTTTCCCAAATAAAAACCTTACTTAAAAATCAAAGAACGCTGTGGCTTTCTTGCTATTTAAAATAATTAAACTTCTGTTCACATCCACACATGAGGGTAGATACAAAACGTTTAGCTTCATGAGAAGCTAGACAAAAAAATAAATGTTTACGTGTGTCGAGTTTTTTTCTAAAACGCCCCAATATTTTTTCAAAATTGTTTTTGTGGGGTATTTTTTCATGAAAAAGAGAAACAAAAAATTATTTTGAAAATATCTATGTTCGCATGTGAATAAACATATAAAAATTTTTGTATGATAAAGATGACGGTTTGCCTTAAAATACATAAATTTTCAAAACGATTGTATACTAACTAATATAACTACATAAAACTATATCTACATAAAAAATACAAGATCTTTAAAAAAGCAACCTTTCAAAAATAAAAACATAACTAATTTTTTAGTACCTAGTTGATAATTAAATTTTCTAAGACCTTGGACCACTGTGACGTGCGATATGTTGACAAAACGACCAATTTTTGTAGCAGCAAATTCCATTCTATTTTCAAAATTTCTGTATTAAATTTTGCAATAAAAATGATTTTCAACTAAACATTAGAACGTACCTTACATACTTTTTCTCATGAGAGAACAGCGGTTTCAATATATATGTATTGAAGATTGGCAAATAGTATCAAATTTTACAGAAAATTAAATCTCACAGAAAACAATAATATTTATTACAATTAATTAAGGTTTTTAGTTGGGATAAAAAAGTCAATGGCACGAGCGGGATTCGAACCCACGCTCTTCGGCTAGATACGTCGCTGCTCTACCACTTGCGCTATCGTGACCTCGATCGAAATTAGTGAATTTAATTAATTAAAATGAAGTATACTTCACTAAAGCTCTCCGTGGCCATTTCATTTGTCGTCGAGAATCCAATCCGATTACACGACATTTGAAAAATGGCAAAAAGGAGGGAAAATTCACAAGGTGGGGGTTGAGATGGGAAGTTAGTGTCCAAGGGGATCGAAGTCCATAGCCCCAGTGGGAGAGCAGCGGTGGATTTAGCCGAAGGTCGTGGGTTCGAATCCCGCTCGTGCCATTAACTTTTTTATCTCAACTAAAAACCTTAATTAATTTAACTAAATTTTAAATCTAAGATACTTCCAATAAACGGCACAAACATTTGACCTATTTCAATAAAAAATAAATAAATAAAAAAGGTGAAAAACGCTTTGCAGTGATGTAAAATTCATAGGGGTTTACATTAAAACGTTTACGTTTTATTCCTGAACCCTAATTTTTTGTAATTTGACATGAAGTCTAGTGTAATATTTATTTTAATAGCTTATTGAAAACAAAAATATATGTATTTTTTTACTTTTCAACATTTCTTCTTATTTATTTCGAAAATATACTAGGACAAGTATAAAGTAAAAGGGTTGACGACTGTCGGCTCCTGGCAATAATTTTTTCCCTACAACATTCCTTTCTTGAATAATGTAGGTTTCTTCCAGTGTTAATTTGCTTCTTAATAGTACCAGATTCTATTAGGCCTACTGTCGAGTCGGACAAAATCACATTGCCACCCCTTAAAGTGGCCATTCACGATCGCTCCAAGCAGTCCAAACGGAGCGACGCCGTTCCAAAAACCACGTCAATGGCAAAACTGAACTGGCGTGCCAGCTGTGCCGAATATTCGACCGGTCCAAATTCCATCGCGCCACTCCAAATATCTACGGCGCGACGACGGCATGGCGCGTTCGTGAATGGTAAAATCTGGCGTGAAGGGTGGGGATTTTGGCGCGGTGGCCAGGTCGTGAATGGGTAAACCCTCTTTTTTTGGCGCAGTCTCCGTCTTTCTGTCACTAGCAAACATCTCCGTCGTACATTCTCAAAAAGTCAAAAACGTTTATTCTTTATTGGTAATGACATCCAATCGAGATTTTATTGTTGAGGTGATTGAATTGTATGAAAGTGTACCATGTTTATGAAAGTGGTGTAAAATGATTATATTACCACGATAGAAATAAAAGAAATTCGATCCTCAACCAGTTGGTCGACGTTTTCAAAACAAAGGAGACAAATGCAATGAGAGATGCGGTATTGATAACCCCTAACAATGATCAGAAATGTAGTAGAGAACTTAAGTTCTTTGTAGTTCAACCCTGTAGCGAGAAATAGTAATGTGGTTGCCAACCTTTCATATAGTGATGATTTCTCTCATGACTGTCTTTTGTTTTCTAATCAAGGGGGTAACAAGCTGGAGTAAATATAAATAAGACGTTAATCTTTTTTTTGTAAGGTTTTAGTTGAAATGAAAAAAATAATGTCACGAGGGGATTCGAATCCACGACATTCGGCTAAATACGCCGCTGCGCTAACCACTTGAGCTATCCTGACTTCGATAGTTCGATCCACTCGGGCACCAACTCCCCACCTCAACCTACAACCTTTCGAATTTTCTCTGTTTTTGCCATTTTTTGGTGTCGGAGAGGATGGAAGTCACGATAGCTCAAGTGGTAGAGCAGCGGCGTATTTAGCCGAAGGTCGCGGATTCAGATCCCGCTCGTGGTACTAGCTTTTTCATTTCAACCAAAACCTTACAAAAAAGATTAAATAATTGAAATAAGTAATTTGGTCATTAGAACACTAAATATAATAAATAAATAAGACGTTTCATCCATCCTTAAATAGTTCCTCCAATCAGCGGGTTCAAGGAAAAGATCTTTCAACAAATTGATGTGGGTATTACGGCTTCTGTTCAGGAGCCACTTCTTACACCATTTTCTCTTCGAATTTTTGCTTTTAATATGTAAATAAACAGAAGAGTATCACAAGAGATCGTCATCCATTTTGAGAAGGTAATTCACTGGTTGACGTTCGGAGCGACTGGCTGTGGAGCGGTCGTGAATGCCCCTCAAATTTCAGGCACTCCAAATGGAGCTGTACGGCTTGGCGCGGTTCCATTTGGAGTGATCGTGAATGGCCACCTTTACAGTAGGAAAGAAATTCTGTTTTGATGACGGAGTGAATTAATTAATATTCGATCAAAAATAATAGATAATCTCGATATATCGCCCAGTCCCAAGTTGGGGATTTAAAGGTTACAGCGAAAACCGATGCAATTCCGGCTCGTTACTCTAGCTACTTTTGTCAGACGAGGATAATTTTATTAATTACACAATAAATGTATATTCGGGGCGCTCCGATGAATCTATCTCGAGATGAATTCCTATGCTAATTATACCGTATTTGAAGTAATATAGCGCCCGGCCCGGCACGTCGCGACCGCTCCCCCTTCGGTGAACTATTCATTGCGGCAATTATTCACCGGGCGCAATTACACTCGGTCTGCGAATCGTAAAATATCACAGTGGTTTTAAATCGTCTCGGAATATCGGTAATTTTTCACAGTAACTTCTACATAGAATCCGTGAAAAATCTGTAGGCAAAAAAAGTACAAATGACAATACAAGTTGGATACAGTTGGAATACAATACAGTTGGAAAAAAAGAGGAAAAGTTTACGTCAATGCTTAGTTTTTACAATTATTCCTAAAACTTTAGATAAATTACAACATATATTTTGTTGACTTATAATTTTTATGTAAAATGTGGTTGAAATGAAAAATTAGGGTAACGAGGACTAGAACCCACGGCCTTCGGCTGAATACGTCGCTACTCGAACCACTTGAGCTATCGTGGCTTCGCTTCCCGGGGAGAACCAACTCAACCTGCCACATTTTCAAATATCCTTCAAATATTCTTTTTTTTTTTTGCCAGATATTCAAATTTCGTGCAATAATCTCGATTCTCGGCGACAAACGAAGGTCGTGAGTTTGAGCCCCGCTCGTGACACTAATTTTTCATCTCAACCACACTTTACATAAAAATTATAAAACAATATAATTAATTTCTTTGGTTAAATAGTGCAAACTAAAAATATATATTTTCGATATTCAATTACTAATTAAATTATTTATCAAGGCAAAAAAAACAAGAAGTACCTAACAGTTTGTCAGTAATATATCATTACGACCTCCACAATTAACTTTTTCATTGTAGATTTGTGCCTTCTAGTAAAATAGAATTAGTGTTAACGCAGCCGTAGTATCGTGTAATTGTGCTATTAAAATGCAAATATACATGAATGCCATTTCATGATATTCACCAGCTAATGTGTTAACGTTTTCTGTAAGGCTATTCACTGGTTTTCCAGTAACATGAGTGTTTCTGTTACGTATTAATAACGAAAAACTGTTTTTTTCTAATGCCAGAGATAATGAAAAGTCTAGGTTATTAGTATAAAAGTGCATTGGCTATTTCGTGCTATATCGTTTGATGAAATAGAATTTTATTCTGCTTTGACCACCTTCTGATCCATTCTGTTCATAATCCGATTTTTGTTCTCTTTTGACAATTTTTTTGAACAACTAACACATAGCAAACAAATGCGAACCTTCAAAGAGTTTATGAAATAGCATAGGAAATGACCTTGATGCAGGTTCATCACCCCCAGATCTCAAGAAAAATCTTTAAAAAATGTAATGAAATATTTTTGTTTTTAAACATAGTACATATAAAACTAGGTTGTTCTTAAAAGAAGAAGAAAGTGAAGGTGTAAAATGATATTTTCGTCTTACTGAATAATAGTACTTAAATAATAGTCATTTCTAAACAAATGCACAAACAAAAATTCCCAATTATCATAACGAGTTAATAAATGTTTATTGGAAGGTAAATTACTATTAATGATTAAGGTTGTAAATAGTAGGCCGCGGCATAAAACGGGACATGCAATAATTTTAGAATTTTTAATAGTCCATTACATCTGGTATTGCTCTCCGGCTGTTCGGAAAAGTCAACTTGTATCCTCTGACCCTCATCCAGGGTCGTAAACGGTAATGAGCTCGTTATGGAGGGTCTCGTACCTTTACCAATTATGAATATACCTCCTAGCCGGCCGTGGGCACTGCATGGCCGGACGAGAACTACGCCAGCACGGAATACTTCAGTTTTGCTGCCTCGCATACCGGCCTATTCGCCAAAAATTCCGTTTCGGACAAGAGGAGGATAATTCCATACCTGGGGTATATACCCATTAGCTGTGATTACGGGTGTGACTGGATCTCATTAGGAGTCGATAACGTTTGGTAGTAGGGGGGTAGTGATTGCCCTTTTCTTTTCGGAAATGGTCAAATCACGTAGGAGCAAATAGGTTCCCGTGACCCTCCCGCTGACGGAGCCGTGGGAAGATCCCAGGAGTCTTGAGGACGATTAGAAAGAAAGCTTCGAGATTATGGCTACCTCGCGACAGACCCTGTTTGTCTATCCCGAAATAATACGCTGGCTCGGTAAACGTGTGTCCACGAAGTTTTCGGAGGACTCGTGATGATTTGTTGAAACTTTCTAAGCAAAAATTGTACGATGCCTCGTTTTGCGCTGTATCCTGCATTTTAGATGCTAAACCTCTAACTTTCGTAAATTCGCCAATTATGTAGTTCAATTGTTCAGTCAACAAAACGTTAAAAAAGTCTATATAATTCTGTGTAAGAAGCCTTAAATAATAGTACGGTTTTCTAAATAAATCAGAAGGATAATAATGGGAATTTTTACCACGGAAACGGTATTTCAAAAAAATTTCCTTACTGCACGCGTTAATAGTCTAGAAAGATTCAAATCTACATTTCGAAAGTATGGAAAAAGATCAATATCATAAAGTGTGGTAACAAATGTATAGACCCCGAATTATTGAAACACAATTTATGCATTAATTCACTGAAATATCGAAACAAAATATCGACACCCTTAAAAAATTAAAAAAGTAAGAATACTAAAAAAAATTGAAACAAATTTATCGATATCCTGAATTTTCAGCACAAGCGTATCGATTCCTGCAGTATCGAAACAAAAGTTGGATAATCTAGATAACAGACGAAATTAACTATTTCCTGAATTATTTACCAAAAGAATTGTTTATCAACACAAGTGTATCGAAACAGTAGTACTATAATTTATCAACAATAATCAATATACTGAATTGTCAACACAAATGTATCGATTCCTGCAGTATGGAAACAATAGCTGGATATTCTGAATAAAATAAGACGAAAGTAACTATATCCTGAATTATTTATCAACACAAGTGTATCGATTCTTGGAGTATCGAAGCGAATGTATCGATACCCTGATTTATTAGTAAAAGAATAATCGAACTAAGGTAATCGATATTTTAAAGTAACAACACAGAAGGATCAAAACAAAAGTATCTACATCTTGAATTATCGAAGAAAAAAGTATCCATAACTACAGAATTTTCTAATTATAGATGCCTTGAATTATCAACCCAAAAGGAGCGAAATAAAATAATCGATATTCTGAATGAAAATATCGATTCTCAGAATATAGAAAGACTTAAAATAAATAAAATGTCATCAAAAAATAGACATATATTCTTACATTTACCGAAGGAAATTGAAAATCCATCTGAAATCCGAAGATCCATGTTTCATACTTACTTTAATTAAGCAAAACAATAATTGAAGTGCTCAGGAATAATCGGTTAAATATGTGCAGTGTGAATGTGAATGTATGGAATATTGATTTTATAAATGTGGCTTGAAAAAATGGAAAGGAAGAGAAGTAGGGTGAAAATACAGGAATTGGTTTTTGAAAAAACCACACATCATTAAAAACTTTATAGATATCTGAAATATTCAGAATTTTCACCTGAAATATTCAGAATTTTCACACTTACCTTTGTTTTTGACATTAATCTTAAATTATTCAAATAATAATTTTTATTGGGACAATTTCATGGCCAATAATCTTTATTTGTGTCTTATTACGTATTTTAGTGGACAAAATCATTAGAAAGGATTGTTTCCATTTGTAGTAACCCGATTAACAAACGAGTAAAATCCCATTTTCAAAAAAGTCGTGTTTATTATTCATTACGAAGTGTGAAGCACCTAAAAGTTCAAACTTTTCATGCTTTATCATGATCGTTATTTGTTGTTATCATGATTTACTATTAACTAAGTCTTCAGATTTTCCTATTGTATGATCTCATCTTTTATATCCAGTACATATTTTCTAAACAAATCTAACCGATTAAGATTATATCAATATTTTTACAGTAATAGTGATCGGCAGAGGATAAAATACAAGTTATTGGGGGTCTAGTAAAAGTTTTATAATTTTATATTTTCTCTATCGGCAAGCCGAAGGTCGTGGATCCCGCTCGTGACGCTAACTTTTTCATTTCAGTCAATACGTTACATAAAGATTAATTAATTGAAAGACGTTATTTGGTCAATCGGACCACGAAATATAATAGGTTTTCTATAATATTCTCACCCTCTCTTTCTCGGTCTCACTTCTTTCGAATTATACAAATTATGTGTTATTACATGTTTTTGTATAATTTGTATAATTTAAACAACGTTTATAAATCACAAGCCATGAAGATGATCTGAATAAAGATCGAAACGTGGGGACGATAAAGAAAATGTTTTTCTAAACCTACGTCACACCAGACCGCATCTCTTGATCTCCAAATAATCATTAACTAACAGTCACTAAACACCACACACTTTTACTCTAAAAATTGAAAAAAAAAGGTGAAATGTTTATGTGTGGGGAGTGTATGTCACACTAAGTGGTTGACCAGGTTCCCCAGGTCCTATTAAAGGCTGATCTTGCTGCAGATGCCTTTTGCTTGAAGTATTTAAGCATCGCAAGTTGGGTACACACCTAAATGTTTATATTCGTTGACTACTTCAATCCGTTCCCCTTAGAAGTTCCATCTGTTACCACTATTTAATACACTCTTCCTGAATACCAATATTTTTGACTTTTTAAAGTTCTCAGTCAGGCTCGATTGTCGAAAGTCAGGTACAGTAATTGAATATTTCTTTTCAGTATATGAGCACTTTCCATAAGGATTACAATATCGTCTGCTTGTAGTGAAATTTTTATTATGGTGAACGACCGCATATAAAACATTTACATTCTGTAAATGTATAGCTTTCCTTTTAAATGAATCTAAACGATGACATTTTAAAGCTATAATGGTTGACATGCGAGTTGTCAAACGTTCTGAGTTCGTTCGCCCTTTGGTCCAATCAATGTAGTTTTTAAAATTGTTGGGCAAGTTAGAAAAAAATACTGCGTGATGTTACCACTTTTCACTATTCATTCCATTATCATTTTAGGAATAAAAGATCGACCGTTTTAGCTTTAGAACAAAGCGGGAATATATTTTATATATTTTATTGCGTGCCTTTGTGCACGGCTTTCTTCCGAATGACAAAAAACTAGTGGTAAATAAACGGCCGTTTGACGTTAAGGTAAGTTTTTGTGTAGGCGGTAGCTACTCCTTTCGTCACGGCCCGGACTTAACCAGTTTGTGAAAAGCAATTCAAGTCCAATAAAGAAGTAGGCAGGGAAAGATAGCTATTTACTTTATAGTCAGTGAGGGCAGAGGACTTAATGCTACCTGCTATCCACTATGTTCCAGCTCTTTTAGTGCTTCCTCAATAAAAGTCTTAGTATTTAAATATTGTGTCGCTTCTTTTGCCGGGAGGACGGGGGTTAAATTTAATTCTATTAAGTCATCAGAATACCCTTTCTTCCTATAATGAAAACAGTTTGAACATCCTCGTATAAAATCAGTTTAAATATGTGGGTCCTTCTTTCCCCTGCTGGTGATTATGATTTTGATTCCTTGTTTCATTATCATACATACGACCCTAAGCTCCTAATACCTCCCCGGGGAAAAAATTAATCCGCTGACATCTGGAAGCTCCTTTAAAAGTGGGGAGAACCATTTGAACCCAATTTGTAGGTTTACGAGCTTCCACTCCTAGCCCTCGGAAACCTTAAAAGAAGAAATTGATTTATGGAGCCTCTTCGTGTTAGCCCGTTTTTATTTGTGTCTGCGACTCGTTGTATGAGTTTTAACTGCTTTTGCCTTGGGGATTTTTCAAAACACGCCCACGCTGATTCTATTGTACAGGTGATAAAATAATTAATTTGCATGAGGACCAGCTCTTTGCCGAAATAAAACGGCATAAATTTATTAAAAATACTCCTGTCATTCTCCTTTTTTTCTGTTATTGTATTTTAGGAGTTTCTGTTTCATTTAATCAACGAACATATTTATAAATTTATTTTCATATGAATAATTGTGAACAATGTTTCTTGTGTAGTTTTTTTGTACGACATCATTGTATTTAAAATATTTTATTTTCCAAAGTTAAAAAAATACACATGTTGAAGCTACGGAAGTTAAACAAGGACCCTTGTTACAGTGATGGAAGTGAAATTTATGAAATTATTTAAAAAATAAAAATAAATAAAACGAACAAATAAAATAAAGATGTTAATCTTTTTATGTAAGTACAGTTTTTGGACCAATTAATATCTTTCAATTAATTAAGGTTTTTAGTTGAGATAAAAAAGTCAGTGTCACGAGCGGGATTCGAACCCACGACCTCCGGCTAGATACGCCGCTGCTCTAGCACTTGAGCTATCGCGACTTCGATCCACTCGGACACTTATTTCCCATCTCAAGTTCTCAACCCCACCTTTTGAATTTTCCCTCCTTTTTGCCATTTTTCAACCTTTTAGCTTTTGCCATTCAGGGGATTCGAACCCACGACCTTCAGCTCGGGACACTAACTTTTTCATTTCAACCAATACATTACTTAAAGATTAATTATAGAAAACGTCCACACAGAATATTTCAGCATATTTATGTAGAATTAACTGTCATTTTAAGTAATTTTCTTTATATTGTTTAATATCTCTCTCTCACTCTCTCGCTCGCTCTTTCGCTCTCTCTATCGCTCTCCTTCCGTCTTTCTCACACGGACACCTACTATTTCTCTGTTTGTCTGCTTCTCTCTTTCTCACATGGACACCTACTTTTTCTCTGTTTGTCAGTCTCTCTCTTTCCCACTATACTACTTTTCGTATTTTTATGTCTATACATTTTTTTTTCTCTACGTAGAACTTTTTCTTCGTTTATTTTTTCTATTTCCTGTTTTCTTAAATGCGACTGAATTCAACAATACATTTTCTTTGATAACTCATCTCACTTATATTTTTGGCGAGCTATGAAATGAGAAAAGAAGCAGTATTAAATTGAATTATGTAATTCACATTATGTAAGTCAAATGAGCGCAAAAATCACCGAGTTAAGTCTAAATCTCATTGGCTGCAGAACGGGAGGCACACCTGATTGTATCCTAACTCGATGTATATTTTTTTTTAAACTGTGAAATTACCAGTCCCAGTCGTCGAGAATTCAGGAAATGAAAGAGGCCGCGTTTCATATTTCAAAAAAATTTTAATTCCTTTGCCGGGGACTCGTCGTGATTTTTCATTGTCAAAGAAATGTTATAAGGGTAACCACCAGGGGGCCATGGAAATATTTAATTTATGGATTTTTTATAATTTAGGAATCCGTACAAGGTTGAAAATATAGTAAAAACAGGTGGCTCCCTGAGGCCACCGTATGGGAAATTAATTACAACTTAATTCGCTTCGCCTTTGAATAAATATGAGAGGACCGTCTCTTATTAATACATTCCTACGGATCTGCACAGGTGGCGATGATACATAAATGATGAGGGTATCTACGGGGGGTTTCCAACAGTGACACCCCATTAGAACAGAAGAATAGGCCTTGCCCAGGTCCTTTCTTCTTTTCCTTCTTTTTTTCCTCTTTCTTTCCCCGTCTTCCATTTGTGACGGGTAAAAAATAGAAGCGGTCACCTTTGTACGAACGGCTCGTTCCTTGTGATTGTTACTTGTGAGCCCTGGAAACAAGAAGGGGCCGTGATGAATTATCATAATATTAAATATCAAGAGAAGTTATACGATTGTCCCCTTGGTACTCCGGTGACAGATCTTTATTTAATTTATCACGCGGCACGTTCCTTTTATCGATTCGTGTTTTATCATGCTTACACCTAATTTAATTTCTTCGAAACGGTCCAACACCGTTGCAATAGACAAATATGGCTCATTAATAACAATTTTGTCGGTTGCAATCAATCGCTCAATGCATTGGGGTCGAGATCGCTAAGCCATTCAAATCCAAGAGAATACACTCTTTTTTTTAACGATATAAACGATAATTTAACTCGGTGTTAACGGATTTAACTATTCATATTATGACAGTTTAAATAGCAATGGAAAACACTCGGTCCGCATGTTCTAGCTGTTTGTTCCTTTCTAAAAAAACACTCTATATAAGCCATATCATATTGGACAATTCAATATATCTATCCTGTCTATAAACTGATGGACCTGTTCCGTTAATGTGCCTCCGCCCCACTCGACTGCTAAGATCTCTCTCCGGTCACTTAAGGACTGCTGTTCATGCTCAAGGACATCCTTCCATCCACCTACTATCTCGTACTGCACAGTTACTTCACTGACCGATTCTTCCAAGTCATCGAAGGCCATTCCCTCTCTTCATATTTTCCTATCCATGCTGGTGTTCCTCAGGGTAGCGTTCTGGCCCCTACACTGTACCAGGTTTTCACAGCTGACATGCCATCTCATCCCGAAACCACCACATTCACATTTGCAGACGATACGGCAATTCTCTCTAGCAACTCCGACCTTGTCATTTCCACTCGAAACCTCCAACAACACCTCATACTACTAGAGTCTTGGTGTAAAAAGAAAAGGATAAAATTTAACACAGACAAATCCACCCACATTACCTTCACTCTTCGTAAAAAGATCTCCCCCCCTGTTTTCTTAAACAATATTCCCCTCCCAACTGCGGACAAGGTGCGGTACCTCGGATTGTACATCGACAAACGCCTGACGTGGAATCCTCACACAAGACTGAAACGTCAGGAGGTTATGACACGATTTAGAGTTCTTGCACGACTTCTTGACAAACGCTCTAATTTACCTCTCAAAAATAAAAGGCTGCTTTACAACACCATAGTTAAGCCGATTTGGACTTACGGACTGGAAGTGTGGGGTTCAGCCAAACATTCCAATATCCACCGCATTCAAACTGCCCAGTCTATAATACTACGAAAAATACTAGATGCTCCATTTTATGTATCGAACCAAACTACACATACAGATTTACATATTCCTTTCGTACAAGATGAAATACGTTTCCGTTACCGTAAATTTCATAAAAACCTCCCAACTAACGTAAACCAACACATCAGAAACCTCGCATCCCGACGAATCCCCTCAAACCCTCCCCGCCGACTGAAGAGACAATGGCCGCGAGATCTCCTAGGAAGTGATGGTGATGACAGTGAAAGTGATAATGACACACGTATCAATTGAACAAACAATATTATTGTAACATTGGAGTAATACCAATGGGTGTTTTCTCCACTCTTGGTTTTAATTTTGTTTTGTTTTAATTACCTTTCTCACTGTTACTTATTACCTACTTTAAGGTAGTTGTAATGTACAACAAATTAAAAAAAAATCACTTAAGGAAATGCTCCTTTGAAGGAAATCATAAATACTGAAACATTTTATCGTAGGCAATTCCTGTAATAATAATTACGAGTATAAATTGACAATAAAGGAAATCAGAATTGACGCCCTGGAGGCCAAAATTCAACTGTTTCACTAAGGATGCTTTCGAAAACATCAACATTAATTGCCGTACATGACTGCCGCCACATAAATTCGGAATCCAATGAACTTCGGCGGGTTCAGCACTGCCATTTGTTCCTCGCCTTTGCTTTTCCCCATACACTTTCAACGGTTTGGGTATGTGCACGGGTGGTCAGGTCGACAAAATTGAGAGAGTGGTTCTCTGTCATATGGCGGAAAATAGGATCCTGGGATAGGAGTGGCTGCAGTTCTGCCCGTAACGGCGACTAGAAAATTTTCTCTCGTTTCGCGGCAAATGCCACCAAACACCCACTGCTGTGGTAAGATTCTCCCACAGTTGTTTTTTCGGCGCGAAAACAGCGATTCATCAATTTCCACAGTGCAATTGGGGGACACCAATGCGCGAATGTCTGAGTAGAGAGTACAGACGTGATGCATGTAGTTGCACCAATCATCGAGTGTGTTACGCTTTATACTTAACTCCTTTTCACAGCTCCTTTTTTTAATGCTTACCATTTCGTATGCCCAAGCATATATGAAGAGCACGGTGGTCGAATATGGTCTTGAGCCAGATAGATATGTGTTACTTCTTAGCGCCATTTTCGCCTTGCACCCAAGTTTGAAGCATCTCCACGTGTCATGCGATCCTGTCAAATGCTGTCTCGCGTCTTGTCCTCCTATATATATCGCACAGCTAGTGAAAAATGACCTTAAATTTATGTGAGGTATTGGTTGAGATAAAAAAGTCAGTGTCACGAGCGGGATTCGCACCCACGACCTTCGGCTAAATACGCCGCTGCTCTAGCCACTTGAGTTATCGTGACCACCAACCACGTCAAGTGGTTAGAGCAGCGGCTTATTGAGCCGAAGGTCGTGGGTTCGAAACCCACTCGTGACACTAACTTTTTCATTTCAACCAATACCTTGTATAAAAATATTAAACAATTGAAAGAATTTATTTGGTCAGTCGACCCACGAAATATAATGAATAATAAATAATAATAATAATAATAATACTTTATTGCAAAAAAGAAGTTATAAACATTACATAGTATATAATTTAAAGTAAAATTACGGCATGGAGGGTCCGTCTGCCGGAGGTCGATTTTGATTTGACTTAAATTTTTGTTCGACACAAAAAAAAATGTTAATTAAAAAAAATGTAAAATAATGTAAAATATAAATGTAAAATGTTAAATAAAAAATGTTAAATAAAAAAATATAATGGATATTAAAGTATATTAAAAAAATGTATTTTTTGTTCCGTTTTTTCTTAGTTTTGTCTTATGTTATATATATATATATATATATACACACACACACACACACATTCAACCATTTTGTAAATTGGATTTATTGGGTAAATATATTATTAATTATTTCAATTAATTATTCTTTTATCTAAGGTTTTTGGTTGAGATGAAAAATTAGTGTCACGAGCGGGATTCGAACCCACGACCTTAGGCTAAATACGCAGCTGCTCTGACCACTTGAGCCATCATAACTTCGTGATTTTTCATCTCATCCAAAAATCTTAGATAAAAAGAATAATTAATTGCAATAATTAATATGGTCAATTAGCCCACTAAGCAAATGGATTCATTTATATTATTAATATCACTCTGCGGATGTTACGAAGAAATATTGCAATCTCATTGGTGGACAATAATGTGCTTAAAATCAATGGAAAAATATATAAATTTACAAGATATTTTCATATTATATCGGCAACATGTTTAAATCAGTCCGATGGTAATTGGTGCGCAAACGGAGGATTGTCACGACTCCCTCTTTCACATCCCACTTCCATCGGTCGGCAAGGATTTATTCAGGCGTCCCAGCTCGCCCTGGGAAAACCTCGGAACGGGGAGTTTCTGTGATATTTCAGTGGCCGGATGACAAACGGTTCCCCGTTTTAAAAGCCGTTCTCACGGGAACAACGAGCTCGTTGATTTTTCGATATGCGACCAGACCGAGTCTTGCAGAATGAGTTTTTGAAATAGGAGCAATGACAGTTTCCGACAGGCTTTCACCAAGAAGTATACAACTCTATGCCTGAGAACTTTCCAGCCCTGGATATATTCTAGATAAAGTAATATCATTTGTAATATTGTCATTCAAAGATTTTGATTAAGCACACTTCATTAAGAATTTTTACCCAATAAAGATAAAGGATTACTAAACTTATTTTTGCTGAAGCATCAGTATATTCGCAAGGAGGTTTTGCATAAATCAAATTAATAACAAAGCACCGCATCTTGCTCAAATCGGCGTTGACGACATTGGGTGAATCCAGTCGCCAATAACTCCTCAGGGATGACACCTCATCCTTCCTTTTCTGTCCAGTGGAAAAGGAGAATTCACGGGCCACGTAATTGGTTAATTTACATTCCGGGGCCTGCGACCGAGCATAAATCATATCGGGTTATTCTCTTGTTAATTGTCTCTGTCTTAAGGTAGCACGTGCTTACGAGGCCCAGGGGGTCTCTATAGGGATCCTCAAAACACAATGGATACCTAATTAACTCGAGCATAAATATCAAACGATCTGCTAATGCCTTTTGAAATAAATCTTGCTCATATTATTTTAGCTAACATTTCTTAATGGGCCACTTCCTCTTACCCTTGTCTACTATTCAATCAATTACAGATTAAGTTAGTGATGTTTTCTAAACATTTCTCCTGAATGATCAATGGCCAATTAACAAACGAACATCGATTGACTAATTTTATGTTTATTCTACTTGGAGTGAATCCATTATATTACGAACAAAAACAAACATTACTATCAATGATATGAATGATTATGTAAGAACTAAGGTGCGTGAATAAAAGTTCGTTTATTCAAATATGCTGTCAATAGGTTTTTTGCCATTTTTATTTGCATTTAATTACAACAATGCAAACGTAAAAGTGCAATAAAATAATTACATAACGTATTTACATAACAAAACTGAAAATCATGCCTCAATTCAAAATAAAAATGAAAGTATAGTTACCCTATAGAAATATTTGTTTAAGGGCTATTGTTCGTAAAAATTTTATTATAGGTTTGAGGGGAGTTCATTAAATTTCTTTAAATATGTAATAAAGTGTACATAAAAAGAAAAATGCTTTAGTTTAGTGAATAGTTAAATGATTAAATACTTTTAGGTTAAAACAGACTCAATGATTTTAAAGAGGCATTATTTGATTTTAATTGCAAACGTTTTCTTAATTCATTTTTTTAAGGGGCATCCAACAGCTTGATCAGTACGCATTCACACCAATAAATACATTCACATCTACATACGTTGCATTCATTCAATTTTATCGATGGAGTACTCAATATTTCTCCATCGACCTGCATACAATAACAAACCAATTTAATTATGGTCGATGTGGTACTTTTATAAATATTCCGCCATCGACACAAGTCACGCACACAGCTCGAGGAGCGATGAGGATGCTATTTCACTCAGCCTCCCCATTTACCCTAAAAGAAACACAAAACACATATTTTGATGGCTGTATAGTATAAAAAATTCCAAATCCCCTCAAACTCGGAACAGGGGGACCCTGAAACTCGCTACCGTATCCAGAACAATGTTAAATCTGGCGGCATGCCTACACGCTCTCTGAATGGAGCCAAGGCATAACACGCCTCTATTATGTGGGACACACACAACCTTTCTCTGCATAAGGGAGACCTGCGCAGGCTTTGGCCCAAAATAATTAATTCAATTTTTAATTAGTTAAGGGAGTATTATTCTGGGGCCTTTTGATCCAGGGCATTATCTATTTTCTTTCTAAACGTTATAATAATCTATCATCACTATCTTATACTTTACCACGGATTTGCCGAATTTTGTAGAAATTCCATCTCCGCATATTATGCTATCCGTGTGGATGTAATAGTGGGGGTATACTGCGCCTTTAAGAGCTATTGTATCCACTAAAGCACATCGGTGAGTCCTATTTCATCCAGAAACTTGATTAATAGGCCCGGTTTCAGTGGTTGAATCTCTTTTGTGGTCACACTGTACATCCCAAACCACTTCCTCCTGCTGGCAAGTGTAGCCTGTGTAGGTTGTGAGTAGATGTGTTGGTGTCTCCTCTGCCTCTTTGCAGAATCTCTGCATGTGCCGTCTTGGATTATTCCATTCTTCTTTAAATGTCCATTTAGCTTGCAGTTTATCCTAATAGGTTAAGAATCCGCAGTTTATTCCTGCTTTCTTTGACACATTCTGTAATTTCTTTTCTTCCGAAATTAGTTAAGAGATTCTTGGATTGCATGTTTCCAATGAGTAATTTCCATTGTTTCTTCATTTTCTTTTTGTCCTGTCCGAGATACTCATTAATAGTGTGGGTTCCTATACCACAGAAGGGTTCAGGTCCTGTCAGCGGTTTAACAGCTTCTTTCCTTGGATGGGTGTCCGCTTTCTCGTTTCCTTCTACTCCTATGTGTCCTGCAACCCAGCAGAGGCTGAACTTGTTCAGCATACCTAATATGTTTAATTTGGTTTTGCAGTTCAGCACCATCTTTGAACTAATGATGTTTTGATCGCTGCTAGGCTATCTGACATGATAGCTATGTTCTTGTTTTTGTACTCTTTATTCAGGTTGAGTTAAGTACATCTCTCGACTGCGTGAATCTGAGCTTGGAAGATACTGGTGTATTTTCCCTTGGGTTCATAATATTTGGTTTCAGAACCCAATACTTCTGCTCCTGTACCTTCTTGTGTTCTAGATCCATCTGTGTACCAAAGGATGGTGCAATTCTTGAAGGAGGCGTTTCTCTCTCGCTCCCATTCTTTTTTGGTTCCTAGATTTATTTGGAAGTTTTGATTAAATTCAAACGTCCTGTCCTGTCTCGGATCCATGATATCCGATGGTGGATACATCTACATCTATATCCTATCCATGCTGGTGTCCCCACAATTTATCAGGTGCACACAGTTGACATCCTATCCCATTATTAAACCACCACTCCGAACTTTGCAGACGATACACCGATCCTATCAAGTAACAGTGATCCAGTCGTTTCCCATACACTGCATGTATAGGCCTAAATATTTTTTCTGTCAAAAATTTAATCCAATCCGGTTGCCGCAAGTTTCATAAAACCAATGAATTAATTTAATTTAATTCACAAAAGCGATAAAAGTATAAAAAAAACATGATAATAAATTGAGAATAGAAGAATTCATCATTTTGAACAATTCTATGTCATGTACATATATAACCAGACAATGACAAATTTATCTGTTTTAGTATTGTTTTCTTCCATTATGCTTGTTGAGTTAGATGCAATTATTTTTTACGACGAGGACTAACTATAAACAGTTTATCCTTCTTCCCTCTGGACCTTTTTCTTCTTCTACGGATAGAACAATTTTCGTTTTTTAAATACTTGTGCGATGCAGGTAATTATATTGTAGATTGTGATCTGACGAATATGGACGTCGGCGATTTTTGCATCGTCGCAGTTATCATGATGTCAATAATAATGAAGTCTTATTAGCGTTTTTGTCATATTTTTTTCCAGTTCTGAACGAACTAAAGATTTACGAGGTTGTTCAGTTATCGACCAATTTTGAATATAATCTGGTTTGGGATGTTATTGGGTATGTGATCTTTCAATGAATCATACACTGTATTATACAGTTGCCAAGTTTTCGGCTCTATATTTGGCCTTCCTCAGGGCAATGCACGACGTCCTAAATAAAAATAATAATGTAATAACCATTTAAAAGTCAACGATTTCAAGTCAACGCATTTAAAAAATCATTGACTTTTACGCAATAACATACCAAACCTGAGAAAATATGGCACAATCGTCACAGAGTGATCTCCTCTCTATGTAGAAACCATTAATGTAGGATTAATGTAGGTTCATTCTTTTAATACTTTCATTCAACTTTTTTACCTTTAATGATTTGCTGGCTGACAATATTCGTTGTGCGTAGTCCAATCTGGTTTCCATACTCATTAATATCCTAAGAAATAGAAAGTTATATTGCTACTATGAAAAAGAAACGGTTGATAGGAAATGTTTTCACTATCTTCTCAGAGAATTTCGGATTTGTTTGTCTTTCCGATACGTTAAACTTTAAACTTAACAATTTAAATCCTATTTAAATCAAGCTAAAGTGCTTTTTTAATTACGACTATTAAGTTAAGGTTAAAATTAGTTAAATATTGTAATTATAACCATTCTTTTACGTTTTCAACCATACAGAAAAAATTAGATTGTTATCAGGTTTTTATTAATAATATTGTCAGTGTATTAATATAAAAATTGAAATAATACACATTTCAGTAATTGTTTTTAATAAATGGTTTAATAACTTGTCGCACTTGTGACATGTCTAATACCTCTGGTGGAATTTACAGCGAGAATAAGTAGCAATAAAGAAACGTGCTATTTTAAATGGCTCGTTATCTTGAAATAAATAACCGAATGCATTTTTATACGTTTTTTTCCCAGACTTTCAACCAAATTTGCATAATGCAGAACGGGTCGCTGGTGGAATGGACTCGTTCCAGCTCACTTATTGCAATAAAACCCGGCTGTATTTTCATATAATAATATCTAAACGGCGAGAAGTATAAAATTTAAAATCGCAGCTACCGCAATAATTTCCCCACGAGTACTGAGGACATGCAGGAGACAGACGCATAAACTGCAACACATTAATATAAAGCCGTTCCTAATGACAAAGACGAGCTCAAGAGCGGAATTTATTGTGGAAGTTCCCTCGTAAAAATAAGGAGGATGGGACCACCGAAGGATTTTAATGGAGCCATAAACAAAGGACAATATCCGTAATAAATGGGCACCGTGGGCACAGCGAGCTGTTATTAAGTGGCAGCTTGCCAACTGGACAAATGAGTGTCGGTGGACAAATCGGTGTGATAGGCTAAGCATGACTGATGCCATACAAGGGATCCTGCCTCAGAGTATGTCCACGGAATTTGTTTGTGCTTCGTCTCGGACAAATTGACTTGTCACATTCGATTTTGAGTGGGTGGAAAGCTCAATTTACCATTACTTACGATCTCGGACATTGTTGCGTTTCTAGAATCTAAGGTAAAACAATTTATCAAAAATTTGATAGATTTTGTTTAAAATTCGTATACTAAAAATTAAATATTATTAGTACTTATTAAAAATAAAAAATCCCTGTGAAAATTGCTACCAAGTGACAAGTCAAGACACAACTGAAACGAAATTATATTGTTGCGAAAGATAGATGTGCAGATAGAAATTATTTTGTTATTTTCATTAGTGAAATTCATGATAAATAAATTTTATTATTCACGTTATCACCAGCTTTTGCAGGGTCTATTTTCGTTTTCTTGAAACCGTTGTTTGGTTCTTTTACAAGCTACCAACTTAGCCATAAACACCAGATTCCATAAAATAATTGTATTACTCGGCATAACATGCAATAGTAAACCGGTCGTTACCGAGCATTTTGGTTTACCTATTCTCCCTGGATTTGCTTGTGTGACATTTGTCGATCCATCAATGAAGACTGAATAGACTAACATTCCGAGGTTAGCAGACCAAAATTGCCACGTTTCACAACCACCAAAATGACATATTAGGAGTATTCACGATCTTTGTGTTAACCCAGTTAACTCTGTTAGGTCCTGTTAGATCGAGGAAAATGATGACGTAGACAAGTAAGAATCGGCTAGTTAACATTGCTCGATCTAACAGGCCAGGGCCAATGTTAGATTTACGACGAAAATGTAGTGCTATCAGTTAAGGCGTAAGTAACCAACATGGCTGTAATGAATTTAACAGATCTTTTTTGTTTACACATATTTTTATTCTTAAATACGCATTATTTAAATCAGACCAATACATTTCTTTTGTTAATACTCTTATATTATCTTATTTCTCTTATATCTTTATACTCTCATTCATAATGGATATATCCCCTATCCTCTAAAGTCGTAGGCTGTTAGACGTTAGGGTACAAGTTAGGTACGTCGGAACGAATTGAAGTGTGTCATTTGTTAGTACTTTTCGAGTGCATAGATAGCATTTTGAAAGAAAGAGTTGATTAATTTTCCTTTTTTATTAACTTCTGGCATAATACAATTTAACACAAAAGAAAACCAAAAGAAACAACAAGCCTTCAAGGACTGTTACAGTTTTATTTTTGGTTCTACCAGTCGCCATGCGCAGCATTGCGAAAAATTAACGTTTAACATGCTATGAAAAACGGGGGTGTTCACGATCTTACTGGACGTTTCTCTATTCGAGTTAACACGAGTTAACATCTTACAAATATCGTGAATACCCCTATTGACGTTTAGGTACGGCTTAGCTATTTGCATATTTTCTAAACTCACGGAAAAAGATAGAATTATAGATATGTAACGTAACCTTAACTCTAAACGTAACCCTACCTAAACCTAACCTAACACGTCCCTACCCTAACCCCTATTCTAACGTAACTATAATCCTAACCCCTAACTCTACCTAACCAAACAAAATCTTCCTTTGACGCTACATGACCTCATCGTTACAAAGCTAACCGAAATAATCTCTCACAACCCATGCGCACTCCTCGGAAACGAGAAATTGATTTTACAAAAACGCCCAAAATATATTAACCATGATGAAAGTACAAACAAATAGAAAAGCAAGAAACAGAACAGTTACAAAATAGAAATCGAATAATATAAAAGTATGGAATAACAAGTGAATATAGAAGATCGAATGATAGACAGAGTGAGTTGAAGATAGATGGATTTGATAGATAGATAGTAGATAGATAGAAGATGAGATACATCTTTGACAGTTTTATTGAGTTGGTGTACAATCATAGCTTTGGTCTGAGGTATTGCATGTTTATTTTTTAAGAATATTTAAACTTTTAATTGCTTTTGTAGTCGTTTTATAATAGTGACATCGTATGTGTATAAAAATTAAATAAAACATTTGGTAGAAAAAAAGTAACTAGGCTTTTAAATAATAAATTATTCGTATTTTCAATTTAAGGATGAAATGACTTATTCATTCATATTTTATTTTTTCGTTGGCACAAGAATGGAAATTCATTTCTAACAAATGTTTCCATGTCATATACCGCTTGAATTGTATGGAAACTCAAAAAATCTTTAAAGCCCGTACGAAAATACATATTAAATTTTTTTAAACAATAGATTAGATTAGGTTAGATAGATTGATATTAGGAATTCTTATTCCAATTTCAGTTATCACTGTACCACTTCATCCTAATCCCATAACCATGCACCACAGAAATTTACAGTTTTTTCCAAACGTTAAGATTATCGAGCTTAATTTATGCAGTTGTTTTAAAGTGATTTAAGATGAAGCCACCTACATTTTCATTTGAAAAGGAACCACGGCGTTCTTCTTCCTTGAGAAACAATACCTTTCAAGTCGGGAGAACAAATTATAGAAATTATTATACGACGTGGGCCTCAACCAAACGGTATTACATTTCCCACTAATTTGCGTTTTTCCAATGAATATATTAGTAAAACAATGAGGCATAACGTGATGCTGAAGAAGTCAAAACTGGCTACCTGGACACGGCGGGGGGTTGTAGAACAATTATTCTGACCGACTACAAATTGGGTCATTTCCGACAACGGGCATAACTCACTCCCATTAGCGAGATCGGTGAAGCCTCAAATTTCCATTTCGACAGTTTTGAAAAGGGTGTAACGTTTTATTTAGGCAAAAAATAAACAAAGAATAAACATACTTTAATATTTCCACTAACAAATATTTTTATCTGGCCAATTATTGATGAGATCTGGTTGTTCAATGTTAAATCTGCAGGATATCATGATTGATTAAACTTAACAATTAAGTAAGAACGGAAAAGCGAGAAAATCATCGGTAAAACAAAAAAATTAAAAACGTGGTTAAGCCAAGTATGAACATAAAAAGTTAATATCATTGCACCTTTCTTTTTTTAGTCAACTTTTGTTTTGTGTATTATGTACTTCGCCTTTTATCAAATTTATTCAATTTTTATCTATATTTTGATGATGAATTTGCTCCTCGGATTCTATAATTTTTGTCACCAAATCTTGCTGTTTTGGTCTATTTTGAAAATATGTTTTATAGTTAATTGCAGATGCTTATTTTTAACTTTCGGTTTCTATTTTTACGTATCAAATACAGTGTATTTTAGAATGGACAGTATGGATAATTCTTGTTTTAAAATTATAAATTTTTGCTAAAAAAATAACAAAAAGGCAAGCACGGTCATGAAAAGATCGTCCAGCCTGGGTTGAAAGAACCATTATTATCATCATAGATGATAACAATATCCTCGTACATGATTGGCTGTATTTTTTTTCTTAGGAAGTGTGACATGTCTTGTTACCAGCAGATGCCCGACCGTTTTCCACGCCATTAGGCCTAGTCATCTGATTTTATCATACTCCTTCAAAGGTCCGAAGAAGGGCCGGGCTCCTTATCTCTAAGATAACAGGTTGACGGTAATTAAACCATGAGGCGGTAATTGACTGTTTTATGCGAGCCCAGCATGGTGCCGAACCCCCTTTACAGCTTAACTCGAAATTCTTAATAGTGCCAACCCCTCGTATTTCTCTCTACCCTTCTTTATTCCACATTGATATATTCTCCAGGCCATAAAATACTTTTCAGGAGACTGACGCATTAAAAAGTTGCCGAGCATAATTATTTTCGGGGTATAGAGACGGGGCCCGCTCAAAGATACGCACATTATTTTACCCAGCAGGGTATCTGGTTCAGGGCCTAAAGGGTCAGTTGAAACAGGACATGTTCTCTCTTAAGGGAGAGCGTTATTTCAAAACTTCTTTTGCCTGGATATGAAAAATAATCAAGATAATTCTTGGCTGTAGAATATTAAATGATATGAACTGCATGATAGAATTCGGACATAAATAGAACTGATTTAAAGATCAGTTATTTTAAATGTTTAGACATGTGCAACAAAATTGCTTCGTTCACACCATCAAGTTAACTTAAATTTCATACATTTTTTGTTTTCACATCAAAATTTCTTTATTCACAAATAATTTAACTTAAATTTTACACATTTTTGGCCCATTGTAGCTAAATTTCTTTATTTAATAAAAGTCAACTTAAATTTCATACAATTTCAGACAATTACAGAGAAATTACTTTATTAAAAAAATTCAATTTAAATTTCGCACATTTTTGTTCTAGTACAGCCAAATTTCTTTATTCACAAAAAGTGATCTTAAATTTGCTGTTTAATTGTAAAGTTTCTTTATTAAAATAAAAACTAACTTAAACTTCACACATTCTGGGTCCATTACAGATAAAAAATTGTATTCACAGAAAAGGTCAACTCATATCATGTATTTTTAGTCTTGTACAGCTAAATTGCTTTATTCACAAAAAGTCAATTTACAGGCCCTTTTGTACATTTATAGCTAAATTGTCTTATTAAAACAAACTTCAACCTAAATTCCTTACATTTTAAGTTTTTTACCGTTAAATTCCTTTATTCACAAAAAGTCAACTCAATTTTGACACATTTTGTCATATGCAGCTAATTTGGTTTATTAAAACAAAATTCAACATAAATTTCAAATATTTTTAGTCTTGTATAGCTAAATTACTTTATTCGAAAAAGCTACCTTAAATTTAATACGTGTATATTACATATATATTTTAATTTGTAGGCACACAATACATATACATTTAAAAAAAAGAAAAGAAAAAACGAAATTGTAGCTGTACTATTTAACCTTCATTAGAATGGTCCTGAAGAGAGACTTTGCTCTCTAAAATTACGTAAACTCGTCGCATGAATAAATTCATTATATATTTAAAGCCATTCATATTTAATCGCGAGATCGATCTGAGAAGACAATTAGCCGTTAAATATGACGCCAATTAAGGACAGGTCAAAGTTCTATGAATAAATGGTTGAAGTCCTGTCTAATCGAGGCTGGAAAAAGGGAACATAAGCTGAACTGGCGACCACACGGCCCAATTTCTCCATTGATTAATTTACAATTATATAAGAAGAGAACCGAATCATTTTTTCATGAAAAATCTGACAATTTAGAGTAGTTAGACAAATCCATCGTCTATTAAATCTAAGGATTTAGCGAGAAGAGATTTTCATTATTTATAAAAAATTTTATCTTAAATTGGGAAGCCTGAAGAGAGTCATAATAACACATAATAAATTATATCATTCTATGATTGATGAAATAATTAATCTATGACATCTTATACGGTTAGAGCGTTGACATAGCGTAGCGACTTATCGCTCTAAAATAAGGGTTCGAATTTGAACCCCAAATATCCTATTTTTCAAAAACACCGGAGCTTCCAGGGCTGATATGACCTCGTCGTTGAAAAGCACCCGTAAAAATCATATTTCTTGGGGGACCAGTAAAGGCTTTAAAAGTTTTTTTACTAATACTCAGTCAAAACATATTAGAATCGTGCCCGAGTGTTCCTGTCAATGAGCCGTAAGAGCAGAGGGAAAATATATTTGAGTTATTTTAATACTTTAAAAAACTGGTAGGACCGTGAAAAATGAAGGGAAAACCCAATTTTCTAAAGTTATATAAAACGTTTTACAAACTTTATCAAACTTACAGTTATTTTGGCAAAATCGTAATTATTCTTTTACTTTTGCATGTTTAAAATGAAACAAAGCGAACGCAGGTGCAAACAGTTGACAGGTGACAGAGATGACAATCCTCAAGTGCTAATAGCATCCCTCGGTTTAATGTAGCAGAAATGACGTTCCAGGTCTTCTTGGAGCACATTTTTTTGCTTCAACTTTTATGTTGTCAAAGTGACCGATGGTGATTGAGGTGCCAACTGCTTGAATAATAAATTTGAAACCAAGGGGAAAAAGAATCTTTTAATCTGTGTGAATTTATAGTTTAAAGTAGGCTTAAAATTTATCTCGAATTACTTCTCTGTTTTTTCCCTTTTGGAAGCCAAGGTCCGCGATCTCCCAGCAACAGCTTTGGCAGATAATAGATTTGGCTCTATCCGGCGTCTATAATTTAGGTGACAATGTGCGGATTTATAGATGTCCCTCTCTCTCTAAAACTTCCATTCGTCTTGGTTCAGGCCTCGCGAATTTGTTACAGCCCCGGCGATGGCCACAATTCTTTCCAGAAAACAGTTTGTCATGATCGTGTGTAAATATCTCGGATTTCATGACGCACATTGGGTGGGTTGAGCTTTGTATATACAAACGAGCGGCCTCTGGGTGATAGATCGTTGTAGTTTAGATTGGAGAAGAGCCACAATAAGTTAAACAGGCATAGTGTTTCACGATATTACGTAATAGGTCACATGTGATAAAATGTAATAATAATTTCCAAAATGTTATTGCAGTTCTTTAATTAATCTAATAACACGCTAGTTACAAAACAAATTTATATTTTAATCCATATTCTCAGATTAAATTGATGATTCAAATCACCGTATCTAATCCCATATAAGGGATAGTTAGGTAGCTGTCATAGTTAAAAGTGTTTTGATGAAATTAAAATGTCTCTGTTTTTACAACAGTTTTTATCCTCCCTTCAATACTTTTATTATAAACAACCAAAACGTAATCAAAGCGCTTTCTTACGAAAATGCAGAGCTGCACAACTGTCCGTGCTGGTGTCCAGTGTGTTATTCCTGAAAACGTCTCTTGTGTCTCAAAAATTATTGACTTTTATACGATACAGTGTGCGTAAATACACGTTATATCGCAAAGTAAAACACTCTAAACGTAATCATTGGATCGACGTAAATTTCCCTAAATATCTAATTATGCTTAAAATATTATTACTTATTTTTAAAGTGGTCTCACAATGTAATACAACATTTTATGCTGTGGAAGAAAGAAATATGTCTTGGTAACAATAAGCTAATTTATCAGGGAGTCAACTTACTAGTGTCCTCCATGTTTCCTATAAATTTTATTTGTTCACAAAAAGTCTACTTATATTGCATTCACTTGTAGTTCTGCACAGCTAAATTTTTGTATTTTTTGAAAAAATGTCAACTTAAATTTCCAACATTTTTAGTCCTGTACGGCCAAATCGTTGAATTCGATTAAAAAAATCCACCTAAATTTCGTTCCTTTTTGGTCCTGTACAGCTCAGTCTCTTTATTCAGAATAAAGTAAATTTAAATTTTATTCATTTTTAGTCGTGTGAAATTAATTATTTTATTTTAATAAAATGACAACTTAATTTGTTTTTCATTTTTGGTCCAGTACTACTAAATTTCTGTATTTCCAAAAGATGATAACATAAATTTCATACATTATTAGACCTGTACACCTAAATTGCTTTACTTACACAAAAATTTCCTCTCGAATTTCACACATTTTTGGCCCAGTACTACTCAATTTGTTTATTCACAAAAAAAGTTTATTCACAACTCAATATACACATTTTATTCGCTTTTAGTTCTGCAAAATTACTTTATTAAAACGAGTACTCACAAAATACAAACAAATACCTACGATATACAGAGTGTCGGCTTACTTGTTTTCTCCCTCGTTTCCTAAAAATATAGAAAAACAAATAAAACATGTATTAACTTTTTACACAAGCACGATTTTTAAAAATGACAATAATTACATTTTTCGATTTCTTAAAAAGTTAACAAAGGGAATTCTTGTTTTTGAAATGGCGACATACGTTTCATTTGCGGATTCTTTAATTCAATTCGATTATATGAAAACTGGCGAAAACAAGATGAAAATCGGTTTTTAAAAACTTTAGGTTTTTAAAAAGACCCTCGTTTTCTCAAAAACTACTCAACATAGAAAAAAATGGCAGTTTTCCAAGCATAAGTGCTCCAAACATTGCAATAATTAGTTTTTCTCAATTCCTTGAAAACGTTAAATAAAATTAACGATACGTTTTATTTAATTTTCCAAACAAGAAAAAGAAAACATGTATACAGTGACTGAATCTTTACGGATGGTTTCGCAAAAAACTTCCAAAATTTTACTAGTACAAATTTATTTTGTAAACTGCAAACAATATTTTTCAATTGTCACTTTCAAATAATTTTAAATTTAAGTTTCACGTGCAACTGTATATTGTTAATAACTTTATATGAACCCGTAATATTCACAAATAAAAATTCTATCAATTTTTTAATCAAATTATGTAATGAAATGCTCAGTAGGATTATCATCTTATGAGATGGGAGGGGGGTTATATGGAATAGTGTTGTGAAAGGTTGAAGTAACCTGAAAAGCGAAAAATATAGAATACAATTGAAAATCAGACTTTGGACAAAAATTAATTATTGACGCCTGTTCATGAAAATAAAAATAATAATAAAAATGATAATAAATAAAAAGTTGGTAAGCTAATTTTTTATGTCTGAAGCTTTTATGTAAAATTGTTAAGTCGTGATGCGAGACTAAACATTTAGAAGCAGATTCAGGGGACTATCTGGAATAAAATTATGAAGGACTTGAAAAGTGAAATATCTGGAATGCAATTGAACTTTGGACAAAAAGGCCATTTTAGTCTAATTTGACGTTGCATCAACTTTAGTTGATATTGTATCACTTCCTGTTCACGGGACAGCCTGTATAATTGCTATTAACCATAAAAAATTATAATTATACATTTAAAAAATACGATTTGGGATGAGGCTAATAAGCTCTGGATCATTCTTTTTTAATCTATAGTATAATTATTATAACTACATGCACCATTAAGTGCATTCGTGAAAGTTTGAAAATGAATAATATTTCTTGATTTAAAATACACATATTTAAAAAAATAAGAGCAAGGAAAAGACGCAATTTTGAATTGGATTGGATTTTTTTTCATAAACGATGCATAACAATAAGTAGTTATGAAGATCTTGGCCATGTTCCTCTTCGGGCGTATAGGTTCGGTATGTTGTTGGTGACCATTAAGAAGACAAACCGAGGCAAGTGAACAATGAAAACGACGGTGACGACCCGAGGAGAAGGGGTTCCATTAATACAGTTGAGGACATAAACTGAGCAAGCCCGTGTAGCAAGCCGCCGACCACATAAATATCCGCGTCTCCCCTCCACATCCCATAAAGAACAATTATGTCCGACCCCATGCTGTTATTTATAGTGAGGGCTCCGGAAGGACACATCTATAAAATGATGCGATGAAGGGTTTTGGGGACAACCGCCTACTCTCACAAATTACTGCTTGTGTTCCCGGGACGGAACGGTTCCTTGTTACAACAGGCACTATTCTGTTTCGTGAATTGGGCACGTTCTGGCTAGCTTTGTTCCTACTTTCGTAAAAACTAGGAATGCAAACAGTAAGGAGATTTTGTCCAAAACGGAAACTAAAAGTAATAGAGAACAAAACAAAAACTATCGCTTTCACCCAACGAAGAGAAATTTTATATCAATACATAATGGGTGGAACCAAAAGGGTGAGGTGGGCAATCACAGTTAAGTGTGTAGGCCTATACTTGATTCTTAATTAATCTAATTTAGTCACCAAAGGCCCTATTCTCCATTCTTTGCTTTTTAATTAATTTCTGTAATTTTTAAAATAACCATATACAGTATTAGTGAAAACTATGGTGTTTAACTTGTAAAACAAACGTAATAACTACAATCTATAAAAAAAATACAAAATAGTTTTTTACATAAGCACCTTTTAACCCCTCGCCACCAAAAAATTTATCATCTTCATACACAAATCAAAACATTACAAATTAAAACTAGAGATTAAAAATTCAGTTCAAATTTGTTTTGAACAAAAAAGTTTCAGCTCCTCCAAGGCACTATGTCGCGGAATAGATAAATATGACAAAAAGTTCATCTGAAGTAAAAAAGCTTAAATATTTGTAAAAAATATTCACATAAATTAATAATATTGTTATTGTTATTTTTTCCTCAATAGGTTGTTTTCATAAGAGTTCCAACAAGGAGACAACTAAAACACAATTACATAAGAATATTTTTTATTTAATGTGTCTTTTTACGTATAAATTGCCCTGTCAATAGGTGGATCTCGGAGGAACTGAGTAGAAGAAGGGTCATCCTCATCCGATTAAGAATAGGACATGCGGGGTTGACACAAGGACACTTATTTTTGGGCCAAAGCCTGCCTATTTGTCCCGCATGTAGAGAAAGGTTGCTCGATCTGCCTTAACTAATTGAAATGGGCCATTCTTCCATATAGAGAGCTTGTAGGAATGTCACCCTTATGACGATTAAGTTTGAGCACGGCAATGTCCTTAACCATCCCTAACCATCCCCTATTCCGATTTTTAGACATTTTAGTCAACAGGACTGTTTTACCGTATATAGTACTTTATAAATATTCGGTCTTGTGATTTTTTGTGAATATAGGAACTGAATGTATTTATTAGCGAGAATGGGGAGTGCGAGATGGTCGATGGCGGAATTTCGGGTATTCCACTACCATAACTAAGTGAATAATAAGTAAAAATGTCTTTAAGGGTGAATGAGATTGTGAACGGATTTAGGAACTGATTGCGTTGTGAGCTGAAATGGCCTAACTGCTGATAGCCCCTAGAGCCCAAGCTTGAAGTCTGGACGGACATGATCGCGGTCTGACTCCGGACTGTCAACACCCGAGATAGGTGATTCTCGAGGCCTGCCGGCAATTTATTGTGAATTGCAAACGCTGTGGCTGTCGGTTAATTATAAAAAAATAAAACTTGTTTGACAATCAAGACATAAATAAAAATTGATTTGTTAATCCTTGAGGCTTTTGAATCATAAAAAAATCGAAATATTTTAATACATAGTAAAAATTTATTTTAAAAAGCATCACCATAAAGTTTCGTTTATTCGTTTATAGTCTTCGACATTCTGCACAAATCGTAAAAATGTGTCGTATATTGCAAGAAAAAGTAGAGATGATTCTGTTGGAAAAAGTGGACCGAAATCTTTGTTTTGATTTTATACAACATCCCCCTTATATGATGGCAAATTTAACCATCATAACTATCTTTATGATAAAAAATGCATTTAGCATGATGTCACTATGAATGGGCATTGTCTGTCAATCAAACGTTTGACTTTGAACTTTTAAAAGTCTCCCATGTCTTGACGGATGAACGGAAGAGAATTAAACGAGATTGTTAATTATAATACGTCCCACGTCGGCAGGTGTGGTATTGTGTTTACAAACGGCTTTTAAGAAGAACAATGGAAGATTAGCCGAGGAACGAGTGTTATCCCTGTCGTGGCTCGGATTGCACGTCCGCTATTTTATGCAAAAAACCGTGTCCAATCCGAGATAGTGACGGAGACATTCAATAGAATTTATAATTGGAGTCCCATAGAAAATTGGATAAACACAGAGTCGACGTCACGTAATTATTTGACGCTTTCATGAAGATAGACATCTCGAGAGGGGCAGATCTCCCTTTTTATCTACCAGCGGGCTCCATAAATATTAATGGCTGAGCCGGGCTCGAACATAGGCTACCGAGGCGACACATTCCGGCATTGTTCACCCGTCGAAAATTAATACGAGATAGGTTTCTCGAAAATGGTGGGTGGACTCTGTAACGTTCGCAAATTCATTGATATTAATTGATACCTTCGCTCCTATGTTGTCACGACTTGAACCTTTATTGTGACATTCCGTTATTTATGATTTCCTCCGCCGTTCGATCGTTTGCACCATTGACTCTAATACGTCTTTACGTCGAGTCATTACTTCAGTATCTGATAAATCACAACTGACGATAAAACAGTGATGAAGAAACCGTGTATAGAAAATATCTTCTTTATAAAAATTCTCTTATTTACCACATTCCATTATTCCACCTGACATTAGTAATATTATTGCATTTAAAGAAATAAATAACTAAAAGCAGGCACTGTTCTACAACTTTCCGGAAGGTCACATCAATTTTTAAAAATTGGAAAGTTCAATTAATAAAAAGAATACTCTCGGCTATTCCGGCATGTCTCACTCGTTTCAGTTTCTCGCCATCTTCCCTACTGTTTCATTTTTAGTGTACGTCCAGAAACAATGAAAAAACAAGAAAATGAAGATGGTAAAAATAAAAAACGCGTGGCAGACCAAATTATAGGTTCATCACTAGCAGACGTCCAGCCTCCCTCTTGTGTCCGAGTTAAAAAAAAATCGATAAAATAGGAAAGGCTTTATCTCGAAAACAATTGGGTCTGCAGAGATGGTTCTAGTTCAAATGTTGGCAAATTTAGTTTACCTTAAAAACATACTTATGTCATTATATTAGAAAACTAGTAATGCAGGGTTAAAAATCTGCAGAAAGGTGGAAAATCTTGAGTTACAAGGTTGCGTCCGGCGTTCGAGGTCGAAAACTTGGATTGTTCATTGTGCCAAAACCATAAACTCGGCAAAATATACAGATTTCTAGACTCCGAAATTTAAAGCATAAACTTTAAAATTATTCAAACAAATAAAAGTACTTTTTATTTTCCTTTTATCTTTTTTTCTTTGCCGTTATTCATCTATTTCGCCTACTTCTCATTCTCCCTCTCTTTCCCATTTCTCTCTCTCCCGCTCTCTCTCTCTCCCCCACTCACTCTCTCTTTCTCTCTCCTACTGTATTATTGCCTTTCCCATTTTACACTTACTCTAAGATAATAATACGTGGTAAACATGTGTGTGCCATTCTTTATTTCTCTTTCTCTCTCTTTCCTTCTCACTCTCTCTCGCTCCCACACAAGATAAAACACTAAAATTGAAAGTCTATAAATTTAAAATTAATTATTTTTAATTTTCGTTAATTATAATAGAGGTCGATTGCAATCTAACTGTGCGGGATTTGTAAAACAAAACAAAATTAAACGATACTCATTCGTTCTCCATGTAAAGATGACACGTAATAGGAGCTAAGTTCGTAAATTAATTTAATTAATTAAGAGAGTAAAAGAGAAAAACGGGATACGATGAGAAAAATAAACTGGTTCATGTTTAGAAAAATAAATAGAAAGATAGACAGACAGTTAACATATTAGCTAAATAGTTTCTTAAAACTATTAGATAGAAAATAAATTAAAGGGAGAGAGGGAAAGAACCAGAAGGAGAGAGATGGAGAGAGAGAGAGAGAGAGAGAGAGAGAGAGAGAGAGAGAGAGTGATGGTATAGAGAAAGAAGTGAATTGAGAAATGAGTAGAAACCATGATATATGTTTCAAATTAATGATAATCATGAATAGGCAGGTATAGATGAAAGCATGAACATAGAGAAAAATATAAATATTAAAATATTTGTAAAAGAGATTAATATATAGTTAATAAAGGAGGAGTTAAACACAAATATATTGACAAGTGGAGATAAAAAAGAAAAAAAAGGAGTGTTAAAGTTAATGGATTTTTGAAGAGAAACGCGTGTTGCCAGCACAGATAATACTGGCTGTTCATTTTGAACCGTCCTGCCACCAATAGATCAAGTTTCAGACCACCCAGCGTACTTTCGCAACTTCACCGTCTGCCGGGAGGTTGTCCAGATCGCAATTTTTACGAGATAAAACGTCCAAACAACAGATCGTCCCCATTCATTCCGGGGCGTCGATTTCGACGTGGGCGAGAAAGTGCCTACCTGTAATTTGGAATCGGTGTAAGCCGTAGGTTAAATAACTTATAGTCCAAACCGATCTATGGCGAAACCGAAAGCGGAAACAGTAACTCACCCCGGCCGGGCTCACTTTTACTTACATAACACATCTAAATTGGTATAATCGGGGCAAATCTGCGTTAAATCATTTCTGGTGAGATCACTGGATTAACAAACACGGTGATTAACAACTTACCATCAAAGCCGATTTACCTACGATCTGATTATAAATTCGGAAAGATCTGTAACAGAATATATTGTACCTGTTAACAGTAGTTTTTTCATATCTCAACTGCTTTGCAAAATGCAAAATTTTGCTTTTTGGATAACATTTGATTGATTAAAGGAAAAACATTAGCACCAAATAAGTAATAATTTTTTAAATATTCTGGAAGTTTCTTGAGGTAATGGGGTTCTTTAAGCGCCAAATTAATCAGGCGACCTTACGAAGTCAGAGGTTCCACATCGTGGTCGCTGAAAGTTTTTGCCCATATGGCGAACGGCCAAGTTCAATCTTCGAATTTTTATCGGCAAAAGTGGATATTATAAGCGTGATTGTGAGGCCAAGAATTAGGCATGAAAGGGCCGTAGTACAAAGGCATTTGCGGTGATTGGTGACCTTTATCCTGTGACCTTCCAGACGTCGTGGCGCGTGGGCGTCTCGCCTACGCGTTCGACGGATTTCGTATTCACCCGGTGTCCACCTACACCCCTCTTCGCCACCCCTTGATTCAATTTTAATGATACAGCACCGACTCTAGCGCGTACATCTTGCAATTACAGGACGATTAAACGCCAGGATAAATGCCGGCGCTTATAGCACGCCCTGGTCGGATTCGTGTAACTGGAACAATCCTATTGTTGTTTACAATGCAAAAATAAGATCCCTGGTGTACATGGATCGTAAAACAGTTTCAAAGATCTACACATATTACAGTTAGTTTAGTTTTACCCATTAAATTATTATAAGCACTCAAATTGTTAACTGCGTTTCTTAACAAAAGTAAATTAAGCATGTATGAATATGTTATGTCCAACACATTTAGAGGGGGGGGGGTTGTGGATGAGGGCTACAATACTTTTTACAATAGTTTTATTTTGTTTATTCTCTTCATCTTCTATCAGTCTTCTCTTCTTTATCTCTCAATCTCATTTTTACTTTTCTTACTCATTCAGTATATCTATTTGTTTGCGTAAAATGTTGTCTGTTTACAATAGATCTTCTTTAGATATGTGTATATATTTATATATAATACATATTTATGTATATACATATTATTTATATATAATTCGACATAACTCGTACTACTTTTATATTTCTAGGTATTCTATCAGTCTCACACACACACTCGCTCTCCCTCTCTCTCTCTCTCACTCTCTCTCTCTCTCTCTCTCTCTCTCTCTCTCTCTCTCTCTCTCTCTCTCTCTCTCTGCACCTTACCTTTACTTTTCTTCCTCTTTTAGCCTATCTATTTATTTGAATACAATATGTTTGGTATCACTTGCATTTTTATATTTGCATCTAGTAATAGAGCTTCTATATGTATTCCTTCTTCACTATTCATTTAACTCGTAACATCTATTGTTGAAGTTTTCTTAGTTTATCGTATTCAAAAACAAAAACTTCACCATTGATCTAAGTCAATAATGAATTTGCATATAACTTTTATGTTAGTTTATTCTATTGGAGCCGAATAGAATATTTTATTTGAGGTTCTTTAAAAAATAAATTATATGAAAATGTTATTGTGTGACAGTGCGAAATAGAAAAGTTAAACTTTATTATTTAAAAGTTAATCTTTATTTTATTTTAATACAATGACGAAATGGCTTTTTTGCAATAACAGTTTTATTTTTTTATTATTTTTGAAATATCGAACAGCTTGAACCATATTTCATAAAATCAAAAGAACTTGATTTGTTTTCAATATATACTTCTCTCATCTAATTCATAATTATTTAATCTTCTCACCAAGAGAGTGAAAAATTCTGTAATTATTACAATACAATGATAGAAAGTCGAACTTATACTGCTAAAATTCCGTTTAAATATTTCTAGTTTGAGGTTTTAAGAAAGCCAATGGTCACAATAGTAAGTTCACACCCTGGACAAAAAATCACAATTACCAACAAAAAGGGAAGAAAAAACAATAATTCTCCTCCCACCAAAGTAGATGTCTGGTTTCAAGAAATCTATGTTTATCAAGTTTGCCATGATCCTGATTAATTAGCCCAATCCTGTGAAATTCAGATGCTCTGGCCTGAATTTCCTTTGTCCCAATATTCTTTTTATTTATTTGCACCTGAAAATAAAAAACAAAACGGCAAAACATATTACATTATCGTGCTCGGACGGTGGAAATCAATGAATATTTTATCTGTTTGCTCCACTTAGTCGGCCGAAGACAGGTGTAGCAAATAGCTTGTGGCTCGATTTGTTTATTTATTCTTTAACGCTCGGTAGTCTTCGGATTTACGAGTTTTCGGTCGTCTAATAGAAAGTTATGGTAATCCTTGCATTCGGCCGGCATGAATCAACTTTGTTAGCGTGCTTCGGGTAAATTTAATTCCTCCTATTTATGCATGAGAGGGAGATCATGCAAATTGCGCATTACGGTTAGCCGCGAGGCTGATATACGGCATGAGGCGGCAAAGGAGTGTTCGTTCCTTCGCGTTTCGGCTGTCTCAAAAATCCGTGGACATACAGTAAATTAATAAAACCCCGAGGGGAGGGTGTGTGAGAATTGAAATTACGATAAATAACAAAAGAGGGCGGATACGATTTATAGTTTTTTTCAGGAGCGAAACGTTAAATTACAATTACGTTTGGTTACACATGAATAGAAAGATTTCATATAAATTTCGGCTCGGAATTGAATTACCACCGAAGGAGGTCGTTTTTCTTTCCTGGCGACTCGTACGAATGCACTCTCATTCAAATCTCTTTTGTCTCTTAATTTCGTCCGACCAAAAAATTAAAATTAAATTTTTTTACGATTTAAATAATAAAATAAAAAACGGTTCAAAGGCCTTACATCACAATTAAGGCTGAGGGATTTGTTTACTTATTTTTGTGCTGTCTATAACTGCGCTGATTGTGAAAACAATAAACCTCAGATGACAAACCTAATTATATTTGCTTCTTTAACTTTTTGCTCATACCCAAATTAATTGAATCTCTTTAATTGAATTACTCGCTTTATAATTATTATATTTTATTTATTAGTTATCAAAACAAGTCTTTACGTTATATTTAACTTTCATTCTCCATTACAAAATTAGATAGGCTTTTCCAACGTGAAAACATTGTTGGATGTACAGGTTTTTTTAAAATATCGATTATAATTTAATGATCGATTATAGCTATGCATTTCAATATAAACGATGGCTATATAATAAGTAAATAAAATTTGCCTGCCAACCAAGCTTTCTCATTCTATATCCCCAAATTTTCTTTTTTACTTCTGTTTAAAAATGAAATTTTGAGTGTAATGTATTTATACAAATAAATTAAAATAGCATATACATACATACATACATACATACATACATACATACATACATACATACACATATGAACAGAATAGACCTTAAGACTTCTTAATAATATTATGTTCGTTAAGTGGACTGTATATTACATGCTAAATGGATTCAAAATTAAAGAAAATGGGAAAGAGTGAATCCGAGGAGGGGATTGGGATAAATTCGAATTTTCACTTACCACAACGTGTCTCGGTACGGGATCAAGCAATTCGGCAACAGTTGTCCTCTTCTTTCTTCGACTAGGCAGGGCCCCACTGTCTCCGGCGGATTCAGACGTTTGATACCGAATGCTTACTTGACAACGGCAATTGAAAAGAATATATTGCGCACAAACACGGGGTTTAACGATGTTTTCGGTAGTAACTCTAGACAACAACTGACTCGCCGACCAGCCGGAGACATCCAGAAGGGTTCAAAAGGGCGATCGGCGTAAACAATATTAGATCTTATCAGTCCCGCCACTTTTGGGCCAAAATCAGTTTATGTGTTCGGCATGTTGAGAAGATTGGTCGATGTTTCCCACCTAACTGAAGGGTTCAACTCCTTGGCTCCATACAGAGAGCGTGTAGGAATGGCACCAGATACGATACGCGTGCTCCAGCATGGCAACTGGATCCTCTGTTTCGCTTTTTGGATGAAACAGTGTTTTTTTTTTAAATTAAAAATAGTACGTAAAGTGATTATATCAAGTGTGTGCTAAGAGTGAATTTGTAGTCTGAGAAGGTTGATGGCAGAATATTGAGACCCCATCGACCGTCAATTAGGTTAATTGTATAATATCTCTAAAGGATGATGGAGGATTATCGAGTACTCCATAACCCTAATTGAGTGAATTGTTTGTAAATGAGAGAATGCGTTTAAAAATGAGTGATAGTGTGAATGCCTTTGAATCTAGGAACTGCATGCGTTGGGGCTGAAATGCCATAGCTGGTGACATATCTGGAATTGCTTGGGTACTTCGAAAAGTGAAAGCTAAACTCTGTATAGGTGTGTGTGAAGATGTGAGCTTATATAAATCAGTAATTAGTCAATTCTTAATTGGCAAAATGGAACACACAACGAGCTATTTGTCAGTACTGAATACAATCTAACCGCCATGGTTCTTCCAAAATTCCTACTATTGCGCAGACGACCTTTAGCTATATGTTATTTATTTCTCTACATGTGTTCCATTTTATCAGTTAATGCTAATATTTTATAACTGTATGATTTTTACTCACATGTACTAGTTTTACCCGCGACTTCGTCCACGCGGGACGTTTAGATGTCCCTTTCTAATGTAGAGTGTTGGCTTTCGAATGCCTCGTTTCTAAACTTTTTTTGTTTAGTCCACTTTGGTCTATACATAGTCAAAAATTGTCCATATGAACCTCTTAGGGATGGAATCTCCAAAAATCTTTTCTCAGCGACTAACCTTCTTCTTATAGGAATGCACTGCCGAAATTTCAACCCTTTAGATCCAGGGGTGTGGCCTGTGCGCTCTCTGTCAGTCAGTAGCGGAATTATAGGATGTTATTGTATGTTATTATAGGAATGCACTATCAAAATTTCAGCCCTTTCCCCCCCATCTAGGAAATAGATATAGATATACAGAGAGCTTTCGAAAGTAGTGATATAATATAAAAACAAAACATATATATAATATAAACATATTATACCAGCAACATACAACAATGTAAATTAAGAAAATTGAATTCACTTTGATAAGGGTGAAAGAATTACGGGTTGATTACCAGAAAAACATTTACACTCTGCCCTAAACACTTCCTAATTATCTGTTTATCATGACATTATTATCCTCCCAAGTAGCCATTTTCATTTTGTTTGTTGTTGTTGATTATATTAATCAACTGGAGAAAGACATTGAAAACGTGATTTGTCAATGTTATGTTTGTTGAAAATAAAAAAGGACAAGAATGTTCTATTAAGCCGTTAGAAGATAGCGTGAGACGAGTTATTGTATTAACTCAATATACTTATTATGTTTTTTGTTTCATCGAGATAAAACAGAAGCAGTTAAAACGTTCAGAAATGATATAACGAGTTACTCTCTATTTTATTGGACGGGTTCTATCTCTCAGTCGATCCACAAGTAGCATTAGACGAAGCCTTTTAGTTTTGTACTGAAAATAAAATATAAAAAAGTCAAAGAAACAATAGATGGATGTGGCATGTCCGGGTTACAACAAGGGCGCCCGGGGAAAGGAGGCAGAGGCTGTTGACATATCACCCCGTCTGAGAATTACGAGTAGCCGGCGAGGACAATAGTCAGGAGTCGTCAGATATGCAGATGGGCCCGGATCCCGTAAATATTCCGGAACTGAACCCAAGTCGGAGTGCACCCGGGAGGACCCCGCAGCGAGCATTAACATAACACGGGCTCCCGCGCATCGACGCTCCCCGCAATGAATCAACTCCCCCGCCAACCCGGATTGATGTGTTATTTAGAGGATCGACCCCCGACCGAGAGGCCGATTTATATCTGAGATGTTATCTGTGGACAGTAGGCTGTGGATTGTCCCGAACTCAGTCGCGGGCGTTCATCATATTGGCCGGGGAGCGTCCGCCCCGGCCAAGGCGACTGTCATAATTTTTGTCGTCCCAACGATTCCAAACAGGGCCTGTTCAGATTTGTTGAAATTGTGTTCTTGCTCTTCCAGAAACAACGAATGAAAAAGGGAATAAGTTAGGAAAAAAGCTCTACTCTGAAACAGCATGTAACAGGGAGACCTCGGGACATTTTGTACCTTGGGACAATATGGTTTTGATTGCTTAATATTACCTATGTAATGATATAGTCGATTCTATTTTCAAAAATCTTAACAGCTTCACCAAATAAAAATTGGAGTTCTAGTTATTGTGACATTTCTCTAAGTAATCTGGAGGGGTGATGAACCTGAAAATTGGTCGTTACAGATACTGAGTCTGCCTACACTCGCTGGGTTGTTTGTTACACGTGTTTCGATACTGCCATCTTCAGTGTGTGACTTCTGCAAACTTATGTCTGTTTTAAGGTCGTGAAGAGTAGTGAGGATGAATACTTTATTATTAATTGGATTGGATTAATATTTAACACGATGCCCCAACAGGTTATTTCTTCTGAATTTTGCCTCAATAATTTACTGTTGCTTAAAAAAACCGCGAATCTAAACGAAGGAGAGCTCTTTGAATTTGCGGTGACTCTTAAAAAACATAAAACTAGATATTAAAACTACCAGTGCTTTTGAAAATGTTTAGGAATGAAAACGAGAGATTTCAGAACCCTATGGGATTGCTGTAGTATTATTTCGCAATTCTATGTGTACAATAATCAACGATAAAAAATAAGAAATACAATAAGTAACAACGATTGAAAACAGTCAACATTTTGTAAAATACAACATGTCCAAAATAAAAGCAACAAAAACCAAATTAACATTTTTAACATACCAAATTTAATATTAAATTGTAAAATTAGATAAATTAATTAGTCCCTTTTTTAGAAGTCTCATTTTCATTATATGAGAAATAAGCTTCTTGTCCAGGGTTACATCTAATTGTAAGTATTTAATTTTATTATTAACTCATACATTTTCTCGGAAATTGGGCACCGCATGAAGAAAAATAAAACCCCCGTTTATGAGACATTTATACTCAGTTTCCGGCGATTCCAAAATTTCCCCGTAGAACCGTATTTTCTGGCATGCGGTATCAAAGGTCATGGAAAATCGTTTGGGTACCTTAAAAGTATCTTCTGCCTACTAGTCCTAAAGACAACAAACAATTGGCTCAAACTGATTCATCAACGTTAATAAAAATGACGGTACCTTTGTGCCCAAGAGGCCGTATAGTATTTATAGAGAGAAAGAGAGAGAGAGAGAGAGAGAGAGAGAGAGAGAGAGAGAGGGACACAGACAGACAGACAGATAGACAGACAGACAGAGATAGGTAGATAGATACATAAATAGAGATATAGATAAATAGATAGAGAGATAGGTAAATAGATAGAGATAGATAGATAGGTAGATAGATAAATAGAGATAGAGATAGATAATAGATAGGTAGAGAGGGGGTGAGAGAGAGGGAGAAAGTTAAATAAATATGTAGTTAGATGGATAGATAGTGAGAGAAAGGGTGAGATTGAAAGACAGAGAGAGATAGATAGAGAGAGAGTGAGAGAGTGGGTAAAGAGGCAGGGAGAGAGAAAGAAACAGAGAGAGTGAGAAAGGGTGAGAGTGAGGTGTGTATGTGTTGTGGGGAAAGTGAGATAGATGATAGAAAGAGAAAGAGGGGGACAGAGACAGTTTGAAGGCGAAAATGAAAGAGGGAGAGATTGTGAGAAGGAGAGTGACAGAGGCAGAGACGAATAGATAGATAGGGAGAGTGAGAGAAAAAAGAGGGAGACTGAGAGAGAGAGAGAGAAAGAGAGAGAGAGTGAGAGAGAGGGTGAGAGAGAGGGAGAAAGATAAATAAATATGTAGTTAGATGGATAGATAGTGAGAGAAAGGGTGAGATTGAAAGAGAGAGAGAGAGAGAGTGAGAGAGTGGGTAAAGAGGCAGTGAAAGAGAAAGAAACCGAGAGAGTGAGAAAGGGAGAGAGAGTGAGTATGTGTTGTGGGGAAAGTGAGATAGATGATAGACAGAGAGAGAGGGGGGCAGAGACAATTTGAGGGTGAAAATGAAAGAGAGAGAGAGATTGTGAGAAGGAGAGTGACAGAGAGGCAGAGATGAATAGATAGATAGGGAGAGTGAGAGAGAGAGAGAGAGAGAGAGAGAGAGAGAGAGAGAGAGAGAGAGAGGGAGAGAGAGAGAGCTTTATATATAGTTTTCTAACTGAGAAAAAGCTTTCAAATCAAAGAATTAACAGTTAAACTGGTAAGAAAAAAATATGAATAAATACTTCAGAAAAGACAACTCCCAAAACTAATCCTCTGAATTCGCAAAGAATGAGACAAACTGACTCAAAATTATATATTTCTTTCTAATTTTTCCACCGATTCAAATATAATAGATTTCTTTAATCTTTGGTCATCCAAACAACTGAGTTCGAGTAAAGATTGTTATTTTTCACCAAAGTTGGTTTGTGCAGTTGGTAACTTATACCTTGTGTGATTTCTTTGTGTGATTCATATGTTATGAAGTTTGTATGTATTTTTGTTTGTATTTCATATATAACATAATAGTATACTGTAAATCGGCAAATCATTCGTCTTCAAGTATAACTTTTGCATGAAATTAACCGATACAATTTTTTTTTACTTACTCGGATTAACGTTCACACGGATATGGCGTAAATAACGGCTTAGATGCGTGCGCGAGTGTGCGAGCAGGGCTACATAATAAATTAATTATTTACGAGTCGGATATGACACGAAACGATATCTCGTTGGCATTGACAAGCTTTAGCTCGAGCAACAAGGTATCCGAGTGGGATAATGGATGAGGAACAGGCTTCGAAACCAGTCCGAGACCTAATTAATACATCATACGTGTAAACAGTAGGCCTGATAGATATAGTACAAGGGGCGAAGGTTTGCCAATCCCAGCAGGGGGCGGGCCCGCCCCCCCAGCACTAATCATAACAAGGTACAATTAGTTGCCACCGGCTTTTCAACTGATAAATGAGCCAACGGTGAAAAATAGTTCGTAGCGGGAAGACTTTTGTACACATTTGTACACGTACGGCCGGGTGGTCTGTCGACGCAAATGCCTGTTCGTCTCAGTATGAAATAAGACCATATTCATCACGATTTTTCTTGTATTTTTTATTTAGTTTAGACGGTGTGCATATAAAACATATAGTACTCGAATTGGCTACCGTATGCAGACAATCATGTGCAACTTGTCAAGGGATAAGAAATCATGATGAATTTAATAAATTAATTAAAGAACATCGGAAATAGGCACTTTTAGAAATAGAAATCGGCCAGTGAAAAATGAGTGATTTTATTTCAATGGTGAAATAATTGTCGTCTAACAAGTACTTGAGAGTTTTGGCGTTTCTAATTATGTTGGTCTGCACATTCTAGCTTTTTAACCTTTTCCACGAGCTTCGCTTTGTCACAATCTTTGATTATCTACTGTATGTTCTTTTATCCGTACGAAAGTTAAAAAAAATATACAAAACACAAGCAACAAAATAAAACACCGATTTGTGAACCTGTAGATCCTAAGAGGAAATATAACAAATACTTGGTAGTAAGAATATGAGATTAATTATTAATTTATTGTGTGTGTTCTTTAAAGAACAAACCTAAAGCAAAATATGTACTTAATTAATACATCGTTTATAAATAGCGTTGTTTCAGGATAAACTACGTCTACAATGTACAATAGTCTGTTATATACAGGGATAGTTTAACTTCTGTTCCCCGTACCTAAATTTTTTATTGACGAAAAAACCCTGAGGCATGTAAATGTTTTACCTAGTTTCTCCTGAAATTATTTTTTAAAGGAAAGGGGATCGTGAAAAAAGGTGAATTGTGCCTTTCAGTGTTTTATGTAACTGGGCATGTAAGTTACTTTTATTAATTGTTAACATGTTTTTTTAAATATATGACGGCTTTTTTGTATTTTTAAACCATAACAGCTGAAGAAGGGGGCAGGCAGCACCCCGAAATCGATATTGTTTAATAAAATAAATTTATGAGAAGTGTGTTTTTTGTTGTCCCCGTCTGTGGAATTGAGTGGGCCAAGATAAAAAATAAATTTTAATAACAACCCATAGAATAGAATAACAACAATATTATCAAGATAAGATAATATACTTTTTATGAAACATAGAAAAATCTGTTGACAAATTCACTAATAGATATTTAAAATACAGTCCATGTCTGACATAATAATACACGTTTCAGGATTTTCAGGAAACCTAAAGATTAAATCAGTGCAACCAGGAAAAAATTAATTAATGGATTGACGCCTATGTTTGAAATAAACATAAAAACCTATTTCATATGAAATTTTAAATAATTTTAAACTCATTGTACCTTTTTTTTGCTTTTTATTCTTTAAAATCATCAAAATAAATATGATTGATGCTCCTTTAAAACGGTCGACTTGTGATAATTTTATTCGTATCGTCTGAGGTCATTCAACATGCCTGGAACATAAAAAAATTGACAAATAAAAATTTAAACTACAGCTCAAAACCATATGTATAATATAAATCCATGTTGCAGTCAGATGGTGACAGTTATTAATTTCATTCTTGTTCATTTGACTGCACGCATAAAAACTTAATGTAAATTGCATATGGTAATTCAAGATTATTTGTTATTTGCTTTCAAACATTTTGACCATTGTAGTTGCTCTCTGAAAAATGAAATTCTTAGTAGCATTTATGGTATTTGCTTCCTGCGTATCACTTGGATGAATTTTTGCGTGCAGATCGCCTCTGTAGTGGGGAAATTAATGAGGCAGTATAGCGCCCATTCCATGTACGGGAATTGACATATGTTCTTTACGCAACTCCTCATTTCCCTTTAATGTGTCTATCTGTTATATTCATAAATTACGAGACGAGGGTGTGTTAGCGGTTCGTTATGTCCCGGGCGGAAATGTAGTTAGCGGGAAGTAACGTTTCACTTAGCAAATAGCCACCTCAGGAGGATTTTAATCTAAAAAAAGCTGGGGGCTAATTTTCATTTCTGCGATTAGCCAGTGCATAAATCTTTCGGACTTGACCGCTGAAAAGGCTGGGTCTTTTCACAAAGTTCAAATCCCACCGGGCGAAATGTTTATTAAAAGAAAGGCCGCTTCTGTTCCCAGTGGCTGGGTATATCATTGGGATTCCTGACTTTTTTTAATCATAAAAATGCATTTATAAACTCAAGCCCCCTACCGTTTTCACGTGTTAGACCATTCTCAAATTAAAGAACGGTCGTTGGAAATTCAAAAGGTTACTGCTTTTAATCGACATTGTGTTCTGCGGGAGCTCAGACCCCCAACTGGCTCCTATCAATGACTAAATGAAAAAATGGCTAAAAATAACTCAATAATAAACAAAAAGAGGAGCACAGTTATGAAATCTGGAAATGACTGTACAGCCAACCTCTAAGAGGAGCAAATAAATGTTTTCTTGGTCTTGGTTGAGATAAAAAAGTCATTGTCACGAGCGGGATTCGAACATTCGCCGCTGCTCTAACACTTGAGCTATCGTGACTTCGATCTCACACTGACTATTTTGTCTCAACCAAGACCTTAAATAAAAAGAATAATTAATTGAAAGAAGTAACTTGGTCAATTGACCACTAAAACATAAATGGATTAATTTTACTAATTAAAAGAAATATCACTTCACTAACTGCTCACCGTGACCACTTCATATGTTGCTGAGAATCGAATCCTGTGTACACGACATTTGAAAATGACAAAAAGAGAGAATTCGAACGGTTGCAGGTTGAGATGGAGAGTTGGTGTCCGAATGTATTGAAGTTACGATAGCTCAAGTGGTAGAGTAGCGGCGCATTTAGCCGAAGGTCGTGGGTTCGAATCCCGCTCGTGACTCTTTTTTATCTCAACCAAGACCTTACATAAAAAGAATAATTAATTGAAATTAATGATAACAATTTTGTTAGTCGCAGGATCGGCAGACAGCTCTCACGTCGTAAAAACCCAGTACAAGGACGCCCCTCTAAGGATCTTATCGTAGAATAGATAACATCCTCACCGAATTAATTATAGGCCACATGGACGTTTACTTTTTCGTCATAGAATTCACAAGAAAAGTGACACAAGTCGAAAAATTCTAAAAACTGGATTATTTAGTTTTTTTGAAGTATTAATTAATACCCTTACTTTCTTATTCATTGACCAACATTACCGTTAGAGCAAACAAAATAACTTAAATTACTGAAAGCCGATGTATGTAACAAAAGTTTTACAACGCAAAAACCCGTAGTTTTCAGGGGTAGTACAGCTGGATTTTTAGTTTTGTGTTTTCATTTACGTTTTGGACAATATTGATGAATAATGACAGTTTTTATTGCCAACAACCTAACGGCGTGTACTTAATACATAAGTATACAAAAAGTATCTCACTTGTAAAATTTTCTTTCTTTTGAATTGTGAAACTTTTCTTATGCATGCGCGATATGTGTCCTACTTAATTGAAAGGAGACGTTCATTGGCTCCATATGTAGAACAGAAGAGCACAGCAGTAAGTCAACCTATAAGAGTTTTATGGTTGAGCACAGCAGTGATTGGGTCTGATGTTCCGATTTTTTGAAGAGAAATGACTATCTTATTGTATATGTCTCGTTGTGGTTTTTCCCTATTGAGTATGATGAGAGTGAATGTAGTTATTGGAGTGAGTGTGTAGGTGAGAGAGAGACGATGGTGGAATTATTGGAGTTAAGTTAGTTATTGGATGTGCATATAGGAACGTCACTCGATATTTCACTCGAGCAATGAAAATTTCTATCTACTATTCCAATTTTTTTTCATTTCAAAAACACAACCGATATTAGAATTATGCTTGGGCAAGACATCAAGTATGTGGGTTCTATGTTCGGAAGGAAACAAGAGTGTTTCATTATATATAGAATTATATGTCTCGTCGTGTTTTCCTCTTATGTATATTGAAAGTGATGTATTTATTTCATTCACTATGAACGATGACGGTATTGAGTTCTCCATCGACCCTCAATTAGGTTAGTTATTTAATTGAAGGGTTTCATTCCTTAACTCCATGAATAGAGAGCGTTGGGCTACCACCCGATAGTAGCTGTTTTTGAGAACGGGAATGTATTTTGGGTCTCCTGTTCCGAGGTGGAGATGAATGACCTAGCTGTGGACAACCCTTGGACCTAACTTCGGTGGAACGGATAAGACCGGGTCTTCAGCCCAGACTGCCAAAACCAAAGCTGGGGATAACATCAGTTCTGTATACGTGTGCATATGTGTTCTGTGGCAATTTAAATGAAAATGAACTTAATCCCTCTCGGGCGTTGCAGCCCTTCAGGAAACTTAACTTGTGCATATGTGTGCGAAGTTGAGTTTTCCAAATCTATCAATCATCAATTTTAAAATTTTCTTATTGCGTCTGTGGGGTGATGAACATGTACCCTATCCTCGTTGTTTTGGTGCGTCAGACACTATGGTATGTCGGCGTTTTGAGTGCGGTGGGCCTGAGGAAATCTCATGTTAAACATAATGGTAATTACAATAGTACAATAATATTTATTATTATTTGGAGATCATGTGATGAGGTCTAGTGTGACGTACGTTTAGAAAAATATTCTCTTTATCGTGCCAACGTTTCGACCATTATTGAGATCATCTTCAGGCCTGGGATTTATAAATATTGTTTAAATTATACAAATTATAATTTAACCATGTTTATAAATCCCAGGTCCTGAAGATGATCTCAATAAGGATCGAAACGCTGGTACGATAAAGAAAATGTTTTTCCCACAGACCAAACCGCATCTCACGATCTCCAAATAATCATTAATTAACGGTCACTAAACACCATACAATAATAGTTATTTTTTATTAATATATTTTGATTTTCCTTGAGAAAAACTAGTATGTCATTGTTATTTCTTCATAATGGTACATGAGATAACTGGGCAGACGAAATTAATCGGAGAAGATCTACTACAAGTTGATTTTTTAAAAAAGGATATTGTAACCAACCTCGCGTATAAAGCATTCAAATTTGAGCACTTTGGGCAGAATTAGATTAATCGTATTAAAGTTAGCTAGTCTGCGAGTGGATGAACTTATGTTGAACTGATCAACACTTGTCACTTTACTGGTAAACAGTGTATAGACATACCCAAAAGTGCTCATTGTTTATCTGATCAGAATCAGAGCATTTTGTGCCACAGTCAAATTTATTCAAGATATAAAGGATTTCCGATTTAAATTATTAATACAGTCTAATTTAACATGTTTATTGTACGGTTGTTATCTGGACGGATATGTGTTTTTCAAATGGACCATCAAGGCCAGAAGTGAAGTTGTAATAGCGTGCCGGTCGAGGCGATGACACTGGTTCCTAAACCGGGGTGAATTAGCATAAAATTAACATCGCAGGAGGGTTTTGTGGGGCCGTGCGGTTAATCTGTCTTGTATTGCCTCATTTGATCATTAGTATGCGGGTCAGAGTGGGACCTACAGCGCCATTTTTATTGTAGGAGAGACCATGCCCATTGATTAGCGTGGGCTCCTGCCTGGACATCCGCCGTCGCCTCACTCCCACGGTAACCTGGATTCGACATGCGTTTCTTTCTCGGAAAGTATGTCGAAGCTTCTGATTCGTAGTTTGTGAAAATAGCTTTGGAGTTTTGTGGAATAGTTAATGGGTACTTAAGCAAACTATGATAATCATTTTCATCTCTTTACATTCAAATAGTATTGTGCTATTTCGGACCTAATATCCCACAAGATTTTAGCACTATCTGGGTAGTGTTAACTGTGTTGAAAGAAATCTATTTCATAGATAATTTTATGTTAAGTTTGGGTTTTTCACCTTGCGTTATCTTGTATAATAAAAGTTTATAAAAAATAATCCAAAAAGGAATATACAATTTAGATTAAAAAGAAAGGTTCAAAAGGAGTAGAAAGAAAGGAAAGTAATGTCGATCTTACGATAAAATGGAGTTTTTTTGGTTGATTTATGACATAAGGGGTACGACGCTTAATGTGTTTATTGGGTTAATTGTGGTCCTTGGGGCTGCCGCACTACTTAGGTGCACAGTTAACATTGTAGGACGTTTGCTAAACGTAATATTATAATTAGGGGAGGGGGTGTCGGTGCCGCAACGGTTTATGTGTTGACAGCGCGCTCATGACTGTAAGGTAAAGGGCCTGGGTTCGAATCCAGAGGCCCTGTATTCTCCGACACGCTTACAAATTGGCTTTTTTTAAACCCCGGCATCCCGAAGAAAAAAAAAATGAGCGACATTTATAATTATCAATACCATTTCGAACCTACCTTTGTATTTTTGGACTTATATCTACCACAATCTTACTAAAAAAATAACACTAAATGAATGAATTGTGTATATAAATTCATTATATTTCGTTGTCCGATTGGCCAAATAACTTATTTCAATTAATTAATCTTTTTACGTAAGGTATTGTTTGAAATGAAAAAATCAGTGTCACGAGCTGGATTCGAACCCACGACCTTCGGCTAAATACTACTTCGATCCACTCGGACACCTACTCCCCATCTCTACCCACCTTTCGAATTTTCCCTCCTTTTTGTCATTTTTCAAATGCCGTGTAATCAGGATTCAGGTTTTTCAGGTCACTCAGTTTTTTGTATATAAAAACATTCACATCTAAAATCCGATTTATTTAATTCCATTTTATGACTCTGTGAGTGTACTATCGAAATACATTTTCTAATACTGGCCTTACGGGTTTGAAATTTAAAAAAAAAAAGCAGATCTTAAAAGGTGAAAACATCCGGGTTTGCAGATGTGAATGGTGCGTCGTGGAATGCTGTTCCGAAATAAAAGTTATGGCCGGAAAGGTGGTTACTTTTTGTCTTATTTTGCTCCGTCGTCAGCAGTGTTACCAAATATAGGCCGATTTATTTTTGTAGGATTGGCTCTTTTTCCACATTTTTTTAATTTCGTTTAGGTTTTGCTTCCACGCGTCATTATCCTGCGACACATTTGAGCGTCGTCTTTCTCACACCTGCAGATAAGGAAAAACCAAGAAATAATTTCATGTTGACGAAATAAAAAGATATGTTATTCTTTAATTTATCTAGTGTGAAAAAGAATTTTCATGATTTTAATTATACCTTTAAGGTAAGGTGTTATATCTAACAACATGAAAATATATTAGTATGAAATATAGAATTTTAATGTCAAAAACTTTATGTACGTGATCGTGTTATGTATGGCATTTTTTATGTTTTATTATTTTTAATATCACACATTTATATGTAAGGTACAATTCAATAATAGCCCTTTGACTTTCAGTACACCTTATTTTGCATTTTATTAAGGTTGAAAGGTCCAATTGAACCACATATATACAAAACGTTCTGAGTGATCAGTCGCTTGTACATTTCAAGATAATGATCGACTTTTTGATTGGAAGAGGATTAAAATTGGATATTTTTGAGGGAGAAATGTTATGCTTGTGGTTTTAAAGACGTATACTTTAATGCATTTTTTATATTACTGCTTTAAGGCGTTAGAGCTATGAAGGATCGATATTTAATGATAGTATGGCGATGGGTTCAGAAAATGTGAGAATCATAGGATCTGAATGATGAGGGATGACGGAAGCATATACTGTCTATAAGAATGGACCCAAAATACTTCCCTGTGGAACTCCACCATCCGATGCACGGTAGAGGAAATATCCAACGAAATTGTAGAAAAATATCAAGCGCATTGGATAAAAGTTGACAAAATTTCAACCTGCAACACACGCAATTTTAACCAAACACACTCAGTCTCTCTCTCTCTCTCTCTCTCTCTCTCTCTCTCTCCCTCTCTCTCTTTCTCTCTCATGATCGAGTACTCGATTTTCGTTTCTCCATGTACACGTATAAACAAATACACTGCTTAAAAATGCATAGGAATATAGCGCATTGTCATTGATTACGATATTGCTACTGCGCAAGGTTCCGGCTACAAGCTGTAAACTTGTCCATTTTTTTTCGTTTTTTTGTATTTTACCTATATTCAGTTAATAAAGTATTATTATTCCGCATTTTGTAGTATTTACTTTCCCTAGCATTTTTATTTTATTTTTATTATAAATTGCGTTAAATTTACTAGAAATTATTATGTTTTTTACTGAAGGAAAATTTAATTAAAGCATTTCGAAAAACACCAAAATGAAAGGATTTAATTTCATAATTTTGTTTATTGGACAAAATATTTTTTTAGGCAATTAATACCGTGCACAATGTCCTCTGTTAGTTAAAACCTCTGTTCCATTAGGCATGCTTAGGCGTACTGCTTCACACTCTGTACCCTAATGTCATAAGGAATTTGACTCCTTAGGTGTTGCAACACTGCACTCAGTTGTTGCAAGTTAATTGGTGCACATAGTGACCCAAAAGCCTTTTCTGCAACGCATCCATGGGATTGTGTCCTAGAGACAATGGGGAAGGGGCAGATGGGAAATTTTCAAGTTTTCTAAACATTGATGAACCACTCTATGAGGTCTGGCATTTTCATCCAGGAAGGGTTCCGTCTTGCAGCAATGAGAATATTTCTGTCCTCCTTTGGCGACGTAACGCGCTGAGATCCACTACGAGGCTCCTTTAGGCACTTCCATCCTCTCGGAATCGGACTAAAGTACAGGAACCACGCTCTAAGAAACGCGTGGTTATAAAAATATTGCCTCTACAATATCCTCGACGACTTATTCTCACAATAGTATTGCGGACTTCTGGTTCAAGAATGTCTTTCCATGGTTAAAGAGAATAAACGTGGATTAAAACGGAGAAAAACGTGAAAAGGTCTTTGCCTACAAAATTGTTAATCTTCATGTTCACTATTATTAAGTAAATCCGTTATTAAAAATGAGTATTAAGATTTGATTATTTTTGGTTTGTACTTTCTATTTTGTTTTATCCAACTAATAAAAATATATCGGTTAAATTAATTAAAATCAGTAGAGTAAGAATAAATTGCAAAAATCCCTATTCATTTTTGAACAGTTTATTTACAACCAACTAGTATAATTGGAGGTTGATAGGTCCTTGAAATTCCGTTTTCTCGCTATTGTCACGCACTACAGTCACGCATATAAATACATTCCCACAAAACAGTTAACACAGAATGCATTTATCACCAAACTTGTACATATACAATAATAAGATTACTTCCTATATAATATTATATATAATATGTATGTATAGTATGTATATAATCTACTTACATGTACAGAAATCGAAATAGGCCCAGGCATTTCTACTAGCTCTCTACAAGACGCCAAGAATTTCAATCTTCAATTAGGCGTGACGGACGCCACTGCAAATGTTTTAACTTAAGAATGATTTAAATATAATAAATGTAATAATAATAATTTAATAATATTTAATGGGTAGGTGTATTATATATATGGACTTGTATATTTAATTTTCTCATTTTCATAGTTTATTTGTTTTGTTCTTATATTGCCAGAACGTGTTTCATGAATCAAAACAGCTAGAGTAAACAGACGATGTGTATATTTTTATAAGAGTTCAGAAATTAAATAACCCTCATAAACTTGCTGTTTGTACGTGCAAGAATAAAGAATTTTACGAGCCGATTAGAGATTTTACTATGAAGAAATCATATAGAAATTTTTTTGCCTGTTTTCATCTTTTGAAACCAAGTATGCCAGTCTAAACAAAAAATTATCTCCACCGTTCAAATGTCAGCGTGCGGCCAATTTTCGACGCCCATGCAAGAGTCCTTGGGGTGGCCCAACCCCCCGCCCGGGGCTTAAAGCGCGCGTTACATTTACAATTACCGTCGGGGTGTAATTGCATGGAGATAGAAGCGAACGGGTCGTGAATCTGACCCCGCCTGCCAGTTGAGAAAGTCCCGTGTCAGAGGTCATTTATACCTCTTTACGGCAGTGTGGAAACTGAGAACCGATCCGGGTTAATCTCCTACGGAATCGGCTTTCGAGAAACTGAAATTTTGCCCTTTACACGTTTTCGCAATAGATGTTCAATCTAGTTAACAAACTTTTAACCTTATTAAGAAGAAATTCTAAACTCTGATGTCTTAACTGAAGATTTATTACATTCTCCTTTTATTTAAAACAACATATTCTAATAACCATATTTCAGCCATAAAGAAAGAATCTCGAGAGATCTTTCACCTACTTGATAAATAAGATACGACTGTTCAATGTGGAAAAATGGCAAATAATCCCATCGTGGGTTTCATTCCGATTGTGAAATTCAAGTTGGGATGCAAATGAGCCCTGGATGCATTAATGGGCGCTGTAAAATGCTGACGGATATGATAGAAAATGATGTCAGGTCAGAAGATAAATGATACATCTGTTGTGAAGAATTGTTCGTCGGGCTGTGACTTATTGCCTTATTTGCCCTTATTTTGGTCATTCTAGACCGCCAAATCTCGCTACAGCGGATAGACAGGATTAGAATATCTTGAGAAATGGGAATCAATATTTATTCTTCGTTTCTTGAGTATATCCTATCCCCGTGAAAAAGTTCCAGACCCCCTCCAAAAAATTAGATTATCGATGTCATTATATCTACACTGTGGCCAAGTCTGATCTTTTTTTGTCCATACCTGAAAGAACTCAAAAGAAAAGATAATGGTTTCATACCCCTTTCCAAAAAAATTAGCCTATCAAAGCAGTGATATCTATATTGTGACTTACTCACTTTACTCTTACTTTTTGAGAAAACTTTTTTTTTATTATTACTTAAAACGACCATTTTCTGAATGATTATTAAAACATCACTATCATGTGTGCTCACACAGCAGAGGTGGATGATGGGAAGGTAGAGAAATCACAAGAAAGAAAAATGTTCCAAACTCCTCATTGCTCTTTCACATACTAGCCAAGTGTTTAGTAATAAAATAGCAATTTTCCAACTTTTTCCTTTACTTGCTATAATCTACCTTTTTACCTAATTTCACTCTTCTAGCTATTCGGGAAGTATATTGTAATTTTGTCAGTCAGTAACAAAAATGCAAAATTGGAAATTCTCCCCTTTTGAAAAGGCTTAGTACTAACTCCTCAAATTTTTACAAGGTCCTAAGCGACCTTAGCTTAACTTCTGTTTCAAATTACCAAATCTATCTTAAGAGGAGCAGAGATACGAGGATGAGAAAAAACCGGGTGATTTTGAACACACAAATTAACAGACTAGAACTATAAAATAATTATAAAAATAATAATGCACAAAAAACACCTATAATCAAAAGTAACGCTAAAACACATACTTTACCTCTCACGAGCCTCGCACGCCACCTCAAAAACAGATTTGACTTCACAAAAATCACATAGAACCAACACACAAGATGGCGAGAAGCGTTTAGCAGACCCACTAACATCTATGCAGACCAAATTAAAAATTATGCAGTTACATAAATAAAAAAAGTAATATATCTGCTTTTGGATGCTAGGCGATGAACCCATTATTCGATCGATTGATCATTATGGTGTCTGCCTGTCCTGGCTGGGTGGATCTGTCAGAAGCTTTTTGCAATTCAATGTTTCAAACACGCAAATAACTATTTTATTAAAATCGTTAATTTAAAGAATTTTAACTTAAAGCTGTTAGATACAAAGCAAATTAAATATAAAACAACATGAAACTTTTAAAACGTCAATTTCTATTATTTAATTTTGTTTCTCAATTTATGGATTTCAAACTCCATAATGTGTGCGAGTGTAATTCTTCCAGGATCAAAGGATATTTAGTCAGAACAAGAAATCCATTTGGCTAATACCAAGGATGTAGATAATATCAAGGTTTCTACAATCTAAATGTCGACCCATAAATCACGCTAAATCCCTTCTATTTGGATTATCTCAACAGAATTCTCGGCGATCGGTTTACTGCCCATAAAACAAATCTTTTCCTAAAATTAGTATTCATTAATGCATTGAGAAGGGAAATACCCTTGATCTCGTGAGTTCAATAATAAAATTTAGTAAGACTGTTTAACAAAAATTAAAGAGTTTTTATTTTAAACAGTGTAAGATTCAACTGAAATATGACTAAGAATCATAATCTTGTTTTTTGGTATAATCTTTGTGGGATCATTAAAGAAATATTGGCCCAAAAATAATAATTTTCGATAAACAAACCAATCAAAAATTTATCTAAAATGTATATTAGTAGACGTAATAGTATTTTAGATAAGCACAAGATGTTTATGTTGAACTGGCATTGGGTCATTTATTAGGTCTGTCTTCACTCGCGGGTTTCTTACACCACTCAAACTCGTTTCGGCTTTGCGCCATCTTCATTGAGGTACTGACTAGGAAGATGGCGCAATGCCGAAACGCGTTTGAGTAGTAAAATAAACCCGCGAGTGAAGACGGATCCAAATCCTGTTCAGCATGATTTCACCTACTCCCAAACCAGTGCATAGCACCATCAAAATTTGAACAGATTAACGAGAAAATTCTACTTTAATATTTCACCGAAGGTACTGCAAAGCACGGAATGAGCAGATGAGCAGACAAGCGAACGTCATTAGCCTCAAAGCGAAAAACTTAAAAATTTCTTAATTTGAGTATAATATTATTAAGTAATTCATTGAGTTTTCGAATTATTAAACCGTGAGTTTCAGGCAGTTTACTTTTCCTGGCATAAAGATTATAAAAATTATTTTGGGGAAGAAGGATACTTCTGCCCTTTTTCAAATGTCTTTCTTGACCACATTTCAGCGGTCCTACATTCGAACCCGACATACAAATGTTTTTTTTTTTTTTTCAAAAACACCTGCACTGTAAGGTCCGGGGTCTGTATTCGAACCCTACATACTTACAATTGTTTTGTTTTAATCTTTCAAATAAACCGACGCCCAATAAATAAACAAAATAATTAATAATAATTAAAATAATGAAAAGGATATTTCATATTCATACAAATCACGGAACAACGATTGAAAGTAGAACATCGGGCATGTAACATCTGCTGTTGCGAACCCTCGTAAATTTTATATTATTTGGTTTATATTATTTCATTTTTATTAAATATAATTATTTCGTTCAATTCATTAGATGTAAATTACAAAATGTAAGTGAAAAGGTTCCGAAATAAACTAATAAACAGTTGGAACTAAAGGCTTCATTTATTTTCAACCTTTGATGATGGAGTTCCACCAAAAAAGTACAATGAACCTCGAAAAAATCTAAAACAAGAACATTATTTCCTTGCCAACCCATTATTGTTTCCTTTGCGCATTAGGTACTTTTCTTTAGCTTATGCTTCTGTCTTACAACAGAAATATTGTTTATTTTTTACACCCACTTATCAGTTATAAACCAGAAATTATAAGCATATTAATTTAATTATTTATTAAGTCGCTTATAAAAAGGGAAAAATTTACCAGAGAAGGCTGTCTTTTCGTAATATATTAGTATGTATTTTTTTAATCAATAACATCACTTTTACTTTCGTTAGGGAAAATAATAAACCTGTAGGGTATATCAGATGGCAATTCTTGCAGAAGATGTAAGCTAAACTTTTTCCTAAACAATTTATTCTTTAATTTTATTTAAATAATTTTTTATTTTGAGATTTGTACATGTGATTTGTTGTAGAAACGTTGTCTTCGTTTTGTTAGGCATTGTGCTATTTTGGTGCGGAATCTGAAAAGGCTCGTTAACATGTTAACTCACTGCAATCGAATTAGTCATGGAATGAAAATGAAGTGGGTAGGATTGAGTAATACGACGGTGAAAAGCCGGATCAAGGTACGGAAGTTAAACACGATAATGACGGGTTTGTGATTTAGATAACTCACGTCGGCCCCTCACGTGCGGTGATATCACCGGCCCCTGGAGGGCGATACTTAGAAACATCTCGACTAATTAAATTAAAAAAAGATTTTGGAAGCGACGTGAGTCAGAAAGCGCAAACGAGACCGGCCACTCTATAGAGCGAAACTAGTTCTGACGCAGCCTCCGGGTCTTTTACCCGCCCCTACTGGCAGATCTCGGTGGATCAGCTGATTTCTTTTAGTAATGACTAAGGCCGAAACGCGTGACTAATTTTGTCGGAAGATTTTGATCCGCTATCTCAACCCCGGCTAATACTATACACATCCTATTTATTACCTATAACCGTCCGGGTCATTTTCATACTTTTATATAAAAGTACAATTTATCAACTTTGAAAACAAGAACCTTTTCAATTTTTCAACCATACTTTGAATTACTTTGAATAAACACATTAATTCATATTTTTAATACAAAACCGTATACGAAATGTAATGCAGGTTATTTTTATACCCACAGGGAAATTCGATAAGTACAAAAAAGGAGCACGTATGTGTTTTCGTTCTGAAATAATAGTACATTTTTAATTATTAAATGGATATACAGTATTACAGTAAATCAAACATAAAAACATATAGCTTTTTCATTTCAACCAAGACCTTAGATGAAATGTATAATTAATTAAAATAAATTAATGACTACTACAAACTATTTATCCTACATAAAACACAGACCCCTGGGTCTAAAGGGCTAAAATTTCAACAATGTATTCCTATAAAAATCCCTAAGAAAGGATTTTTTTGAAATTCCATCCCTAAATGTATCACATGGACAATTTTTTAACATGTAATTTGTTGCAATTGAAGGTCACATATAACGCCCCAACAAGTAATGAAGTTGCATTAGTGATGTTCGGTCAATACTGAAAAATGGGCATTACATTAAAAAGCCATGCTAGCACTCTACAACGCATTAGAAAGGTACTTTAAAACATAGTCCCCGCATGGGTGAAGTGATGGTACATTCTAGTAAATACATATCTGGATAAATCTAATTTCAGACAGTTATTAATTACTGCACAAACAGCAAATTGCGACAAGAATATGCATATAGGCTTATGCTAGTTCAGGGACCAAATTTCCCCATCAAACCAGCCAAAGAATTAAATCTAATTGACAAATTTCAAAAGCCTTGTAAAGTAGTACCAAATTGTAATATCAAAAGAGCAGCATGGGAGAAAATGTGTAGTTTTTCAGGCAGCAATTGAACTTTGATCGATAGAGAGAAAATAGAGAATAGAAGGTTATGATTATGGTTAAGATATATGAGAATAGAAGGCTAAAAGTTGTTCCATATTTTGAATATCAAGCTGCACTCAAAGCACCTTACGTCAAGTTAAGATGGCGTAACGTACCGGACTGAGTGAGTACATAGAAAAAGTAGTAATGAAGAACACACTGTCTCTTGTCTGGGGTCACAGGGCACACAGGACATACGAAGCTGCTTTCGTAAATAGATAACTGCCATAAAAAATTAACAATCGCCGAATGGATCACGTTAAAAACCCTTATCTAGTGGAACAACACCTTAGAGCAGAAACAGGCAAAAGGTTTAGTCAAGAAAGTCTTTCCTTGAAGTTCTCCCTCAATCCTTATGTTAATACCTTACTTGTCCGTTAGGTATTATCAACTTAAACAAAATGCAGATCATTCATCTTTCTTTCTGGTCAAAGCTGGAGTACCGCAAGGAAGCATCCTAAGTCTTCTCCTATATACTCTATACACTGCAGATGTCCATGTATATCCTAATATAGTTCTTGCTTCATTCGCAGACTACACTATTATCATTTCCTCGCATGTAAACCCATACATACGCCCAAGCCCTTTTAAAACCATATTCGTCAAAAATCCAAAAGACAAGTGTGACAAATGTAAAATTAATCCAAATAAACGACAGGTCAAAATTTATCGGCATGTTGATTGATAAAAAATTGAAATGGACCCTCTCACTAGTCCCTAACCTACTGTACCTGCTGAATCAAGGCCGAACAAAATTAAGGATAGATGCAGGTCTGCTATCCCCCCCCCCAAAAAAAAAAACCGACCTGATTTTTGCACGAAAAAATGGCCAAGTTTGTAAATATATATTTTCTCAGCCTTTTTAGTCACAGACCTGCACTACGTCTCATTTTTTTAGAAAATGTTACGCTGAACAAGATTTTTTTTAAAGTTTTGCTAGCTACAGTAAATTAACATGTTAATTTTGTTCTTTACGAAAACTTCAAATTGGCTGTGGAATCCAAAATCGAATGGAAATTCAACTTTTCCTTCCCGTTTCGCAGTTGTTGTGGCAGTTTGGCTCCGAATAACGTATTGAAACAATAGGTTTTTGTATGGTAAAATCACAGAAAAATTTGCTTCATGAGGGAACGGACGGAGCCCCGAAATGCATGCAGTCCTTTACTAAATAAATAGTTTTAATAAAACTAGAAGAGCAACAAAATTAAGCAGTCAGCCTCTAATACAAACAGCCAATGAATTGGTGGTACAGGTTGGTTAAAGAGTCGATAGACGACTAGAAAAGAGACAAGTGTGCACACAGAGCAATTTACTTATTCCTGTAGATAATTTGTGTTCTAATTTGGCAAAAATGAGTTATTTACAGAAACAGAAGGAGCTTGAATAAATGCAATACTGTAGCTCATACATGCGCCATGCGACATGCTTTTTAACCACCTCATACGAGCCTAACCTCGTTAAACTTAGCCCAATACATTTTTAATTTTTTTAAACATTGCGGAAAATAGATTGAAATATTTAATACTTAATGTATAGGTACTATATAAAACTAAATATATGCAGTAGCACCGTAAATGCGCAGCGTACATAATAATTTGTAACTAGGCAGATGCTGTCAAGCAATGCCCACTAAAACAATGCCATTTTGTTATTAGGTAATAAATAGTGTGCTAGTAGGATAAATAGTTATTTAAACAACCTTGATAGATGTCTACAAGCGGAGACCTGCTTATGAAATGATATATTGAAAGGAAACTTTTTTGGTGATACACACTGTCCTGAAAGTTTAGGCACGGTCAAATGGTGCGATAGGAACCAAGAAAAAATATTTTAAGCAATTTAAAATATTAAAAAAATATCGTTTTATTTTTCTTCGCTATATTTTTGCGCTTTCTCTTTCAAGCATGTCTCAAAATTTAAAAAGTCGGTAAATTGTGCCGCGTAGTCACAGGTCGATCGCCATATCGTTCCAGGATTGGATCAGTCAACACAGTTAATGAATGAATGTTGTCTTTCCCCGATGGAGATGGTGATGTAGCGGCCCGAATTCCCGGGCAGCGCACGTGTCCAACCAGTCTGATGGGCCGAGAACTGGGACCCACGTGCTTTATGAGTCGGCCCCTTCACTCTCGTTAACAACGGCCACTCTGCCGACATGCCCTATCGACTATCTCCAGAGGCGGCTATAAACCCGTATCATCCTGCCCTGCAACCTTTTATAAAAAGGGTAACAGAAGGGTATCCGATTCCATTACCGTCCTGAGTTATGGTCGGGTTCGTATGGTTTTGACGAGGGGAAGATGTCTTGAATACTCATATCGCCTCTGAGACGATAAAAACTAAGTAATCTGTTCTTTTATTTAAGAAGTTTTCGGAATTTTCGTCTCAGGACTGGTCAGTTGGCCAACGAACGATAAGCTTTGATACTTAAATATTTTGTTAGTAAGTTATGTATGTCGATTGTTACGTAGATAAACAGTAGCAAATTCGACGGAAAGATAGTTAGAAATGAACGAATCTTTTTTTTTTTTATTTCCATGAAATAATGCAGTTATTATCCAAAATAATAGAATCAAGGATTATAACATAATGCGGAGAAATGTCCGCGTATGAAAATTGAAAGTGTTTTCATTTAGGGATATGCAAAAAATGGTTATCTGTTCCGCTGTTATCGCATTTTTTTTGCCGGCAGCCACAGGAAGTGACTTAAGGTGGATAAACATCGGTAGCATTTATCTGCGCTATGATAAAACCCAAAAGTGTCTCCTTTGATATGGCACAAGTGTTTTTTTAAAATATTTGTTTGTGTCATTGAAACACAATTTGGGAAATACCCCGGTTTTTGAATTTGAAGTATTTATTCACTTACTGGAAGTCACTATCACCCTACCCAAAATGACGCAAAACCGTCAGAACATAAATGGACGTACGAATGTAAATCAATATTTGCCTTATTTAAGTATCTATTTCCTTAATATTATTCAGAATTCCGTTACTGATGCATTTGACAGAAAGGTTCATTATCAATCGATAAAAATAACGCACCGTTGAGTGTTCCTCAATTCTGAATCATTGAAGAAAGAGTATAGGAGTAGAAATAATAGAAATAATTGATATGGGGTAAGTATGTTGATTCCCTTATTGTAACGTATTACAAAAAATAAAGCATAGAGTGTACTGTCGTAATGATTTTAGACAGTTCATAAGGAACTTTTCTTATGGCTAATTTTCAACATACCTTCTGCAAGCACTTCTGTAAGTCAATCCAAATAAATAAAACCTTCAATGTTATTGGCAAGTATACATTGAGCGTTTTTACTAAATGCACGTTTTTAACAAATAGAAAAATATCATTGCCCAACAACAAGATAACGCTTATCAAATTTATTTGCATATTTTTTTCAATATTTATTTAAAACCGTATAAACCTTGTAAGAAATGTTTCAAAGAATAAATTCCTAAAATATTACAGTACATACAAAGTACTATGTCTTAAATTATTCAATCATATTTCTATAATAGGTTGATATATGTCGTCTAATATTAGCACAGTTGCGTTTTAAATCAATTTTAGATTTGATCCTTAAACTGTTTATATAATAAGCTTAGGTTAATAAGTATATAGATAGATTGAAGATAGATAAGTTGTGTTAATAAGGTTAGAATCAGAGAGAGAGTTAAAGATATATAAATAACACACTTACACTTATATGTGAGGCTTAGAAATACAAATATATATATATATGTNTGAACTTTTTTGTTCATTTTAGGGTGAAGAATCTACTGGAGAAGTTTGTAGCACGAGTAGCAATTCACCCTGTATATACATGTATATATATACATGTATATATATAAAAATACTCTCTCTCTCTCTCTCTCTCCCTCTCTCTCTCCTTTTCTCTATCTCACATTTTATCTCTCTTGCACCTTTCCGCCCTCCCTCTTCTCTTCCACACTCACTGTAACTGTAAAAAAAGCTCCGATTGTACCTAATGTTGTAAGCTAAAATGTTTAATCCTACTCAATTATTCCACTCCCTCTCTAACCCTCTTCTCTTCCCTTTTTCTCTATCTATCTCAGTATCGGACTTTTTATTTCCCTTTCTCCTTTCCTCCCTCTCACCCTTTCTACTACACCCGCTGCGAAAGGTCAAAAAGTATACAATACAATAATGTAAGCTAAAATGATTAATTCAATTCAAATATCTTGCGCTCTCTCTCTCTCTCTTTCTCTCTCTCTCTCTCTCGCTCGCTCTCTCTCTCTCCCTCTCTCTCTGTCTCTCTCTGTCTCTCTCTGTCTCTCTCTCTCTCTCTCTCTCTCTCTCTCTCTTCCTCTTCCTCTTCCTCTCCCTCCCTCTCCCTCTCCCTCTCTCCCTGTCTATCTATCTATCTACCCATCTACCTATCTATCTTTATCTCAATTTTGCACTTTTTGCCTACTTTTTTCTTATTCTCACATTAATTTTCTTTGATTTATATATGGAAGGTGATTTACGATTATCACCTATGAATTCATTGTTGTAAAGTGAAAATGTGAATAATAACATGTAAGGGAGTTTTTCTCACATTCACAAGCTAAAAATTTGGCAGCATAAGCTGGCCAGTAATTATTCACTTTTCAATGTAGAAAATATACAATATTCTCTCTGGTTTACTCTTGTTACAATTTATTTCCATTTTCCAACTGGGGTCCTCCTGTTTGCAATCGGCCTCTTGCAGTCAAAGGCCGGCCTGACAGAGCAAGAAAAAGGCTGCCCTTTGGCACAAGTGGGAATTGATAATTGAATAGTTATTGAGTAAGTTGTCGACAAGGGGAGGGAGCCGAGAGCGCCCAGGTTCAAAGGAATGTAGGCTGGATTTGGTAAGTAAAGGCGGCCCCGCGGGCCAGCTCTCTCGCTCACATGATTAATGGTATTATCAGACAACTGACCAAAGTTAACCCGTGTTCACACGCCCACTCCCAGGACTAGACAGTTTATCAACAGACTTTTTTTTCTCATTTTTTTATTCCTTTATCTGCAACCTGAGAATTTTTAAGGACGGCTGCCAAGATCGTTACGTTTTCCGACGGTTTTACCGGCTGGTTTCCTCTTTCCATGGAAATAATGAGAGATGAGCTATTCAAGACCAATTTGAATACGCACCAACATCACCTAATAAATTATTATTATTTATTAATAAATAGAATGGGAATAAAATAATTTTAACCTAAAACAGATGAGAATTTAAAAAATTAATTGGAATGTATTTTGTATTTTGGCTTAACAAAAGAAAACCTGCATCATAATTGTAAAATTAATGACACTAACAAAATTTTATTTTCGTAAACATCGCTCTTTTTTGAGTTTTGAAAAAGACAATATATTGCTGGTAAATATATTTAAAAACAAAATCAATACTCATAGAAATCCATAATTTTAAAATGACCCCCACAGACTACAAGAGTCGGAGAGAATCTCGTTGCTTTGAAAATAAAATATGTTAGCCAATTAGTTATGAGTTCTCACTATTATCCGTACGGGGTATTAGTCAGTTCTAGTAATCCTGATAGTGATTTCTTCTGAACGATATTCCCACTACCGCTTGTAAATCTAAAGGTTGTTGCATACGGAGACTTTATGCTAAGTGCATAACGCTAAGCCCTACCGGCTACCTTAAAGCACTTGCTGATTTGTGATGCGACGCACCGGGCGGACTTGATTTAAATCTGGAAGGAAGAATAAGCTGGTTAATCGGGTTACTCGAGGTGATTTATTCGCTGAAGTGCGAGGGGAACTTCTTTAAACATTTAAAAATAACTGTATTTTCTCTTATGTCACATGAATTTCCAAGCCTTGGAATTCAACGTTCTTATCTTTTACTTTGTCTGACTGGAACTCGACTAGATCAATCTAAAACTCCATAGCCAATTCAATTGGTGGCGAACAATACTCTGATGAAATCTGATAGTCTGCGAAGAATTTGTACGACATACCGTTTTAACTCTCCAAATTAAATCATGTTATACACTACAACTAGGTATTTTTATGTAAAAGGAGTTCTCATTTTGAAGTTAAATGGGTATACTTTTATTTCTGGACAACAAACAGAGCATAATCGCCTTCTGCTCTCGCTTCTAATTTTCATTTGCACATGTCATGTTTGTAGAAGTCAATAAGTCAACTATCTGTCATTCGATCTCCCATTGTTTGGAAAAAGAATACATGCGTAAACGAGTCAAAGATTCGGTTCTAGAAAATGTTCTACCCATAATTCATGCACATCTACACACTGCCAACTTATTTTCTCTTAGAAAACTCCTTATTTTCAACGGTAAACGGAAAATTCATCGGAAGGAAGCGATTGGATTTGGTCTATTGTTTCTCTTATAGCTTCCTATTATGTCACTTTGTCCGATTTTTTGCTGGCATTCTTACACTTTACTACAACAAAGAGAATTTACTTACTTCTAAAGGTGCTTTTTTTCTGGTATGAAAATTTTCTGATTGATGTACGTTTAGTAGGCAATTAGTTCGCTCGTTTTCGATCATTTTGATCTGACAATCCTGCCAATGCTGTTTTAGTCAGAAAGTCCTATTTTGGCATTTCTTGGGCCATCATATGAGGAGGATGAGGGGTTTAAAGAGTGCAAGGCTTATGCAAAATGATCGAAAATGATCCAATCTCATGTTCCACAGGTCCATCAGCCTGCAAAGCTTTAACATATGAATGGTAGAATTCGGTGTAGCATATACACACAATAGCAGGTGTAGCTATCTGGTTCCTCACCTTTCTAACTCAACTAATCTTCTAACTATTTATATGAGTAATTATTTCTCAAGCTTACCCTCTCTTTCTGTCTATCACCCTCTCTCTCTCTCTCTCTCGCTCTCTCTCTCCCTCTCTCCCTCTCTCTAACTCCCTCTCTCTCTCTCTCTGTCTTTCTCTCCTTCCCTCTTTCTCACAAGGACACCTACTCTTTCTCTGTTTGTCTGCCTCTCTCTTTCCCACTATACTACTTTTCGTATTTTTATGTCTATACATTTTTTTCTTTCTCTACGTGCAACTTTTTCTTCGTGCTCAAACGAATGTTCGTTAAATGTAATAAAGGTTCATGAGTCCTAATTTTGCGAGCTTTTATAAAGAAAATGGCCATTTCAATTCTAAATTATGTATCTGTGTACCTATCTACCTATCTATCTAACTATCTATCCATCTATCTATTTATATCACCCTTGCTCGCTTTGCCTCCCTCTATGCAGTTCTTTAATCGTAACATTTTATTTTTTTGTTCTTCTCGTTCAAATTTCTCTTTCATTACAAATTACGTTACAATATTATTTTAATTTATAATTGCTCATTAAATTTTTAAGGCGGTCAATCATAAAATTAAAAACACGTATGTACACTTATATTGCGAAGGTGATTCAACTTCAGGTTGCGATAATACATAACGTAAATGTGCAACATCGTTTTGATTGCAATATTTTGATATTTTCTTTGGTCTCAAGTTATTGTTACTACAAAATGGTTTTAAAGTTGAGTCAAGTTAGATTGTTTTGGACTTAAAAAAAAAATAGAAAATAGAATTCTATTCGCCCATGCAAGATAAAATAAAATGCTCGAAAACAACGTAGTATATAAACTAAAATGTTCTTGTTGCAAATAAAAACGGGTTAAACATAACTAATATTAAAAATTTACGCTAAAACAAAACCACAATAGAATACATAAAAATTCTGATAATACTGGAATAGGTCAGCACTTTGTATTATAATATTTTAAATAAATTCTACAACATCAAAAGAAAACAAGTATGTTCATTGATAATGCATACTAGAACTAGAAGTTTTTAAAACCAATCAAATTAAAAAAATAAAATAAAATAAAAAGCCATCAGTGTAACGAAGTATGGAATGAAAATAAAAACATCAAGCTAATAATAACAATTGTTTATAATTAACTTTTTACACGAATAACATTGTTGTATTCGTGTTTTCTTTTATTGCTTTTTTGGTCAGGCTTTGAACAAATTTACAACTATTTTGATCAGTGATCATCGTCAATTTACAGTTTTATCTCTTCCGAATGTTATTGTATTATAATTAAGTTAATAGACTGAAGAAGTAAGCTGGAGAAATACTCCTTGTAATCGATTTTCTGCAAAAATAAAAGAAAAAGAAACAATTTAATTATTTATTTACTTTTCAAGGCTACAAACAAAAACTGTTAAAAAATGTTTTTATTTTAGAATATTTTTCTATAAATTTGCTCAGAAGTATAACTGTGCATATGATAGTGATGGCAAATTTCGACCTTTTATCCCTCGAAAAGAGACGTAATTCAGGGTCCGTCTCGTTTCGCTTTTTGTTGGACAACTAAATAGGCGATCGATGAGTATGCTCGATTGAATATTAACCATATATAACATTCTGACACGGCAATATACCAGGGAACATCATTTTTTTGACAGCTAATGATTCGTGAAGGGTTTTTTGTATCAAACGATGAACAATCATAATAATGACCATTAATGATGATGGTTTACTGGGTTTGATGATTAAGTATTGTGGTGTGACATGTTCACTGACTAACACGATTTGTTTTCAAAATGACCAAAAATTGCAACAGGTTGTATGATGTTCTACATGGACATTTTCCTATCGGCCTACAAACAATGTCAGTTAGTTAAAAACAGGCATTTTCCCACAGATCCTGTTTGATCTGGAACGTGGGAACTGTGCAGATCAGTCATCCAAGGTTAACTCGGCCGTATTTTATGTTCCTGTAACGGACATACCGAATTTCCGCATATATCATTAGGTCGAAGTCGTTCGGCCTTCCGTTCACAGGTTATTATAATCAAGATGGAAAGCCTCTGGCAAAGGATTTATACGTTTTTTCAATTCCTTTAAAATCAAATCTCCATCCACAAAATACATAACGGAAAAATTGACGTGCAAACTTCTCATGCTCAAAATGTTAAATTTACATTTTTGCAGCTTGAATGTAGCTCTTGTTTTAGGAGGTATAATTCTTTAAGTTGTATTGTAAAAATTATTGTAATTACACACATATAATATTCTGTGTTGATTTAATCATTGTTTTTAATTGTTAATGGTTGTTTTGAAAAATAAGTCAAAACTTTCAATTTTTACTCAATGTACATATATTGAATAAAATTATATTTCATCGTTTATTGACTTTAAATATCGTTGCTGTAATTATATTTCATCGTTTATTGACTTTAAATATCGTTGCTGTAATTATATTTCATCGTTTATATAATGTGACTGAGAGAAACAGCAGACAGTCTCAGCACTGAAGATGGCGAGATGTTAAAATTTGCACGACAGACCAAAAACAGCGACGATAAGGAGACAAAAATGATCGGGACGATCACACTACATCACTACTCTTTTTTTAATTGTTTTGTTGACAATATATTACAACTATGATCAATTGGTTTACAAGATAACATGTCAATTTAGTGGAGGTTAGTTATCACTAGAAATGAGAATCCGTGACCATCGTCTTTTTCGTCGGCAAAGAGGGTTGAGGGAATTCGTGGAAATAAAAGTTTTTTATTTGAGTATTTATGGTGGTCGGGAGTGTTTTTAATGAAATTAGCGATGGTGGTTTAAATTTTGGACAAAAGGAATATTTAGGTCTGTATGGGTAGTTTCCATGGGCACACAAAAGGGAACATTAAGTAGCGAAGGAATCTGAACCACATACTTCCAGTCCGTTAAGTCCATATCGGCTTCACAATGGTGTTATAAAGCAGCCTTTTGTTTAAGAGAGTAAGAGCGTTTAAAATGTAGTCGTGGATGCGCTCCGTAACGTTTCATAGCTTTTCACACATCAGATGTTTGTCAATTTGAAGTCCTAGATAACGCACCCTGACCGCAGTTGGGAGGGTATTTGATTGAAGTAGACATGAGGTGAATCTTCGTACGAAGATTGAAGGTTACGCGAATGGATTTTCTGGATTCAATTTGTCCTTCTTCACACCATGAATCTAGTAATGTGAACAGTTCCTGAAGGTTTCGAGTGGAAATGAATGGATCAGTTACTTGAAAGATAGCTGTACTGCCTTCAAAGTTTGGATGGTGGTTTGAGAATGGGATGGGAGGACGCTGAGTACACCTGCTGCAGTACCGGGTTCAGAATACTGCCCTGAATTAGACCAGCAAGGAGAAGGAAATACCTTCTAGTGACTTGGTAGTACCGTCTTGGGCTACGGCTACACCAAGCACGTATGCCAAACTCGATCAAAAGCATCAAAATCAAAGAGCCACATCAAGGAAGGCACCCGAACAATACTTGTCCCAACTGAAGGGAAACAGAAATAACAACCACAACGCTCTGGTACTGCTGTATTGCTGACTGACGGCTGCTAAATCCGTGGTTGCTAAATTGATGGTCGGGGATACTTTTTAAAATTAATGACCGGAAGAATTCGTTTTAAAATAAGCTGGTCTAGGACTTTTCGTAGAGTCGGATGCAGACTAATGTGTCTGTAGGAAAACTACAAACTCAATATACAGACCTGAAAAAAGTCCCAGAATACTTGCGTAATTATTGCAGAAGAAAGCTCATACTATTTTGTATGGTGGTCGTTCAGCATCAAGAAAGGGACCAACAAAATTCTTATATTGAACGGCTCATGGTCACTTACTGGGTATGTCTCCACTAGCTGGTTTTTTTGAGTTATTCAAACGTGTTTCGGCATTGCGCGATCTTCAGTGAGGAACCCATCAATAACTCTAACATTGTTATGTTCAAATCGTTTTATTAAACTGCCTACGTATATATACACACGTGATGAGCCTACCACTGCTCTCACTACCCCAGTGTATTCCTCTATAACCCTCTACAGACGTTACATACGAGTTAATTGAGGGTCGATGGGGCAATCAATATTCCGTCATAGGCCCACTCACACTACACATTCACGCTAATAAATACATTTACTTTCAACAAGCCCTAGGAGACATAAAACAATACATATAACAGTAGTATATACAATAAAGACTCAAATTCTCGTTGCCTTGCTCATTCACAATTCTCATATCAGTGGATATTCCTACACGCTCTTTATATGGAGCAAAGGAGATGCCATTGAATTAAGGGGGACACATCGAGCAACCTTTCCCTACTTTCCCTCCGTGTATCATCAGTTAAATATCTCGGAATATGGCTGGATAGAACTTTAAAGTTTTCCACCCACATAAAGCATTTATAAATAAAAGTAAAAATAATGTAAAATATATTGTTTTCACTGTTGAGCAGAGAAAAAACGCACTCTCAGCGAAAGGAACAAAATTCTTTTTTATAAAACAATGGTAGGACCATCGCTTATATATGCTTGTCTGGTTTGGTGTTTAACCAGCACTAGAAACCAAAACATTTGCACGTAGAACAAAATAAGTACTCAGCTTTTGTACGAATTCCAATAGGTACAGAAATATAGATTTCTAAAAAAAAATTATAAAAAGAACACGTACCATTTGTTTTTACCAGGCAAAAATAGTTAATTAGCTTTAGTCACAAGCGTAGGAGAGGAATTGCGATAAAAATATATGTAGCGAAATGTTGAAGTTTATTCCGGATATACGTGTTGTACCAAATTCTGTGATGTAGCATGTGTATAAAACATGTCTACGGTTATAAGTTAGTTTTCTCGCTTTTCCCTAAAAATTATGTAAATATATATAATTTATAAATTTTCTGAATTGTTTAATATGGAAGAAAAAGTATTCTGACATTAACTCTTACGTCAAAAAATAGTTATTGTTTATGATTATTACATGTATATGCATATGAAATGAACTCTACTTAAGTATGACCCGACATTTCAAATAATAAATTTAAAATAAAATAATTAAAGATCATCTATGAGATAATATGTCTGGTGATCCAGTATTGTCGTCCGTAAGTTACTTGCTGAAAGTTTTATGTTAACTACCATATCTTGAAAAAAAATTGAGTTTTTTATCCAGAGTTTAATGGTTTTCATGAGATAGTTTCTATGTTGATTAGTGTCTACTGAAGGAGTTCTAGTTTTTCATGGAAAAGGGTCATTAGTTTTTTCACTCTTCCCCTTGAAGATAATTTGTAGGTTGCTCTTTTGCGAAAGGCAATCAGGGTTTTACCGAGATAAAAGGGGGTCGGTGTAGTTTTTTTTATATTTAGCAATTTCCCGACTTTTATACATAGTGTCAGTTTAAATTGAAATAAAGGCCAATTACTCCGGCGGTCAAGTATAGGGGACAGGAAAGAACGAACCGCTATAATAAAGTCAGGTAGTGTCCCCGGTGGTAGCGGCGATTACTCGGCAGGGCTAACAGACGGCTTTCGAGCACGCGAAGACACTATGAAGATGTCAGCGGGCTGGAGACTAACAGATATTAACGCCCCTGTTAATTTCCAGGCACAAAGGCTGCGCATCCGGGCGCGGGCGTTTGTGCTACAAAGGCAAAAGGACCATCCCGACGTATAATTAAAAAAAAAAGATTTAAATTTCAACTTTTCGGCGCCAGGAGTTGGATTGACTGGTGGACCTTATTCCAGCTTAAAATCCTGCTTCTACACATTTCATTTCGTGTATATTAAAAAACAATTATGACAACAGCAACAATATACTTACACCTATTCAACAGATCATCTAAACTGATTCTAAAAATATAAGGACCATAAAAATCTCGTAGTATATAATATAACATAAACAAGAAACTTACATGGGATAAGCACACAAAAAGCTTCATTATAAAAGTTCAAAATACGAAATACTTGAGGCATGTTTTAAATTTCTTCTCAAGCATTTGTCCGAAAGGACACGAGGGTATGCTGGGAACCTTAGGATTTATCCTTTAACCTATTACCGCATCCTTACATCTTACTTATCCGATTCTCAATTGGTAACCCAAGTCCTCTGTATTTGCTATTTATTCCATCAACACTAGTGTTCCTCAAGGATCTATCCTCGCAACTCTACTCTATACTCTCTACACAGCTGCTCTCCGACCCTTCCCTTAGGTAACGTTTTTATTTGCCGATAACATTGCTTTCCTCTCTCCCAGCTCTGATCCTGCCAAAGCTTCCCGCTCTTTTCAATGTATCTCGTCAACCTGGTGCCGTGCTTGGAAAATCAAGATCAATGAAGGGGAAAAAAATTCTTCCTCTCTCAATTTCAGTTCGTACGACAAACCACGAACGTTACGATTAAATTTTTTTTAAAGCTCATTCGTAAATATGGTCAGGTTTTTTTTTCTTTTTCCTTTGGAAATATTGCCATATAATATTTATTCATTTATTTAAATTTTTTTATCCTTCTCCCGGATCTTAAAAGGAAATGTTGATTGATTTAAGAAATTTATAAATTATAATCCAAGACCTTCATGTTGTTACTTGCCAACAGCGTTTCAAGATTTATTGGGCCCATTATACTGGGTTCCCTATACAGATCATCCAATAATTGTTTCCTCTGGTTGTCGTACTCTGGGCATTCTAGTATTAGATGACTGGGATTTGATGGACTGCCGCATGTTGGACAGTTAGGGGAAGTGCTTATTCCAATTCTATGCCTATAACTCTCCCACAGGCCATGGTTAGTTTTCATTCTGAAAATAGTAGAGAAGAATTCCTTTTGCCTGCCTCCTTCCGAAAACCACGGCTTTGCTTTAAGCTTTGGGAATAAAGCTCGATCTGTCTCTCGACAGATATCTCTCGATATGTCTGGTTCGAATGAAGGGCGGCTGAATTTGAACCCGGGACCTTTGGGTTACAGTGATGTGCGGCATGCAACCGTTGCTGCCACCGACGCCCCCAACTAATGAATGTAAATTGGAATACGATGTTATCAATCATCGCAATATCACAACATAATTATTAGCCGATGACATAGCTATCCTCTCTTCCAGCAATGATCTTGTCATACCTCTCTAATATTTCGTATCTGATAATCACTTTCTCGAAGACCAAACTTGCTAAAAATGTAAAATTGATCGTATGAAAATTGTTGTCCCTCAAGAATGTATACTGGCACCACTCCCCACCTGCATTATCGATCTTCCCCTCGGCAGAAATATCATAACCTTCTTACTCGTCAAGAATCCTCTTTACGATCCTGTCGTAGCCTCGTAACCTCGGTGAAGGCTGATTGTCAAATTTCTCTCCTGCCAAGCAGTAGGGTTGTGAGGCTGGTCGTTGTAGCAGCGTTCATTAGTTCGTTTAAAAACTTGATTTACGTTGGAGATGTGAAAGTCTCTGTGAAAATGGTACCTAGCGGTCATCCCGAACTCATCGATTAATACAGATTTGATGGCCGGTGCAACCTCCAAGGTAACAAAAAAGAGGTCAACAATGTAGAGGAATTAGAGATGTGGTGCCAGGTTACACTTGAGGCACACCAGTGATTATAGCATAAATTGCAAATATAGAGGCATTTTCGCCTACATGAAAGTGACAAATACGAAAGATTTGAAACCTTCGACAGGATCATTGTTGAGAAAGAGTTACGGTATCGTCGGCATGATGACCTGAGATTTATATTTTTTCACATCCTACATTTAATTTGTAAAATTTAAATTATATTTATAAATCCCAGGCCCTGAAGATGATCTCAATAAAGATCGAAACGTTGGCACAATAAATAAAATGTTTTCCTAAAGCCCTCGTCACACCAGACCGAATCTCACGATCTTCAAATAATCAATAATTATTATATTTTTTTAAAGAAATATATGATTTTGTGATATTTTAAACATAATAAGTGTTTTTAGTAACCTCTATAGTTTACTATAGTTAATACTTTAGTTTTAGAGGTTTTAAATTAATTTAAACGACAGTTGAATTAATGATATATAAATCTAAAATAATCATCCTTTCCGTCGAACTGTCTATCCAGATGTTTTAATAAACCTGTCCTGAATAAACAAGCAATTGTGGAATCTAACTTCTGACTGAAATAAATTGAGCTTTAATTGAACGAAGAAATAAGCAACAAAGGCAATTTAATCATGACATCTACCAGCCCATTTGGAAACGTACCACTTGCCCCGACCATGCCCGAAGACATTTCATACTTCAACTGTCTTTTGATGGCATACTTTCACTTCCACAGGACCGTAAAACGACTATTCCAAGACAACGAATTCAAAGATTTTATCATAACTATCGGGTTGTCCGGAAAATAATGCAGGATTTTAAGTTTTCATTAAAAAAAATCTATATAAAATATTCTGTTTACGTTTACAGGATTACTCATTTGTATGNATGGGAAATTATTTTGATTAAAGAACATTGCTTTAAAGTAACTAGTTTCTTTTTTTTTGTTTAATACCAAAATCCTGCATTATTTTCCGGACAACCCAATAAATTCAACTATAGGATTAATATGACCATTTAAAGGGAACCTAAGGTAGATGGATATTTTACGGCAAGTACAAAGCCGGAAAACCGATTATGTTACAAGTTTATAGGATGGCTGTTAAATAACGAAGAATTCGACGTATAAGGAGAGATAAACAACTTCAATAACTAACATGACAAATGCACGGAACTGATCAAACGTTCGCTACAGAATAACTAACAAAAACTTATCAGTTTGATATTTGAAAGTCCAAAACGTTAATGTTTAAGCTTTGGTTTATCCATAAATCTACGAATGTTAATAATGAACTGCATAAGCAATGAAATTATAATATACTACTGAAAAGGAAACTAAAGTATGCTGGTAATTATATTATTATAAAGCAAGACAATTTAGATTAAAATGATGCATTTATGTAGTTGTGTTTTTGTTATTCTATGCCTAGTATTTAAGGTTTTTATGAATTTTTTTCTAAACACGAATCGTTATTATCAAAAAAGAACAAGGGGGAAAAGTTATAGAAAAATGTGTGGTATTTAGTGATCGTTAGTTAATGATTATTTGGAGATCGTGAGGTGCGGTCTACGTGCGGTGGACATAGGTTTAGAATAATCCTGAAGATGATCTCAATAAAGATCGAAACGTTGGCAAGATAAAGAAAATGTTTTTCTAAACCTACGTCACACCAAACCGCATCTCACGATCTCAAATAATCGTTATAGAAAAAGATCTCCATCAGTTTGGGATACGTTTTCTACCATTTTGGCTATTTTAATTATATAACTAAAGCTACAACGAAAATAAAAATTGAGATTTTGCCTACGCTTCCGAGTGTATGATAAAGCTGGGGGCATCATGGCAGATAGTTTCCTGACGACATAGGACCGCCTACAACTGCTTACTCTTGATGGCCCCAAACCTGCTCTCGCCCTGCAGTATGTAAGCGGTATTTTTTAAATTTTGTTTGTGTTGGAATATTTGAATTTCTATTGCTTTATCCGTTTACATAAATTATTGTAAATTTAGCTCCTGAGTTGTTAGGCTGATTATAATGAAGGGGAGTCTGACTGTCGGTAATACTCCCAAGTACCATTTAAACGCTTGTCCATTCTGTTGTTCAGATCAGTGTACAAACAGTTAAATTGCCATGATGTTCGCCGACCTTCTGAAGGAGAATGTTTGAATGGCATGTGTACCTCCGTAAGTGTCAGACATACACTAATACTGGGTTAGTAGTCTTGTACAGTAGTTTGTTTAGTAGGCTCATTCCAGCTAATATAAACAGAAGAAAACGCTCAAGTTGCAACTTTATCTTTGCCAACGATGTACATTTCTAACGTGTTCACTGAAATATCATTTGGAGTCTGTGTTATTCTTGGGTAGTTACTGTCTTAGACCAACCAAAAGAATTCCATCAGCCAATATTTTATGGTAGAGCCAGAACCTAGGTTTAGTAAAACATGCATCTTCGTATTATTTTTTAACAGCCACCTTTCCAAATGTAAATAATTTTGTGTAAAATCACTTTTTTTTAAATAGTTAAAGAAAAGAGCAATTGCTATTCGTATTTATCAGTTGTGAGCAGTTCTAAGGAAATTAGCTGAGTTCTGCTGAGCTTCTTGTGTTCGTTTAAGGATATCTAAATTCAGAGAGGAGTACGGTTAAGGTTCAACTCGCATCGTAACTTGAAAAACCAACTTAACCCAATGGATGAAGAAAGTTCATTATTGTTATGGACATTAGCGTTTAGTAAGTTTGACGAGTACTGTAAATGTATGTAAAGTACAAAACTGCCGAACCGAATACACTTTTCCCGATGACATTCGTCCATCCTCTGACGGATGAACGTTAATTGCGCACTCCACTTGCCCCGACCTTCTGAGTTGTAATCGAAATCGCACAAGTATCTCTCCGCCAAATCAATCCAGTGCTTGAATCAAAATGTTTTTTCTTTTGATAACTTCCAAAGCAATAATACGAGAAAACCGGTGAGCAGGTAAATTTATAATTCTAATGCCATATCTAACATAAGATCGACGTCTTACTAAAAAAACGCGGAAACCATTCCAACCCATACATTGGTAGTTTGACAACATTGAACACCAAATTGGTAGTCATTTGGATAGTTATTATTATATCTTAATGAGGCTTTGTTGATGAACCTTCAAAGATCAAACTACATGTTTATTACTGGCAATATTTTGTCTGGTTTTACAATTTTAAATTAATATGTTTGCACATGTTTTGTATATTTGTTCTTTATTCTTGACGTTTTTCAATTGCTCTGTGTAAAATTTGAGCGACAAGTAGGATTGTTTAAAACTTCATATATTTCTGAAGTGAAAAATGAACTATTTGACATGCCTGCAAGGACCAAACAACATGATTATTAGTGATCAATGTTTTGTCTTCATATTGGTTTTTAAAATTTAATTTAAAAGAGACGTATTTGTTTCGATATGCTTTTTCTTTATTGTTGTTATTTCCAATCACTTTTTGCAGAATATGAGCGATAATTAGGTATGTTTTAAAATAGTAAATTTTTTTGTAGGTAATGATGAAATTTTTAATATGCATGGAACGACCAAATAACATGGTTATTATATATCAATATGTTTTTGCATATTGAGCTTTTAAATTTAATTACAAATGTTCGAATATTTTTTGTATGCTTGAAGTTTCGAATTGTTTTCTGTTAACAATGAGTAACTTCTTTTTTTGACGGGCAAATAGTACTTTTTGGTGTGGACCGGAAAAGCGGTAAATTAAGAAGTCAAAAAAATATATTTTTGGCAAGAATAAATTAAATATTTATTTCGGTTGTTGGATTGTTACGTAAAAGGAGGACGATGTTGGACGAGACTGTACTTTCGTGTGGAGGGGATGCTAGCGGGAGGCTGGGCGGCCAGTCTCTCTTCAGCGTTCAGCCGGTTCCTAGTGGAAGATGGAGGAGGAGGTGCTGCAAATGTCCTTGCAAGGGGTGGTTTTCACCCTGCAGACGGCCATGATGTCATCCCTTCAACAGGCGGCCCTGCTGCCCCCCGACTCACCGGAGGCGACCGCCCTCAGCCTCCAGGCCCTGGAGTCCTACCTCACCCTCCACCGGCTGGGCCTCGCTCAGCGCAGCGGCCACGAAGAAGACGAACCAGAAGAACCGGAAGAACCGCCCCCCAACCCAGCGCCACCGAGGCTCAAATCCTCCAGGCCTAAGAAACAGTTCATCTGCAAATTCTGCAGCCGGGAATTCACAAAATCCTACAACCTGCTCATACACGAAAGGACCCACACCGATGAGCGACCCTACTCATGTGATATCTGCGGAAAGGCCTTCAGAAGGCAAGACCATCTTAGAGATCATAGGTAAATAAAATTCACTTCAATTAACTTTTTCGAAACATAAACCATAAAAAACACAACAGACTGGTTCTATAAATGAATAAAACCCATATGGTCATAATAATAATAATCTTTGAAGTGAATAAATTGACACCTGTGACATTTTGATGTCATATTTTAAAAACCATATAAACAAAGATTTTCCTCATCTACTCATTATTAATATACTCAACTTAAGATCTCACAATTAACAATAAATTTTACAAAATGTTGTAATTTTTATAAATTAACTGAAAGACAATACATTTCTTCAAACAACTCAGCTCTATTCTCGGTGTGTAAAGTCAACAGTAGCATTTGAAACCGGATTCCAAATATATTATTAATACACCTATTACCGAGAGTAATTGTACAAATATTTGGTGCATACATAATCCTCATTAAGCAGTATCCGACAACGCATATATTTCCCTTTGTCCATTCAATGATTTATCCAATTTATTATCTATCCGTTTAATTGTATGCTAGTTTTTTTATGAACTCCAATTGTTGGAAATAACCATTGTTCAAGAAAAGTAAGTCTAATTTTTGAACACACAAGGGCAAAATAATAATATTTAGCCGGCATAAATTACAGCGGGGTTACTATTATTATTATTATTTTTTTTTTAAAATCCACATATACTAGTGATACATTAGAACTATGAAATAAGATCATATTTTGGTTGAAACACAGTTATAATAATTTTTTGCTGAGGGTTTTTTTATATTTGCTATTTGAATCAATTTCCAATTATCCTTCCTGGCCGAGAAATAAATTAACATAATCACGCTGTGAATCATTAACCAATGACAAACAAAATACTGATTTAATTATTACTTATAGTTTAATGGGAAAACTAATGCGCCATGATCGATTTGATAATCATGTTTGTAACCTTCGACGAGGTTTTCTCCATGGCAATTAATAAAAATCAAAATATTTGTAGCAGTTATTATTGTTAGTAATTAAACAGCCTAATAATAAACATCCGAACAAATTATATTAACACAAAAATATTTATTAATCTATTTTATCTTAATATCTTATGTTATTTTGTATCGTTATAGCAAGTTTGACATTAGATAAATTTAAAACAGTTTATTTTTTAAGGAAATTTCTTCTAATAAATTACTTGAGATTTCCAGATTTTAACTCTTCTAACTTCGTTATTTATATTGTTTATTATTGGCTTGGTGACGAATTAAAACAAAAAATGTAATATATTAAATTTATTAAAGGATCTATCGAGTACTAGTGACTGGCCTGATGTACCCCTACTATCATGACTAATGAACATTGGAACGTATCATTTCTAATAGTTTTCCGGTCCGTAGTACACTCAAAGTTCTATTTTCGCATCTAACTGGGAATTCATTTTTATCCTAACGTGTCATTATGGTGAATTTAAAAAAAAAGTAATAACCATGTCCTGGTAGTTTTCATCCGAATGAGTGGGTTGATGATTTCCTTTCTGAAAATCAAATCCAAATAAGTTAGTTATTGATATTTGCCATTATGAACGATTTATTTATTAATTGATCTTGTTCGTTGAAGTATTTTTAATTTATCTCTTTAGTTTAGTTTCAATGTGTACGTGTGTTTTCTTTTGTGTGTGTGTGTGTGTGTGTGTGTGTGTGTGTGTGTGTGTGTGTGAGAGAGAGAGAGAGAGAGAGAGAGAGAGAGAGAGAGAGAGAGAGAAAGAGAGAAAGCAAACATGAGAGAAATAGAGATAGAGATACATAGATAGTTAGACAGATAGATAGATAGAAAGATAAAGACAGAGAGATAGAGAAAAAGAAAGAAAACAGTAAGCGAGAAAGGGGGAAAAAGAGAGAGAAAGAATGACATTTTTCGATGAATAGTAAGATAGATAGATAAAGATTGAAAAAGATATAACAATAGACAGATAAACAGATAGAGAATGAGTGAGAGAGAGAACAAATGAATCATTTTAGAGGATAGTTAGAAATACAATTGGGTAAGATTCAGATAAAAGTAAATATAGATGGATATAAAGATTGATAGATAAATACATTCACAGAATGAATCATTTTAGATGGGCAAATAGATAGATAGTTGGATAAAGATTGAGATAAATATAAAGGTAGTTGTATAAAGAGTGAGAGTGAAAGAGATAGAAAGAGGAGAATGATTAGTTAAAGCAGATTAAATTCAACTAATGGCATATATATATTCATCATTCATAGTACAAACAAATAGTTATAATGTGTAGAAGGAAAATAAATGTCAACATGTGATGCGTCGTTTCTGTAGTGATGGTCATGAACCTCTTATTTTCTCTACATATTTGTGGCTATTTATTATTCAAATAAATAGGCTTTTAACTGTTTAAAAAAATAGAATTATGAGTTCGGATGTTTCGGAATTTGCAGTCGCTCAGTTTTATCTCCCCTACCAACTTCAGGTGTAAAGTTGTAAATCGAATTAAACTCCAGAAATAAGAATAATCCAAAAGTTAATCTTGATATTAACACAGTCTGCCTGAACCGAGGAAACAACTTGCGAAAGCCCCGAAACCGGTTCGTTTTAGCATAGCTGGCTCTTCTTTAACTCAAATGATAAGTGCGAATCGGCATAAATAAAGTCCCTACAAGAAACAGTTAAAAATTTCGATAAAATAAAATTTATTATTTTTTTCCAATTCTCAGCTATGTTCCTTTTCGAAATTTTCTGTCGGGACTATAATTTTTGTTTAAATGGACACATCTTTGTTCATATTGTTTAGTCTGTTCGTTAAAAAGATAAAAAAGATTTTAAACTTATGATAATATTCCGCTGTAATAATTTTATTAAGAAACTGTCTTTTTCAGATAAAGTACCGAAATGTTATTAAACCGGTCGTGAATTCTATTTGCATAAATTTGAATAAGGCTTGTATTATGATGGGTGTGAAGTTTAAGACAGGGACAATTTTTTGACTTTTTTCTCCTTCCCTCCAAACCGTTTTGGCCGCCCGCCCGTCCCATCGGTTTTCATCCAGGCTTCTAATTGATTTATGCCATGGACGCAATAGCGACATCCAGGTATTTTTTTTTCACTGGGGAACGAACGGTAATGCACGGGCAACTTTCCACCCCGGTCGTTATTTCACTTTGTCACGGTAGGTTTCTATAAAAATGGACGGTTATTATAGATTTTTTGCCAACCTTGAATTGTCCCCCCTCAAACTTGACCTGGACTGGAATATGTCGTTAATGAGTTGCAATCATGGACTACAATAGGTAGGGTCGTTATCGAAATTATGATATTTTCATGACCAACTTTTATGTTCATTCTACTTTTTATAATAGTCCACTTACAAAAAAAATGAATTTTTTCATGTCGACCAACTTAAAAAGTGATTAGTATATAAACTGCTCAAAAATGAATAGAGGTATTTGTAATTTATTCTTATTCTATTAATTTTAATTAAATTAACCGATATATTCCTGTTAGTTTGATGAAACAAAATTGAAAATAAAAACCAAAAACAAACAAATTTCATTTTTAACAACGGATTTACTTAAGAATAGTAAACATGAAGATTACTCATTTTGTCAACGAACACCTTTTCTCATTTTTTCTCCATTTTAATCCACTTGTATTCTCTTTAACCATGAAAAGACATAATCTTGAACTAGTATGGTATGGTATGGTATAAGGATACTGGAAGCGGGGTTTGTACTCCCCAAGCACTGCAGCCTTCTGGCTTATTGTACCTTCCTAGTTCCTTAGTTCAGGGCGATAGACTCTATCCTTCTCCTTAGAAAAAGCAGGTCATTTACTGTCGCTGCTACAATTTCATTCCCTCAGTTTTTTCGTATGTTAGGTTGAATCTCCATTGAGCTGTTGCTTCGCATTCGAAGATGATATGGGAGGCTGTTTCCTCCTCCTCATTACATAATCTGCAAATGGGATCATCGTTGTATATACCCATGTTGTGTAGATGTTTTCTCAGATGCCATTGACCGGTTAGTAGTCATATCACTCCTCTGAGTTTAGCCTTTTCAAGTTGTAGCAGTGATTTTGCCATTCTTGGTGAGGGTTGTTTCGTCATAAGTTTACTATTTATCGCACCGCTAGAGTTTATCCACTTCTCCTTTTGTTTTGTTAGGATCCATTCTCGACGGAGGATTCTATATTTGTTTATGTTATCCCAAGTTTAGGTTCGGGGCAACTGTATGGTCTTGCGGATTCTCCTCTGGCCAGTCTCTCTGCTTTCTCGTAAACCAAAATTCCTCTGTGCCTGGCAATATATCATCAGGTTGTTGTGTTTCCCCAGGTTTTGGACATTTTGGATGCATTCACTGACTAATTTTGATGTAATCCTTTTACATGCTAGTGCTTTAAGGAATTTGGGCGTTTTCCAGAGAGTGGTTTCCCGGGCTTTATCCCGATTTCTAGATAATGGAAGTGCCAATAGGATACCCGGTAGTAAATCTCAGCGCATTACGAACCTAAAGGAACAGATTAATTGTCTTTGCTGCAAGACGGAACCTTTTTCGCTAGATCCTAAATTAGGTGCAAGATGTTTTGACAAGGCCTTTATCAACACAAAAGATTCGAATCGTATGCCTCTTTGATAAGAGCTGCAACAACCCAGGTGAATATGGTGTAGCGAGCGCCTAGAAGAGAAAACCAATTGGAATGCGGTTATGTTCACTGATCAGTCGTGTTTCTGTCAGTACAGTGAGAGCAAGTGCCAAAGAATCTACCGAGAACAGGGGATGCGTACAAATGCCCCAGTTCATGCTCCCTTCAGTGCAGTTTGGAGGGAACGGTGTAATGGTCTGGGCTGGGACTAACCGGTTTCCATATTTTTGAAGACAACCTCACCGCAGTCCGTCATGACCAAGAAATTATCCAGGAGTACATTCCTCAAACCAGGGATCTCGTGGCCAGAGATTTTGGATTTCTGGATGTCAGACCTCATAGAGGCAGAGTTGTTCATCATTATTTAGAAAACCTGGGAATATCTCATCTGTTCCTTCCCTGTTGACTCCAGATCTCAATCCCATTGAGCATATATGGGATACGTTGCAGAAAAGGCTTTTCGGTCAGCCAATTGACCTGCAACAACTGAGTGCAGTGTTGCAACATCTATGGCGATAAATTCCTTATGAAATTAGTGACAACATTATTAACAGAATGCCTAACAGGTGCTCAGTTGTTTTAGCAGAGGACATTATACACGTTATTAATTGTTTTAAAAAACTTATTGTGTCCAATAAACAAAATTATGGATTTAAAACCTTTTATTTTGTTCTTTTTCAAAATGCCTTAATTAAATTTTCCTTTAGTAAAAGACATAGTAAATTCTAAAAATTTTTTTAATGCAATTTACAATAAAAACTTAGGGAAAGTAAATACTACAAAATTGGCAATATCCCTATTCATTTTAGAGCAGTTTATATTAAATTAGTCCATTGTATACTAACATAAAATATAGTATGACTACTTTTTTAAAATATACATACGCATAGTGTTATTTAAGCTTCAATGTCTATAAAAATATATAAATGCAACACATGAAAATCTTATTAGAAATAGTCTTAAAACTTAAAACTAAATAGTCTTACTTAAGTAATTGGAATGAAGTACGAAAATACATACACACATAAAAACAAAAACTTAAAGAGTTTTATTGGGATGGAGAAACAAAAAGGGAGAGTGATTAATTTATTAATGCTTTATTTATAGTGGTAGCTAATAGATAGAAAGAGAGAGAGAGAGAGAGAGAGAGAGAGAGAGAGAGAGAGAAAGAGAGAGCGAGAGAGAGAGAGAGAAGAGAGAGTGTGGAAGAAAGGGAGAATGAGAGAGGGTTATAGTGAATAGTTTGTTAGCCAAAACATGCACATACTACTAGAAAGCGAGAAAAAGAGTGAAAAAAAGAAAGACATAGTATTTGAACGAATGAATGCATGTAGATAGCAGATAGAGTAAGTTCTTTATTAGTTTACATTTTTAATTTTCATGTAATTTATGTTTTTTACTCAAAACCGATTCAATTAAACTAACAAAAGACTCTCATTAAATTTAATTGAAGTTTTTATAAATGACTAGTTACTATTTATGTTATAGTATGTATTGCTAGAATTTGAATATACGCTAAATAACACAACATTTGAACATATAAAAATACGCTATTTAAATAAATGAAGTTAAATATAATTATGAAGCAAGATCTGTAAATTATCACTTATAACTCTTTTCAATCATTGTCTTTTATGCCAAGTTAAAACTTTTTAAATCAATTTTTCTTATTATATAATAATAATTTGATAATGTAAGCCTGTGTAATGTGATGATTATTTTGGTTATCCGTAACACGTAATCTGAGGTCCTTTAAGGTGTCGGACTTATTACACATGGTAAAAACGTTTACAATTAACCCATTCAGTAAACAAAATGAGGCAATTATAAATATCCAAACATAGGTGATACATTCAAGTTCCCAGATCAGAAGGTCGATGATTTTCTGATTGAAGGAAGCATAACTGACAGTAGTGAAGAATTGGAACAACACTATATTTAATAGATTGCAAAAATATTTTAGAATATGAACTTTGCAAGTAAATATTTAGAACTCAACATTTTTAGGGATGCAAAGAAACCCAAGATTCGATAATTTTTTCGTTCCTCAAAATCCCATTTTAGTACATGATGTTTATAATTTACTCCACTTGACTCAAATTGTACATTTATTTATTCAAATAAAGCATTTAGTTAATTATTTTTTTATTTGAGTTGTTCATACAGTAACGGTTATGGGACACAGCGACAAATCACTGAAAAGGTCCTGGGTTCGAATCACAGCGGCCTGGATTCGGTCCAGATTTACAAATGATATTCTTTTATTAAACATACTTGCCCCTCGGGTTTTGTAAGTTTAAACCTGTCCAATCTGTAACTTTTGATGTTATCTCTTCCTGCCTGCGGTATATTCACTCATTCACTAAATTACTCTATTTCTTTTTCTTTCTCCCTAAGAATATGAGTATGATTTGACTTATAAATTAAAATAAATTAAACGACATCGCATAGAATATGATATAAAGTGGTTTCTCTCACACCTCTCATTCTCACTCTTACTCTCCTTTCACTCTCTATCTCTCTCCGCCTCTCGCTCTCTACCCTCTCTCGATGTGTATGTAATTGATTGATTGACAATATTTTGGTTCCCTTTTTACATGTAGACGCTAGCCAAATAGTGATTAACGAAATATAGTACCTTTATGTTATATGTTTTTAATGCTGGATCATAAAAAAACATTGTGGTCCGTCCATATGTTTTCTGATTCTCTCAAATTTTATTACTATATATAATTCACAATTAGAGTGCTTGTTTCCGATCATTTTGGTCTGCCAATCATCGTTGCTTTGTTCAGTGAGACGGGTTTCGGCTTGTCATCAAATTCAGAGTTGGACTAGGGGTATAAGCAGGGTGAGGCATGTCAACGGACTACAGACCAAAATCGCAAGTTCTTCCACCTGCAAAACTCAAGAGGAATACCCACATTTAAGATACATCTTCACACTAAATTTATTATTATTTTTTATGGACTATTATTGTTTTTCCGTTAAGATCACTCGGCGATTTACATTATTTTGTTTCTTGGGTCAAAACCGAAGTTATAATTTTCTCGATTGATGCAAATTGCGATTTTATAAAATTATGCAATTAAAAGCGACCGGAACAAATCGAATCGAGTTGAAAAAAGCTGGCTTGTGCCTAAATCGTTATTCATGCTGAAAAGCGGCAAAGCAAATCCTGACTAATTGCACAAGGATAATTGAGGGCGATAATGAGTGTTGCCATTAGTTGCTTTATTGCCGACCTCCGCCTCTCCCGGTATCCGCAATTACCGCCCAGATATTTTTCACACATAACCGTTTAATAGCACTAACCGAAGCACGCTCCTGAACGGACCCCCGTATAAGAAAAAAAATATATTTGCCGGCGAAGGCTTAAAAGAAAAGGGAATAAAAGAATAAGTAAGAAAGACGTGATATCCCTTTTGTAAAGATGTGTTCAGCCTTATTTCGTTAAGACGTGATTCGTAATTGCTCAGTCGTGCGCGTCATTGATTCCTATTCAAGAGTTATCGATACTTTAGAGAAAAAAAAGTGAGTAAGGTGGGATTTTTTTCCCTTCCAAAAGTAAATAGAATATCCGGCTATTCTACCGCTTATCTCGATAGACTGGTTCGGATTTGAAAAACTACTGAACATCTAAAAAATTTTCAAATGAATGAAAAACAGGGGCTAAAGCAATTATTAAGTCAATAGGAATAATTTTTAACGAAAAATTACAAATATCAAACAATAAATGCTTGAGGGAGAGACATAATAAATACAAATGTGTGTTCTTTAGTGACCGATTGTTTAATAAAGTGTTGGATTCGTGAGGAGCGATCAAGAATGAAGTATGTAGTTTAGAAGAACACCTTTTTCATTTTTTACCGTCATTTCGACCTTAATTCCGTTCATCTTCAGGGCTGTGAGGTGCTATTCTTGTAGTGTCATATTGGTGTTTTTTCACAATTTCAAACAACACCAATATGACACCACAAGTATAGCACCACACTTTATGCTCTGAAGATGAACCGAATAAAGGTTGAAAAGTCGGAGGGGAAAAATGAAAAAAGTATTTTTCTAACCTACCTCATTCTCGACCAATCCTCACGAATCACTAAATTATTTGTACAATTCATTAATAATTATTTTATGTTAGGTTTAACATTATTTTTGATTAATTATAATTAAACATACATTTTTATAACAGATGAAGTTCTCAATCAAACAATAATTTAATAACTTAAATGTGTATTTAGAGAAAAGCAACGGCTAAACCAAAAATTTCGATCAATAAAAAATGACATATTTTGCTTCTTTTTAGTCTTTACATTCTTTGTTTGGAATTTATTTGTACATCCCGGTTGGAAGTGACCATGTCAAACCCTTAAAATTCTCGAAATAGCCAACTAATAATTAATTAAAAGCATAAATATATGTATTTCTGTCTGTATCACAAGTACCTACCTCTCCAGGCCCGCTAGAGCTAGAGTAGTACTACAATTTCCTTTTTTTAGTATTATTGTAGCATATTTGATTAAATAAAATTATTAATTTTAAAAAATTACGTCACAAACAAGGCTTAAACCAAAAATTCAGATAGTATGTCACTGATTTTTTTCATCTTGTTTGCTACTTTTGTTAAATGATTATTTTCAATTGGTTTGGGTGATAATATTAAGCTTTTCCAACTTTATGGATGTAGGTAAATAACACCGTAAAAGCTTAATAATATCTCCTAAACGGAATAGGTAATTTATGTACGTAGGCAAATTAGTCAGTAATTAATTAGGTAATTTATTTAATTAAATAAAAAAACATTTTTACACTTTTTAATTATTATTTTCTTTACACTTTTATGTTTTACATAATGGTAACCATTGGTGATGAAAATGAACTTAGGACTTATATTAGAAGTGTTGACCAAATGAGAGTTCGTTTGTCTTTTAATGTTTGTCAATTTCTCTGAAATTCCCATGGCACCTAAATTTAAATAAAAGATAAAGTATAAAACGATTAGAGGAATTTACAGTTAAATAAAAAGCCCACATGGTTTGATTAAATAAAATTATCAAATATAAAAAATATAAACTAAAAAAAACCTATCCAAACAATGAGATACATAATAGGAAATTAAAAAAATTAAACGTTAGTTATACAGATATAGCAAACATTTAACCATTTGTACATTTCTTTAGCAATAATTATTGTTACTTTTTAGATTTTGTTATTATTATACTGCTACGGTTTCTATTTTTTTTTATTCTTTCTTATTTAAATACTAAACATAGCCAATATGCTAGACCATAAGGCAAAAAAAAAAATAGTCTAATTGAGGGTCGATGGGGTACTCAATATTTATCGTCGCTCTTGTGCTATATATTCACACTTATAAATACATTCTCGTGCAACCATAATAAAAATTTGCATATTTGAAATGTGAATATAGAAAAACAGGGCCTAAACAAAAAATTATGACTACATATTCTTGAAACAAATAACAAAAATGCATCTAACATCAAACTTTCAATGCACTTATGCAATAATAAAATTAACTGCAATAAAAGCCGTTAAAACGCCCTTAAAAATTAATAATAATAATAATAATTATTAATAATAATAATAATAATAATAATAGATAATAATAGAAAAACGTGTAACAAACAAGAATTTCCGCTCCGAGAAAAAACCGAAGTTTTGAGGTATATTGGTTTAATAAGTGTATGACAGTGGTGTGTTGTGGAAGCTAGGACGTCCCTTTGTCAGCCCAGCGTTTTTTGAAGTGTTTTTTGGTGAGGTGAGTTCAACTGGATAATTTTTTTGGACGATTAGACAAGTCTGCTGGGTGCTAGTTTGTAGCTCGCATTCCCTATTGGGAAGTNGATAAATAAGATTACGAGTGAATGTTTGGAGTCAGAGCTTTATAGCACTCAGAAGAGATATAGCTAACCTAAGATAGAAGGTTTGGATGTTAGGGCGTGAAATGACCTTAGCCGTTAAAACGCCCTTAAAAATTAATAATAATAATAATAATAATAATAATAATAATAAACTGCAATAAAAAAAAAATCAGTCTTTTCCAAAAATCCGAATAGAGAACTCGAAAATTCGTTGCCATACTTGGTCCCTATTAAAACAATTACATGATAAACGATTTAAATGTATATATAAAGAGAAAAAACTCGCTTTTTAACAGATAGAAAATATTACGAATATTGTGAACGAAAGACAGCAAAATTAAACAAAACTATAGTTAGGGAGTAGATAATTTATGAAATTCATTTCGGCATGAATATTATTTTGTTTAACTTGGATATATTTTATCTAACATGTGTAAATATAGAAAAACTGGGCATCAACCAACCATTCCAATCATAGCTCTAAGTATAAATTAAGTAAACATTTTAGCTATTAATTTAGGAAAAATGGAATAATAAAAAATAAAATGGAGAGATACTTTATGCAATCTTTTATCAATTATATAATTTCAGGGGTAATATAATTTCATAAAAATTTTAATCTTTAAAACAAGTACATGGTTGACATCCGTTTAAATGAAATTATTAAACTTTTGATAATAAAATGTGAAAAAAATTACGAATATAAGAAAATGATTTAAACAGTTAGCATAAATTAAATTTCAAAAAATGGAACGGTGAGGGATAATTTAAAATTTAATTACGTATTTTATATTTTCTTTCAGGTGTTATTATTTTATGTAAATTGTACGGTAGTTTTTTTAAGCAGTCTCAATCCTGACGGAGTTTAAGTAATATCGTTAAATTTAAAATAAATCAAATTACTTATAAATCTAACTTTTATGAAATTCATTCTAAACATTTTTATGTCAAACCATAAGTCGTTAATTAGGAGTTCAGAAATCTACTTTATTTCAGAATATGGTAGATCCGTTTAACAACACAACCGTTTACTTATATATTTTCTTTTTACGTCCAGATGTGCAAACATTGTTTCCTCCATTTTTCTCGTTCCCCGACCGGTTAATTTGATCCCAGCCGCGGCAAAAGTCGGGGCCATTGACGACGGCGAATTCCAGTTTCCCGGGCGATTCCATAGATGTTTACGGGCTTTACACGGCACCGCCGGTGTAATTACCGGCTTCCACGTCAAGTACAGATTACCCGACCTGAACTACGGCTCGTAAAATATCCTTTCAGAAAATGTAATAACTCTATTCTTCCATTTAATTATATATTTTAAATTCCAGCCTAAACTATTAAAATTGCTGTATTATCACTTGCAGTTTTGTTTTTCTATTAATCAACTGGGATAAACTAGTGGTGTTTGAATGGGCTGTTAAGGGCTCAATGAATTAAAATTGCCTCATAATGTGATTGAACATAAAACAAACCTATAAATCAAAAAAGCTCCATCTACAATCAAGCATAATTAAGAAATTTTAAAATAACATTCACACTATACAATAATTACATTTATACAATAAAATTTAAGTTTGGTACAAATAGTAAAGTAAGTAGAAATAAGTAAGTTTAAGAAATTCCTGTCATACAGGAGGAGTCATACACTATCCGTGGGTGTCGTGGAAGAGGGGTCAAACCACTGTACAATACCGTTTTCATATAATTTCCAATTAAAATTCCATGCGCAGTGCCGGATTCGAACTCGGAACCTCGGCGCCAGTATAAATAGAAATTTTTTATTATGATAAAGAATAATGTATAAGAACAGCGCAACTGAATTTAAACCTGTTAACAAATCGAAAATTATGTTCATAATTTACCTTTTAAAAAGTTAATTTACCTACATATTCAAGTTTTGTTAGAAATAGTATCTACAAAATACTTTTAATATTCTTATTCAGGCTGCACGAATAAAATGCACACGTCTCTTTGTTAATTTTTTTTTTATTGAACTTCTAAAATAGATGTGTTACAATATATTTGAATCGTTTATGTCTAACCTACCATAAATTTCTATTAAAATTATATTACAGATAAAAATTAAAAAATGTAAGTATTTTCCGCGCAGTGTCTGGACAATAAATTATAAAATGTATTGTAATGTTAGAAAATATAATATAATACTACTATAATTGATGCCTTTTTGTTGAAAGTGTTGTGTTATGTTGAGAGGCACGAGCCGCTCAGAACCTAAAAGTTCAGCGATACATCTGTGTGGACCGCGTTTCACCTCTTGGTCCATTCACTCCGGGTTTAATAGCCCGGTCTTGACAGGAGACATTGTCGACTCGTGATGTGTAACCGGAGACAGTAAGCATCCCGGCATTCCCGAGGCCACACCTCGAAACACTTGAAACTCAGCAGCCGAGTATAAAAGTCGAAAAGTTGCGTTTTCAAACGGGCAGAACAGGCGTGCAAAACGAAAAACCTGTCTTCATAATTAGAAAAAAAACGGTAATGCAACTTTGCAAATTAATGCTTAATCGAAACATGAGATCTGGCAAGAAAGATAGACAGTTAATCTCTCAGGCTGTGTACTTCAAAAACCCGGAATGTCTTATTTAAAAAAAAATCATTTAAAAAAATCATTATTTCCAGATGTCGGAAGTGACCGAAACTGAATGTTTCACAGAGACTTATGACAATCATTTATAAAAGGACCGCTTCTTTATACAGTTAAACTGGAAGTAATTGATGAAGGTCCTTTTTAGCAATATAAACAATTATAGTTTAATGTTGACTGTACTAGTGTGCGAGTCCCCAGGAACTGACACTGCGTCTAACCATCCCTAAGAAGAAGAACAAAAATCTTTCCTTGTCAGTTAAGCCAAAAAGGTTGATTCTAGATGTAGATGTAGAGGTAATAGTCGGGGTGTAATATACTGCCCCCTTTAAGAGCTGTTGTATCCGGTTTCAGTGGTTGAAACTCTTCTATGGTCACCCTGTACATCGCAAAACACTTCCTCCTGCGGGCAAGTGTAGCACCGCAGTTTGTTAATATGTCTCCTCATCACTATCTTATACTTTACAGCTACCACGGATTTGCCGAATCTTGTAGAAATTCCATCTCCGCATATTATCTTACCCATTTAGAATCGTGGTATACCGCGCCCTTTAAGAGCTATTGTATCCCCTAAAGCACATCGGTGTGTCCTATTTCAACAAGAAACTTGATTAATAGGCCCGGTTTCAGTTGTTGAATCTCTTCTATGGTCACACTGTACATCCCAAACCACTTCCTCCTGCGGGCAAGTGTTGCACTGCGGGTTGTTAGTAGATGTGTTGGTGTCTCCACTGGCTCTTTGCAGAATCTCGGCATGTGCCGTCTTGGAGTATTCCATTCTTCTTTAAATGTCCATTTAGCTTGCAGTTTATCCTAATAGGTTAAGAATCCTACTTGGATTCGCAGTTTATTCCTGCTTCCTCTGTAATTTCTTTTCTTCCGAAATTTGTTAAGAGATTCTTTTTGTCCTGTCTGAGATACTCATTAATAGTGTGGGTTGCTAAGCCAAAGAAGGGTTCGGGTCCTGTCAGCGGTGTAGCAGCTCCTTTCCTTGGATGGGTGACCTCTTTCTCGTTGCCTTCTACTCCCATGTGTCCTGGGACCCAGCAGAGGCTGAACTTGTTCAGCATAACTAATATGTTTAATTTGGTTTTGCAGTTCAGCACCATCTTTGAACTAATGATGTTTTGATGGCTGCTAGGCTATCTGACATGATAGCTATGTTCTTGTTTTTGTACTCTTTATTCAGGTTGAGTTAAGTACATCTCTCGACTGCGTGAATCTCAGCTTGGAAGATACTGGTGTATTTTCCCATGGGTTCATAATATTTGGTTCCAGAACCCAATACTCCTGCTCCTGTACCTTCTTGTGTTCTAGATCCATCTGTGTACCAAAGGATGGTGCAATTCTTGAAGGAGGAGTTTCTCTCTCGATCCCATTCTTTTTTGGTACCTAGATTTATTTGGAAGTTTTGATTAAATTCAAACGTCCTGTCCTGTCTCGGATCCATGATATCCGATGGTGGATACATCTACATCCTATCCATGCTGGTGTCCCCACAATTTATCAGGTGCACACAGTTGACATCGTAACCCATTATTAAACCACCACTCCGAACTTTGCAGACGATACACCGATCCTATCAAGTAATAGTGTATATCCCAGGCCCTGAAGATGATCTCAATAAACATCGAAACGTTGGCAGGATAAAGAAAATATTTTTCTGAAACCTACATCACACCAGACCGCATCTCACGATTTCTGAATAATCATCGATTAACGGTCACTAACCGTTAATAACACAAATAACATTAAAGCTTCGGTATTGGTAAAAACCTTGAAAGATACTTTTTTATAATGCAATCAAAAACGTTAATTAAGAATCAGTTTAACTAATATTTAGCAGTAAAGGAGAAGAAGAAAAACCACAAAGCTCTGTAATGTACTCTTCTCTTGTCAGTTCTGACAAAAATGTTGGTTGGAAAGAGTTTATTTAGCAGTAAATGCTAAACAGTGTAGACTTGATCATCCCTAACCATTGACCAAAGTTTAGGACTAAAGGTGAATAAGAAAAAGTCACAAATATTTACTCTATTCTGGGCAGTTCTGACAAGCATGTAGGTTAATGAAACCACCATTTACCAGTAAGTGCTTTGTCGATACGATTTAATATTCTTAACATTAATGTTGAAGAAAAGCAATGAAAGTCCCTTGCTTTAGTTTTTATCAGACATCAGATATTTTAAGTAATGCAATACAAATTAAGTACCATTATAAAACCACTATTTAGCATGGAAAAGCCACGAAGCTCAGTAATAAAATATTTTCTTATATAAAAGTTCCACTGGTTGTACTTGGCGTATATGGTTTTATATCGATCGAGTTAGTTTTATTTTGTTCCCCTTTTAAAATAATCCTACGGGATTGATATTGTTTTATAGGGTATCCTGTTAAGTGTACCGTACAGTCACGGTTCTATATCGGCCGTGCCTCCTGATCTACCTCAGCCGTCTGCTAAATAACGAGACAAATGGACTAGCTGCCAGCTAGCTATAAGCCCGTTGAATAAAGCGTTGTGTAAACCGGACAAATTTGAGATTTATGCCCGTTACGACTTCCAGGTTGAAATACGAAGAGAATGGTACCAGGAGATTCGGCTCATTGCAATTCAAAATGATTCAAGCCCCCTCGAGGCCGGATTGCCGATAAGTGCGTTGAACCCCCGAGAAAAAAGAGCATAAGGCCTTATGTAAATCAGTGTCGCATGACGAGGATTTATATAGACAGGGACTTGAATGATGCGCTGATGAACTAATCAGTCAGCGGCAGAGGATATCGAGTGACGATTGTATCGGTGATGGCAGGTGGCCGGAATATTTATTTTGACCTCCGACCCCCGGCGATTTTTCAATTTCAAATCTTCCTCGAGTCCACGGCGAGTGGAATGCTCACCGAGCAATCCGACTTGTGGGTGGAGGCCCATGAGTACGAGGCACGATCGGCCTCGGGCTTCACCGACAACGGTCCCGATCAGGTACACCTTTCCCACACCTCGGCACTCATAAGGAAAAGTAAAATATATATAATATTATCCGTGCCTTATGGCCTGTTAAATGGAGGGCTGTCGGTTTTTTTGTTGCCTTCCTGCGTCAAGATCTCGACGACTGTTCTCTACTCGTGTCCTTCTTTGCTAAATGCTTCTAAATCATATCATATATCTTCTAAAAATAAAATCCCAGAATAGAAGTCAAACACAGATATTTACTTGCAAAAATACTTCCTGTGTCGTTAGTTTTGTATTTTGAATCAAAATATGAGATCAGTATTTTCTCGTCAGGTTTTAATAATATTTAAAATTTCATAACATTCCCGTGCAAAACGAAACACGGAAATCAAACTTTATGAATGTGTATGAACATAGGCAGGTACTGACCATTGAAAATGCTGGCCGAGTTGAGAAAAATTGTTTTTATAAAATTGTGTATATTCTACAATTTTTTTAAAGATCTGTTATGGAGCATAAATATGGAGTGAGAAAAGACAACATACAAAGAATTTTTAAAATGTTTTTCTATCAAAAGATTGTACAGATTCCCGAACTATTCCAGAACATTATTTCTTCATGTGGAAAAGAAGAAAGTTTTTCCATTTTGGCTCCCGCCCCAAAACAAAAAAATCTTGTAATAAAACTTGGTGTTTTAAAAATAGATAAACGTGAAATTACTGATAAAATTTACAAAAAACCGCCTATTTTGAAAAATGAAATGGAAAAGGAGATAGATGGATAGATAAATAGATAGATCTATAGATACATAGAGAGATAGAGATAGATTAGATAGACAGATATATATATATATATATATAGAGAGAGAGAGAGAGAGAGATAGAGAGAGAGTGACAGAACATTACAAACCTCTTAATATCATATTCTTTGAAATCAAATTATACATCAAAATGTACATATACTCTCAGAAAGCGAGAAAGAGTATTTGAGTGAATGAGTGTGAATAGAGTGAGGAAAGCGAAATAAAATAAGAAAGGGTGAGATAGAAATTGATGTAAATTAGAGGAGAAAGACAGAGAGAAAAGATCCTATGTCATCCTAAGTTATCTTCTTGGGCTCTACATTTCTTTACCGTCATTGTAAAAACTATTTATCTACTAAAATTACTCAGTTTTGTTAAGTACAACATTCTAGCTTCTGCATGTAAAAAGTGCATGAAAAATTATTTCAAAAATTTAATCACTGACAAAGATCCATAAAATATAAGTCTGAAGACCAAAAATATATTACAAGAAATTGTGGGAGAGGGGGAGATTGGTAGAGAAGCCCTGGTAGAAGTCTGTGACACCAATGACCTCACCCTGCCATGGTCCTAGGCATTCAAGCCATAAAGGCAATGAAAAAGTGGACATGTTGGCCAAAACAGTAGCCTGTATGAATTCTCTAGGGCCCGGACCCAGCTTTAGCCTCTATCATCGTGCCACAAAAGGAGACATCCGAAACCTGATCCTTATTGAGTCGAAAACCTGGTGGAACAACAGTCCAGGCATGAGGCACGCGAAAAGATTCATCCGTAAGACTTACAAAGGAATTGCGAGAGGACAACCGCAACAGAACCAGAATTCTGGTTGGACTTATGACAGAGCACTGCTGCCGAAGAAGGCACATGCGCGGGATAGGAGTGAAGACAGAAGAATCGCTGTGCAGATATCGCCAATAAAAAGAGAAGACCGCAGAATTTTAAGGCAGAAAAGCCTATGTAGGAGCAGATTCTTGCGGCTAGGAGAGGAAATGCTGGAAGCAGGATCCTATGGAGCCACAACCTTAAGCTGGCTAGTGAGTTATAAAAAAATAGAGAACAATAAATCTACTCTCGCAGACGGCTCCCGATCTCGAATCCAATAAATAGTAGTTTTATTACTAATTATATATATATATATATATATATAAGAAAAATTAATTAACAATATAAATATGGGTCGTCGGTGGTCGCAACTGTTTAGGCGTTGACACGGCGGTAATTACTGTAAGGTAAAGGTCCCGGGTTCGAATACGACATACTTACAAATGGGATTTTTTCAAAAACCCCGGCACCCCGACAGTTCATATAACCACTGCTGTTGCGAACACTCGTTACAAAAAAATATATGTATGTGCAATATATATAGTTTTATACACTATAAAACAAAAATTAATTAACAATATAAATCATATCTCTGTTAGGCTGTTAGTGTAACATATTTTAGACAGAAATCGTTTAAATATGAAAAAATGCCGTTTGTTTAATAATGAATTAGTTAAAATATGTTCATTATCCTCAGTGGTTACTTATTTAGGAAAATTATTTTAAAAATATATAAAAATTAATAATCAAATAAAATAAAAACTGCAAACTCCCCAATTGTTCGGAGAATAAATTGCATAAGCGGTGTCCGGGTGGATACCGCAGAGTCACGGTTTCATCATCTGCGGCCTTCTAATTGCTGAAAATAGAGATCCTCATCAGATAGTGATTCGGTTCCCTATTATTGAAAACAATGAAAATTATCGTTGATTTGTTCTATCGTCTGTCTCGTTTTATTTACTAAAAATGTTCGTTAAACGTTATAAAACTCTATTGACACGAAGATGATTAAGATTTTTATCATTTGATGCATTTTGAGGTTGGTGTGTTTAATATCGAAAACGTAATTTTTTTTTTAAATCTCATTTTCGTTTTGTTGTATTTGTTGAAAAAATACAAAAGCAGAAAAAGCAACTAACAATAAATACAAGTGGATAAAATGTAAATGACAAAATGTAATTAACAGTGAATAAACCAAAAATATTTAATAAGAATAGCAATAAGTTGCAAATAATGACTACAAGGAAATAACAGAAAGGAACTCTGCTTACATTGTTTTCCGTTGATAAGGAATTTCTTTGAACAATTAAATTAAACTAAATTTGAAAAACGCACGTCTCTTGGTCAAAATTTGTTTCAATCTCCGTTAATGCTGAGTAGAGAGTTAAATTGAGAAACACAATAAAATTTCCCTCTTCAACTACAACAACGACCCAACAACAACTGCACATTTGCACAAGAAATCAATATCCCCTTAAAAAAATGGTTTACCTGCTTAAATCAAAATCAGTCTTAATATTACTCATTAAATTATTAATCAATTAATTATTAATCATGAACCTAAGCAACCGATCTGATATAAAAATTTAGTATGCTAGAAAGATAAAGATCAAAGCATAATTAAATAAAATTAACTTATTATGAAAATGAGTACGTTAAACAATTTATTACAAATTTTCCCAACGGAATAAAGTTAAATAAAAGCTGCTTTGAAAACCAAAACAATCAAAAGAAGAAAATTCAAAATAAATAAGTTAAATGTTAGTCTGATACGTCAAAACTTGTATTAGAGTTTGTATTCTCTCTTAATAAAAATTCCTAGGATTTTTTTTGCATCTTGATTTTTGAGTTCAGATGATTTATTTTTTTTTTTTAATGTTTGACATTTCATCAAAAGTTGAAGATGCTAAGATACGCGGTCGAAAATTGTAAGTGCTGACTAATTACCATTTTAGACCATTTTGGCCATTTAAATTTCTTGTAAAATTGATCATCGGAACCTCATCAAATTTATTTTTCATTTTTGAAAATATTACATATATGCCAGGTTATCTGCTGGTTTTCCTAAATCTTGACTGGATCCATCTGTCATTTTTCAAATAAGGAAAATATTAATTTAAAGTTTATTCTAAGTCGATAAGATAGCATTGAACTCTCTTATTTGGATTCTCACAAGAATATCACTGAGATAAGCAGTCGAAATGATTTTGTTCCTCCTAATTCTGAAATGCCCTGCAAATTTAGTGTTAAAAAGTCCCTCTTGAAGTGAGGGGATGATAATTGTCAAATTTCCTCTTGGGGCTGTGTGATGAACAAGGAGTTATGCTGTTTCCGACCATTTTAGTTGATTGTTTGTTCCGTCAGACGCTTTTCGATGGATAAGAATGGCCAGAAGTCGAAACGCGTCTGATAGACTAAAACAGCTAGGATAGGCACATCAAAATGTTTTGAAACTACCAATCCTGGGTCAGGCCCGCCAACCTTCAGTGGCGAACCAATATAGCCACTAGCACACTACATACATATATAAAAATTGCTCCCTGAAGATGGCGCAAAGCGGAAACGCATTGGAGTAACATCAAACGAGAGTGAGATGGACCCAGAAACTGACACAGTGCCGGTTCGACAGAGATAAGTTTGGCCAGCTATGCCTTTTCTGTGATTTATTATTATTAAATTCTTGAATCCTTGTAAAGCACTTCCTATATATGTAACAAGAAGAAGTATTGTTTATTAATATATTGTTGTATAAAACTTTTTCTTTTTTATTGTTTTTTTACATCTGTAAAACAATTACAACTGTAAAAGTGCTATTAGAATAAAATTGACCTGAAAAACATGTGAGGATTAATTATCCAGTGATGAGCTTCCTTTAGAAGAAATAGGGAGGTTTATCTTAGATGGTGGTGGAACTGAGCTGACGGACCAAAGTATTGGGATATGTGGAAAGAGATCGATGGAACTTTTTGTAATAGCTTTTCGCTACTTCTGGAGCAAAGGGTTAAGGTTTCGGTGTAGGGTGAGATGTGATACATAGTAAGAAGGGTTAACACTTTTTTTTAGGAATTATGATTGGAATCTTTGAAAACGTTGGGAGTTGGAATGCTTTTAGAGCTGGCGTACCAAAGCATTGGGATGTGTGGAAAAAGATTGATGGAATTTTTTGTAATAGCTTTTCGCTATTTCTGGAGCAAAGGGTTAAGGTCTCGGTGTAGGGTGAGGTTTGATACATAGTAAGGAGGGTTTACAGTTTTACTCAGGACTTACGATTGTAATCTTTGAATACAAAGTTAGAATGCTTTGGGAGCATAAAACTTTTTTTTAATTCATTTAGTTATTTACAACTGCACTTTAAATATACCACAAGCAAAAATATTTTAAATTTTATTATGTTGTGTGAACCTGCATACAAAGTTGTATGCACGAACATACAAAAGGGCGTGAACGGCATCCATCCAGTGATGGGATACTCCAACGAGGATTGGCGGGTAACGTTGAGGATGACAATTCACGGATTAAGGGGTTTGAGTGATTGGGTAATTTAGACTAAAAATTTTGGTAACGAAATTAGGCAAAGTCAGAAACGAATGGGATATTTAAGTCGGTATGAATAGTATGGTTAGAGACATAAAACATAAAAGTTAAAATCATGTTACATACTCGTATTATTATTTTTGAAACATCCCTAATTTTATACCCTTAAAAAGGTATCATGATACAATTCTGGAAACCCTGTATTGAACAATCTTGACGTAGGACGATTTATTACATGGGCAATCAATCGGATCTTAAGTTCAGTCTAACTCACATTTCTTAAAACAAAATCTTGTTTATTGGATCCTAGCTCTTATTCAAATTTTTTCCGTTGATAGTAGTTTAAGTGATTTATTTAGGCAAACGAGACAAGAGATAAGGGCGTGTTAGTTTGAGTAGGAATAGTGGTCCTGAGCCCAAAAAAGGCTGATTAGTGTGGCCCGAGGCAGTGTTTGTTTAGGCACGTGCCAAGTGTTAATTTCAGGTGGGATGGGCGGCCCAGGTCTAATAACCCCTCTAATATGATTCAGGTTCAGTCAACAACTCTATATTTCATGTTCCTCCTCTATTAGGCCGAGCACTCCTTCATTTGAATAAAAAGCCCGACCCCGAGACGCACGGCGAACCGGCTAAATTATTTCTGGCATTTCTCAAAACGATTTGAGACACAAGTTGCAAGGCGTTTTCAATTGCTTGCCCAACCCAAAAGAACGAGTTGAAATAAATCTCTGGCCGAGTATAAACGGGGATAAGCAAGTTATGTTAGTACACCTGTACGAATATAAATCAAAATTTGCCAGTATTACTTCACTTAAGTAACTTATTACCTTTTACGCCGTCGGGCGAGAAAGAAAATAGCGTACTAGTGCAAAACGTGATCATTAAAATATTTTGTGACTAATTCAATCAATTTGAACAAGCTAAAGTATGGTCGTCGCTTGGTATGGTCAAACAAACACGTTTTGGCTTTTGGCCATCAATGTTATAAGCAGGAAGAGGAAGGCAACTAACCCATCAACACCCATTTTATTTGTTTATAAATTATTAAGCGCTTTGTTGTTTGAATTAACGATCTGTGTAACCAATCGTAAGACCATCTCCAACGGTTTGTCCACAACTTCCCGATCTTTTTGATCCAATAGAAATTCAATACATATTTTCGCGATATGTAAGTAACAAATGCTGTTTAGAATTGGTCTAGTTTGTTCAATATATATAATATTTTATTAAAAACAAAAGTTTAAATTAAACTTTTTTACTTCTATTGACATGTATTTCTTCTGTGCTGCGCCTTTCTTCAAGCAGTTGTACATAACCAGATATGCTCTATTTCTCGGTCCATAATTCTCCTCCTGCAAAGATAGCATATATCAATCGTTTAAACAATGATTTTCTTTTGTAATTTATACAGCACGCTTTCCGCGACAACAACACACCTACAACAGAAAGAAGACCTGATTCTATTGAAGGAAAGAATGCAAAATTTGGTTGAAGCACCAAGTTGAATCCTCTAAAGTTGAAACAGGTACGGAAAGGCGAAAAATAGCGAGCCAACTTCTTTAAGAAGAACAGATACTTTTGTAGTGAAAATGGAAAAACTGGCAGACAAACTGTATAGGGCTATCAATATATTACGTTTGGTTGATATATTCCAGATTTGAAGCAGCTACCAAAAGCGAAAAAACTTTATTACCTATGCACCTTTCTCAACACCAACTACTGCGAAAAAACTGATACTAATGAGAAGAAAATGCTGAAACTGACAGATAAACTGTATGGAGCCATCAAGACATTTCGCTTGGTTGATATCTTCCAGATTTGAGGAAGTTACTATAAGAAGAAAGAACTATTTTCTGATGATTTCTCACACCTTCTCAGATTACAACACATCAACTTCACTTAGAAGAACCGATCCTACTCAGAAGAAAATTGAGAATTTGACAGATAAACTGTGTGGCGCCAACAAGATATTGCGTTTGGTACATATCCTTTAAAGTTGAAGCGTCTACTAAAAGGCTGAAAACATATTTCCTTTAGTCATTTAAGCAACACTCTTTTGTGATACCAATTACAGCAAGAAAAACTGATACTACTGCAGTAAAAATGGAGAAACTGACAAATAAACTGTACGGTGCCATGAAGGCATTAGATAGAGTGATATCCTTCAGATTTGAAGCCTCTGTTAAAAAGGAAAAAGGTTTTCTATTTTTTTCAACGCCACATACCTTTTCCGATACCAACCTATCTACTCCAGAAAGAAGAACCGGATATTACTGAAGAACAATAGAGAAACCACAGACAAACTGTATGAGACCATCAGATTTGGTTGGTATCCTCTAGATACCAAAAACTGAAAAAAATTTCCTCAAGCTACACATTTTTTCGACACCGACCCACCAACACAAAAAGAAAAAAAAACAGCTGAAAGGAAAAAGGGGAGAAACAAGTCAAACTGAATTGTGGCCTCACACGCCATGTATAGTCCTCAGTCGTTTAGTTTATTCTTCTGTGCAGGATTCTAGCAATCTGACAGACAAACTGAGCGTCAATGGAGCCCAGAAAAGATTAGCTAGGCGAATATCCACCTGAATCAGCCAGCTATCAAACGGTGAGATGCTAAATTTGCCACCTCACCTATGCCGAACGCTTATCGAAACACCAAAAACTTCATTAGACTATCGGTAGCTGCTTGAATAATATAGAAAAAGAAAATCCTCGAATACGCAGAGAAACAAAAGTTATGATTAAGTATCGTCGTATTGTAAATCTTCTGCCTATTCACTTGAATTTTACCAATGACCGCAATGTAATGGAGTGCTTGTATAATTTTAATGAAATAAGACTTATTCTGAACTGTGCAATCCTTTAAGCATCCTCTTACCAAATTAAAATAACTAGCTAAACGGAAAATTGTTATAATTCTTTATCATACAACACATCCACATCAAAAACAAGAACTGATACAACTGAAAAAATATGCATAAACTAGACGGGAAAAAGGTGTGGCTACATTCGCTCAGCTCAGTTAAAAGTTCAGTTTTCTTTATCGGCAAAATTCCAGTAAAATAATGTGTATGACGCCGTGTAGATCGAAACTCTTTCGGCTTATGCAAAGTTTGTAACATCTACCAGAAATGGCCTGAGAGGTCAGGTTTCAGGTCTGGTTTTATGAAGACAATCTTTACGATGTACATAGGATGGTTTTTGCACTGCTGTATTGAACTCTGAACGAATTGTTTTGCCTTGCTTGTTACCACCATTGTAATCAAGTGATCTAGCTGTACCGTACGAAGTATTTTCCAAGTTTAGACTTTAGAATATCTTATAAGCAATTCCTATACGAGTCATTTTGATGGTCATGTGTCCACACGCGTTGAGATTTGGAAGAGAGCTCATAGGGTCAATAACAGAGAGCCCCGGAAACCCATTTGTCAAAGGCCGACCGTCGCTGGAATCTGGTACAAATTTATGCGTGGATATCAATTGGCATAGAAAGCCGCCCACGCTGACGACGGTATGCCACCAAGGATTGCCGCTTATGAAATGGAAAGGGCTATATGCCCAGGGTTACATAGACATCTGAGAATTCCGCGAGCGCGGGGGGGCGCTGCTTGTATAATCCTCCTCGGGTCCGGCAATACCCCGCCAACCGCGACCCCAGATTTATCTCCGACCCACTACAATCGTGACTCCACCTAACCGCCTTTACTCTCAGCTATTTACATTTTTACACGTATTTACACGATTACGCCCCTCACTAAAGAGGATTTATCATTTAGATATATTTCCTTTACAGACTTAGTATGATTTACACTGGTGCGTTCGTAATTCCCAGTCCGATACTTGCAAATAAAGGAGGAACGCTCGCGAGATGTACGACTATGTCCATCGACATTTCCAACTGATCGAGGATTAAGTATAAATATTAGCTTTTGCAAAAACTGAGGAAGAACATCAGCTGAAAAACGTCCTCCTTTGACAGGGACTGGATAGTTTTTCTCTCTGCTTCTACAAATTGACTGAAATTAATTATTAACATGCTGACAAACTACCACATATCAGGAGTACATACGGAATAAAATGACCAGAGATTAAACCAAAAGCAATATTCTACACACCAAATATTTACTATAATTTTTTTAATCAAAAATAATAAAACTACATAGAATTTTGGTTTAATATTTAAACATAGTTCACATTATTTCAAACCACAATATTTAATATAATTTTTTAAGAAAAAATAATAAAACTACATACATTTTGATCTAATATTTAAACATATTTCGTATTATTTGACAACAAAATAATTCCTATCATTTTTTAAAAGAAAAATTAAAACTACTTACACTTTAGGTCTAATATTTAAACATATTTCACATTATTTGGCACCAAAATATTTACTGTAATTTTTTAAGCCAAAATAATAAAACTACATACAATTTTGGTTTAATATTTAAACATATTTTGCATTATTTGACACCCAAATATTTTACTGTAATTTTTTAAAAGAAAAATTAAAACTACTTAGACTTTAGGTCTAATATTTAAACATATTTTAAATTATTTGACAGATAAATGAAAAATAATAAAACTACTTATAATTTAGGTGTAATATTTAAACATGTTTTACATTATTTAACACCAAATATTTTCTATATTTTTAAAACCAAAAATAATAAAACTACATACAATTTTGGTATAATATTTAAACATATTTTACATTATTTGAAACCAAAATATTTATTTTTCTTTTAAGCCAAAAATTATAAAACTACATACAATTTAGGTATAATATTTAAACTTATTTTACATTATTTGACAGCAAATACTTGATATAATTTTTTTAAGTAAAAATAATAAAAGTACATATAATTTTCGTCTAATATTTAAACATATTTTACACACGCACGTAAATACTTTCTTTCTGCCTTGTTTAATAATTTATTTGGGTCAGTGAAAGTCATAAAGAGTAAACATGCGAAATACCATGCTCAGGTATTTCCTTATTCAACAAATTCAATGTTTCTTTGGAATATTGTAAAGGACATGAACGAAACCTAATTATATTTTGACACGGTATAACTAATGATTTTTTTAGTAAAAAAGTCGAAGGTCGTGGGTTCGAATCCTGCTTGTGACACTTGGTTTTTCGTCTCAATCATGAACTTAGATTGAAATTATAATTAATTAAATTATAAAAAGTGTTTAACTAATTGCATAACCAATAGGCATGAGACCACAGACAAATTCTTTTTCAAAAGTTCTTTATTTACATCACAGCAATTTTTTTCGTGTCAATTATATTTATTAGCATTTATTTTCCTGGCCGTAGCCGCCGGAGAGTCAGCCGGTATTACCTAGCAATTCTCATTAAAATTATATTTTATTGCTGTTTACGTTGAGTACATCTTACACCGACATTATATATTTTTCATTAGATTACATACGTACCTATTACCTTTTTTCTTTCATAAATAAATTGTTATAGAAGAAACGTCAATACTGTTTTTTGCTAAGTTATACAACTAAAAAATCAATTTTTTATTGTGGCAATATTACTTTATTATTGTAATAAAAATGTAGAAGAGTAAAACTTTAGTCACCACTGATAATTGTCGTTATTCGTTAGAGACAAAGAAAGAAAGGAAAACATTGTATGATGGGCGTTGAAAATCGTAATTGTTATGTTGGGATAGGTCGGTCCAACGGTTGGTTTTCACGCAGCACACAGCAGGAAGGACAGAACTAATCTGTGAGGAAATAATAGAAAAATGAATTATGAAAATGAGTTATGGAAATAGTTAATGGAACTACACGGTTCAAAGGGTACGATTCAATTAGGTAGAGGAATTTACAGTTGGCAGCAGTCATGAATATGTTATATAACATGATCTTTATGCTCTCTTGCATTTTCCCCGAGTGGTATTCACAGTTTCTTGGCTTCTCGCGTCTTTTGACTTTCCCTCTTTGTCGGATGGTACGGTGTCTTAACCGTATATGGTGTAACTGTATAGGGTACATCTGATACACCAACGCACAAGACGTCTGCAGGTGGTCTAAAAAAGGCCGGTCGACAGTCCGTGGAACTTGCACGACCGGTGGATAATTAGAATCACAGCCCGCATTGCAACTGGTGTAAATGTTTGTACAATTCGAGGATTAAGGTCGATATTTATACGACACTTCACTACAGGTGCCCACATGTGCGATCTTCGTAAACAAGGCTGTTTAATTCCTAAGTTACTTTTGGATTCGTTTTGATTAGGTTTAATTCCATCTAGTGACTTTGATGGTTCTTGAAGATGGCACTTCAAGACCTCCTGAGAACGCCAGATGGTCCACTAAAATTTATAACGGCCCGAATAGTAGGCGGGCCCTGGCGACGAATATCGCTAGGGAAAGTGCTTAAATGACAATTATGCTAGACACTATCAGCTTATCAAGTTCGTCTCAGAACAACCTGCCTGCATAAAATAAAACAAATTTATTGCCAAATAATTTATTTTCATATTATATCTTTAAAATGGATTTACGACTAAAATTTCAGACGCACATTCATATGCGAGTCTCTTGTTTGTTTCTCGGTCCTGGCTCGGATTTTTGTTTAAATACAATAGTTGTATACACTTTATTAAAGGTACTCATATATATTAAAGGTACTCCTATTTATTTATTTACAAAAAATAAAACTCATTACAACATCGATTAAATAAATATCCTCTTTGTCTTTCTCTCTCTCACTCTCTCTCTCTGACTTACGCTCTCCCTCTCTCTTAATCTCTCTCTCCCTCTCTCCCTCCCTCATCGGTTCTTGTAAATTTTGCGAAAATTTCAGTTCCAAGCAGTTTTTTTGGGACACACATAAACCACACATTCTTGAAGTTACTATTTTACTATTTATTTATTTACTCAAAAATAAATCTCATTCACATCTCATAAATAAATAAATAACCTCTCTCTCTCTCTCTCTCTCTCTCTCTCTCTCTCTCTCTCTCTCTCTCTCTCTCTTTCTAGATTCTCTGACAATCTGATGATCTGATTATCAAGATGCATTTTAAAATTTAGCCACTTCAACAGTGAACAGACCTAATTACATAGAAAAGACAGACCAAAGCACCTCGTACTCCTCAACAAAACCTTACAATAATGCTTTTTCGTTCGAATTTTGTTAATTTAATTTAATTTTTTTCACCAGGTATATACACAGCAAAGAAAAACCATTCAAGTGCGGTGAATGCGGCAAAGGTTTCTGCCAGTCGAGGACCCTCGCCGTCCACAAGATACTTCACCTCGAAGAATCGCCGCACAAGTGCCCGGTCTGCAGCAGGTCTTTCAACCAACGGTCCAACCTGAAGACGCACCTCCTCACGCACACGGACATAAAGCCGTATAACTGCCCGAACTGCGGCAAAGTATTTCGGCGCAACTGTGATCTGCGGCGGCACAGCCTGACCCACAACCTCGGCTCGGCCACGGCCACTCCGGAACCACCGCCCATCGTCGACAAAGCATCTTAAGTCACATTTTTAACCGTCACTTTTTAAACCACCGAAAATACGAAGGGATATTAATACCATCTGTTGAGATTTTGGGTGGTGTGGAACTTGACTAATGGCCATGGCTAAAGAGCCATTAACAATGGCTCTTTCGTCCAGGGACTTATGACATAAGACAAACTTTTAAAAACAAGATTTACCCCTTCTCTTAACTCTTGTTTTGACTGCTAAAAAAGACTGTTTAGAGATCCAAATCGCGATTTTCTACATCTGTTTTTATCCCAAGATTGTTGCTTTAAAAATCAAGTTCCCACAATCTCATTTTATAACTCAAGCAAATGGCTGTTCGGAGTGTATAATTGAACCTAGTGCAATTGTCTTCAGACCGTCTGAAATTCTCGTGGGCATTATGTTTTAATGATGTGCCTTATTTATTATTTTCTATGTTAACGTTTTAGCAATTAGAGAGTTTTATACATATATTTTTAATTTACTATAAATATTAAAATAATATTTTGTGATCTTGTAAATATAGTTTATAAAATATATGAATTTTTTTACATTGTAAAAATCAAGATTTTTTTCTTGTCAATTCCTATCATAACAATGCTTACATCATAAAAAAGATGTTTGAAGGTAAATCAGGTAGGTTTTAGATGTACATATCAATATCGATCATTATTGATTGAACATAAGATTGAACGTGTGTGGTGATTAGTGACCGTTAGTCGATAATTATTCAGAAATCGTGAGATGCGTTCTGGTGTGATGTAGGTTTCAGAAAAATATTTTCTTTATCGTGCCAACCTTTCGATCTTTATTGAGATCATCTTCAGGGCTCATGGCACTCTCAACAAGACACGCAAGAATGGCACAATTACACAGAAGACAAACACTTTGAGCTCTGAAGATGATCTCAATAAAGATCGAAACGTTGACACGATAAAGAAAATGTTTTTCTGAAGCCTACATCACACCGGACCGCATCTCAAGATTTCCAAATAATAAGATTTAACTTTAATTTTTTTTACAATTTATAATATTTCACAGTCAAATATATAAGATAAAAATAAAGAAACATAAATGCTGCAATACACAATTAAGTTTATTTATGTACTATATAAGCATATTTTATAAGTGATTAATAAGTAGTTAAAAGTACATTTATTTATCTTTTATTTTTTAAGCTAATTCCAAATAAAGCCAATAAATTTACTAATAACAAACAAATATTAATTTTTACATTAATTACATTAAAAATATAGCTTCAGATGAATTGTAAGCTAAAATTACATTTGCCTAAAGCTTTCGTTAGATAGCACTTTTTACCAAACTTTTTACAAAGTCATCCTTTTGATTTTGCGAAATCGACGATATGTACGTAATATTGATAAGTACATGGAACATCAAGTTGTATAATCTTTAAAAAAAAGCGAGATATGTATGTCTTGTATGTAAATCTAAATATGAATTTTTTACATTATAAATTCAATTCTTATCATAATAATACACAGATCATAAAAAGTGGTACGAAAGCAGAATCAGTTAGGTTTTAGATGTAAAAATCAATATAGATCATTATTGATTAAACATAAGATTTAGGGGGCGTCGGTGGCCGCAACGGTTTAGGCGTTAACATGGCGCTCATCAGGGTAAAGGTCCCCGGTTCGAATCCAACGGCCCTGCATTCGAACCCGACATACTTGCCAGTTGGCTTTTTTTTTCAAAAACACCGGCACTCCGAGGGTTGATATGACCTCTGCTGTTGCGAACCCTCGTAAAAAAAAATTTAACTTTAAAAAAATTCACAATCAATTATTTATGATAATAACAACGAACCAACAAATGCAGAATATATCTGAAGGTTTTTTTCTTTTTCCACAGATATGCTAGTTCCCAACAAAATTAATAATAATAAAGCCATTTGGGTTTTTTTTATTGATCATAATATGAAAAATTATTGTAAATAGTTTGACCTTACCTCCGCGACCGATCCTTATGGCAGGAATTACTTTAGATTTTTACTTTTATAATCAGGCATAATGCAAACCATGTTTAAATCATCGTACCATTAAATTATAATTAAATTGTACAATTTTGTGTTGAAAAACTAAATTAAATGTGATAAATTTGATTAGAAATATAAAATATGACAATTAACCTTTAAATGTTCAATAATTCAATTTAAAGTGGAGAATATGGACGTTGAACCACCCATTTTATGGAAATTCCTTAATGTCATTTTCTTGGTAAATAAATTACAATTAGAGATAATAAAACGTATGAGGATTGATTTCATCCTTATTTTTCTCATCCATGAACTGTAATCAAACGCTACAGATATAGGCTAAAAAATGATAAATGCAGCTTTCCAATCTGTTCTAATAGTCGACAAAGGGTGCAATCTAGAAAAGTTATGCATTTTTAAGCGTCAATGGAAAAAATGACCTAGTAACTAGTTTTTAAAAAAATCTCACATATTAAATAACTTTTTATAAGAGAAAATAGGTACAATAATAATAATTAACAAAATTAGAGAGGCAAGGTGTATATATGGTGTATAAAACATAATGTCACACCCTTTATTATCAAAAACAAGAATACGTACAAAAAATACAAATAATATCCATATTAAGTTTCGGTGGAAAAAGAATAGTACAAATATTTAAAATTTGAAAGAAAATATCTTGTATCGTATCAGATCTGGAAAAGGTGAATGACGTTTTTAAAATACCGTTTAGTCACGTTGTCCATCTCACTCCCTCTTTCTCTATCTATCTCGATATATATCTTTACAAGTAATCATTTAAACTTTATACTTCTGTATTATCCGTTTGTGAAAATCTTCAATTATATTTCTGACTTCTTAGCTGTTCTTAGCTCCAATTTTTTTAAACAATTAACATCAAAGTACATGTATCACATAATCATTTGTATCAATTAGAATGAGTACATTATTATTTATACATGTTGATACATGAATACATTTCACAGAAAAAATGTTTGTCACAGATTAGTCCGGCTTAACTAATAGATCCATTATATTTCGTGGTCTATTTACCAAGTTACTTCTGTCAATGAATTAATATTTTTATTTAAGTTTATGGTCGAAATGAAAAATGTGTGGTGATTAGAGACCGTTTGTCGTGATGATTATTTAGAAATCGTGAGATGCGGTCCCGTGTGATGTAGGTTACAGAAAAACATTTTCTTTATCGTGCGAACTTTCGATCTTTATTGAGATCATCTTCAGGGCCTGAGATTTTCAAACATTGTTTAAATTTAAGAAAAAACATGTAGGACGTGGAAAAAAGTGAATTTATACAATGCAAAAAATATATATATTTTTAATATTCAATCAAAGTATTTCTCCTCACTCAAAGTGTTTGTTTTCTGTGTGATTGTGCCATTCTTGCATGTTGTGTTGAGAGTGTCAACGTATATAAACATAAAACAGCAATGCCTCACTGACACTCTCAACACAACACGCAAGAATGGCACAATTACACAGAAAACAAACACTTTGAGACTAGATCACACCAGACGGCATCTCACGATTTCTGAATAATCATGAAATGAAAAAGTTAGTGCCATGAGCGGGATTCGAACCCACAATCTTCGGCTAAATACCGCTGCTCTGCCACTTGAGCAGTAGTGACGTCGATCCACTCGGACACCAACTTCCCATCTCAACCTACAACCTTTCGAATTTTCCCCACTTTTTGCCATTTTTCAAAAAGATTAATTAACTCATAGATTTTTTCCAGTAAATATAAGTATTTTATTGATTGTTACGTTTGGCGATAAAACATACAACACCCTGTTAATTAATTTTCTCTACTGCAAGAAAACTTAGTACATAGTCTTATATTAATAATTAATAAATCGTGTATTCATTCATTTTCTGTTGTTTTATAGACATTTTAAAATGGTGAATAACGAAAGGAAATCCTCATAATTTTTTTGGCGTTATCACTTGATCTGTCAACTTGCCGCTTTTACGAGTGAGAAAACCCGTAGGAGTTTTATGATAAAAATAAAATATCTGGTCATATACGACGGCCTGGGTCCAAATATCTAACCCCCATGGCGGTGAACAAAGGCAACAAGTTGTTAACGTTAAACTACCAGGTGTCGCGATGGTTATCGCCCCGGATTCCAACGCCCGCCCGGGCGACTTCTAAGAAGCAGGAGAGGATGAAGGGTAAAAAATTAAAGTGTTCCGTATGTAAAGTGTGCGAGGTAGTCGACGCTTACTGTGGATTGACGTGCTCAGATGGGATCTGAAAGGCCACATCTGCGTCAGGTAGCGGGAGGTACAAAGGTACAAAACGTGTCAAAATAGGAAGTGCATTAAGCTAATGGTTACCCCCTTGTCAATAGACTATTTCATTCAAGCCACCGCCCTCCAATTCTCAATGACAAACAAGAATTTCAAGAGTCCTCGATTTCATTAAATTTCTTCAACCAATTGTACGCATACTATTCGCATCTTTTTACTTTCAATCATTGTTCCGTGATTTGTATGAAAGTGGATTTTTTAAATCATTTTCATTAATTATTTTTTAATTTTTTTTAAATTTATTTTTTTATTACGAGGGTTCGCAACAGCAGAGGTCATGTAAACCCTCAGGGTGCCGGTGTTTTTGAAAAAAAAGCCAATTAGGACGTCGGGTGCAGGGCCGCTGGATTCGAACCCGGGACCTTTACCTTATAGTGATGAGCGCCGTGGCAACGCCTAAACTATTGCGGCCACCGACGTCCCCCTATTGTTGTTATTATCTTTCAGTTAAATGATTCAACGAATGTTTGATAGTTGAGGTTTTAATTTTAATTTCTTCCTTTTGGGCTTAAAACAAAACTTGGGGTTGAAAAAAATTGGAGAGACAGAAAAAGAGAGACCGATATACTGACAAAGGGGTCGTAAGAGAAATTGGTTGGTTAAGGTTATATTCATAGTCCCAGAGATACATAGGTAGGTAGAAAGATAGATAGATAGACAGAAAGAGAAATATAGAGATAAAGATAAAGAGAGAGAGAGAGAGAGAGAGAGAGAGAGAGAGAGAGACAGACAGAGAAAGCGAAAGTGAGGGATATAGGGAGAGAGAGCGGGGAGGAGGAGAGATAGACAGAGAGGAATAGAGAAAGTGATGTAGAGAGAAGGAGAAAGAAAGAGAGTGAATAAAGAGTTAGAATTAAAGTTAGAGAAATTTCATAAATAAAGAACGATAGAGTGGTAGATAGGATTCATAAATATACAGTGAGTGAGTAAGTGAGTGAGAAAGAGAAATAGAGATAAAAAGAGTGAGAGAGAGAGAGAAAGAGGGAGAGAGAGAGTGAGAGAGGATAGAGGTAGAGATAGAGAGAGAAACAGAAAGCGAAAGGGAGGGATATAGGGAGAGAGAGCGGGGAGGAGGAGAGATAGATAGAGAGGAATAGAGAAAGTGATGTAGAGAGAAGGAGAAAGACAGAGAGTGAATACAGAGTGAAAATTAAAGTTAGAGAAATTTCATGAATAAAGAACGATAGAGTGGTAGATAGGATTCATAAAGATAGTGTGAGTGAGTAAATGAGTGAGAAAAGAAATAGAGAGAAATAGAGTGAGATAGAGAGAGAGAGAAGTAGACACTAGAAGAAAGACAGAGAGTAAGTACAGGTTGAGCATTGAAATTAGACAAATTTCATAGGAAAAAAAAAAGAGTGTGTGAGGTGGAAGTAGAGACTGAGGAAAAGAGAGAAAGAGTGATCACGAAATGTAGGATTAAAAAGAAGAAAGAAAGAGAGAGAGAGAAAGAAAGAGAGAGAGAGAGAGAGAGAGAAAGGGATGGAGGGAGAGAGAGAAAGAGAAAATAAATGTTCATATTTGTCAATCTTTCAAAATAAAAATACTAGTTTTAACGCACTGGTATTCGATATATATTACTCCAAAGCAACTGAAAGTTCTGTTAATACTGGAAATACAATTTTTTTGCTGAACTATTTTTGAACACCGAAAGTTCTCGAGAAGAAGCACTTAATGCTTTAAAATGTATTATATGTATGAACTTAAATATGTCCGGTAAGCAAGAGAAAAATAAAAGGAAAACAATTTTGTGATTTTTAAATAAAATGAACCTTTGTTATATATAAAATAAAACCTTTGCAGTTACCTGGTATCCTTTTTTATTTCTTCGGAGTTACTTGAACTGATACTTGAGTGCAAAAAAAATAAATAACTTCCTTTTGTGCAAGTACTGACCAATTTTCAGGCCGGCTTCACCTGAAATGTATCTAATGAAGTGCTTTCCTTTTCCAAACACTTCACACGGATTTGTAGCAACCTCCTAGAGATAGATGTTAGTCTTCCAATAACTCCTAAAAGGATTCGTTCACACGGTGTGATTTAGGTTGACAAGCGTGAGCCATGCGACGCCGGAGGTCCTTAAGTAATAGTGGGTGGTCTGGTTGTATTTGCAAACAGAGGCCACACTCCTGGATAAGCTTCAAGGATCATCTTCATCTGACCTCCTTTTAACAGCTGCCCGAATCAAAAAACGATTGTCGGGAGATTTTGACGCCCCGGGCATTGACTCGTTCGAGGGCCATCTGCAAATGTGTTGTGTTGACAACTGCATCTCCTTCGGGACATCTTGCAGCGTAAAATGAGGTCCTTTGTTGTGATCGTTCTTTAGGTCATGCCGGCCACCTTTACCCTCCTTGAATGGAAGATTAACGCAAGTCCTTAACAAATGAAAAAGAATAGACTCAGGGTGTTGTAACAACCAATGCTGACATTTACATTTTGTAGATAGAATATTAATCATATTTAATTCGTATTTTGATAGGATTCGTAAAAATCCTTGGATTTATTTTATTTATGAGATGAACAATCGGTTTATTCCAAATTGCCTTATTTGGAAGTGTATCAATATTGTTCAACCGTATGCTCGTTAAAAGCCTTTTAATTCTTATGTAGCCGCTGTACGGATTCAAAGAGGTTCAGCTTTATTTATGTTAATGTTCTGACCTTGGGTCAACAGGACTTTCCCCGTCGCGACGATAGAATTCGACCATAATATATTTTTTCCTGGCTCCAGGATTTTCACCACTAACGAGATCTTCCGAGCCGATGGCCAAGTTTAGGCATAATTCGAAAGTGGCGAACGACGAAACGACGAGACCTCGTGTTTTGGACGTGTTCGGCCGTTCACTCCGACGCCAGTGTGGCTTAGGTCCGGTCGCTCGGTTTACAGCCTCGTAAAACTACCTCGGATGTCCGACTATCCTTTGTGATTCATATAACCATCGGAGGAGTTTTACGCCTAAAATTGATTTAACGCAAGGATCGACCGTTAAAACGGAGATGACAATGTGATGATGCTTTATGCCTTGCTCGAGTCGAGTACCGTTGGACCTGCTTAAAGCTTCAAGCTTTTTCGACCGAATTTATCCTGTTGGAAATAAAAAGTTGAATATAGAAGTCGCTTCGCACACAGGTTTATATGTATCGGGTCCCACAACTGACAACATTTGGGTCCGATCAATCTCGCTGTTCGATTTTGAAAGAAAGAGAACGTGTCCCTATTTATAGAAAGAATAAACTACTACCAAAAAACCTAGTTTGTTCCTTTTTTTAAATTTAATAAAACGAAAATTTTTTTCCAGTATTTCAAAAAATGACAAGCTTGTTATATTAAGAATAATAAATCATTATGTTTTGTTGTATTTGTAAAGATAAAAATAAAGGTGTAGGCATGAAATTTTTTCCAAATAAACAAAACACACATATACACACACAGACTTCAATATACTTCAATATTCCTCGTACCATTTTACGCTACCAAAGATTCAAATAATACTGTACTGTTGTAGGCTACAGTTATAGGCTCATAAAATCCAATGAAATTTATTATATAAGATTATTAAATAATTACAATAATAATAGATTATTCATTGACAAAAATTAAATATAAGGTAGATCTTCAAGTTCTGATTGGATACTATGATAAGGTATGAAGTTGTACACACCAAAGCTTTTAACTTTGAGATATAAGCAGTAGAAAAAGATTTGAATGCATATTTTTATGGTAAGTTAGATAAAGTTATGAAACAAGTATAATAAAACATTATAAGGCAGAATATAAAAAATAATTTAACAAAAGAGTTCTTATTGTATTTTTTCCCCATTGGGTTCGTACTATCGTACATCTTGCCATTCTATTCTTATTTTATTGGACTGTATAATTTTGATGTGAATTTAATTACCTTCGATGTCGGTCGCTCTCTTCTACGTTCCACCGTGCTTGGTGTGCAATGGGGGGAAAAAAGGGCGTGATGTCAGAAAGGGTAGAACGTACTGAGGAGTACGATAGTGAAGTAAATGAGGTCCCAAATATGAAGTAAATACGGCTGAAAATAAATGAGGATTACAAGTGGCAACGAAAGTAAGTAAATGAGGATTACAAGTGGCAACAAAAGTAAATAAAATGAGGGTACACGAATAAAAATGTAAAAGAAATGGCACGCTGACGCGAAGTGAGACGAAAAAAAAAGAAGAAAAAGTGAGGTAATTAGAAAAGACGAGCTGTGTAGATGGTGGTGTGGAAAGACTAATGAAAATAGTTAACAAGTCAGAAAACAAAATAAGGCAAAATAAATCATTTTATTGTGATCAAACATATTTGTGACATCATGATCATTTGTATATTTCTCAGATGAAAACATATAGACCCAGATACAGTATTCACAAATGGACATAATTTACCATTTCCACGTAAAACTATCACGCTGAATAATTATAAATATAATTTAAATTATGAAAAATAATTAATAAATACAATAAATAGTTTTAATATAGGTTTTATTTTTATTTTGTTGCTTTATTATATTAGAGTAGATTATTATAATTAATACTTTTTTGTACTTTTTCACCGTTTTTGTACCATACTATTTATCCCAGTTTTTTAAAGCGCAATTTTTTCATCACAGTTATAACGTTTTGAGTCAAGCCTTGGCTTCTATTTAGGTGGAAACTCAAGAAATTCAATTTCAAACAGAAAAACTGAGATAAATAATTTAGTACAAAAACATTGTTGAAAAGTGCATAAAAGTAATTGCTGTAATAGCACCAAATAGTATTAAATAAGCAAATGAATAAAAGCGTTATTCATTGACTAAATTTATGCAGAGTTAACAAGCCATGAGTAGGTGTACTGACTAGTAATTGCCATAAAGCACTTTTTGTTAGTAGTTGAGTTGTATGGCGTTAATTTTGGCAGTTCCATGTAGACTTCTGTGAATTATGAACTGTTGGACTTACAAATAAATAGCAAATTGTTAATTTGAAAAGGATGGTTAATTTTTATGTTTGTATTCCACCTCTTAGCATGGCTGAAATATTACATTGTTATTTTTTCCTATCAGAATTATTGATTGTTTAAATAAATTGGAAAATTCGTAGTTAACAGTATTTGCAAAAATAAAATATATACATGCAAGTTTTCTGTAAAAAATAGCAAATAAAAAAACTTGATTTGAATTTTTCAATAGAAGATCCAAAATGTTTTAGTTTTTAACATACATGAAAAATAAGAAAATCTCATTTACATGCTTATTAAAGACGATTGTAAATAGTAATGAAGTAATAACAGATTTGTTTGTATACTTGAAAGACAGAATGTTGTAATCTGAATAAAATTACTGTATAATTGTTTTTGTTTTGTTTTTAATTTTCAACTCATGTGATTTGGAAATGTTTGTTTCTGTTATTTATAACTTCGTTCCATTTATTGAGTTAACTTTAATGGATGAATTTTAATAGCAATTCATGGTGGATTAGAAAGTTATGATTTTTTTTAAGCGATTAAGAGATTTTAAACAGTTTAATGACTGAAAAATAACAATTTTCGAATATTTTTCTTGCTATCTGAGGGGATATTAACCTGTAATTATGTCGATTCTCATCATTTTTGTCATACAGTTCTTCCTGGGTTGGTCTGTCAGACGTGTTTCGGCCTTTCGCCATCTTCAGTGTTGCGAAAGTAGAGATCTCGTTTGCTTTTCTAAAATTTGCCTCAAGAAAAAAATATCACAATTTTTTTATCAATTTTAAATCAAATCTCCCGACGGAAATGACATATAAATCATTCATAATTATAATATGGAACACGTTAAAAGCCGTCCATTTGTCTTCAAGTTCTCTTAGAAAAGGAGAGGCAATAGAAAATTAGGTAATTAATTTGAATTTGTTGTTGTGAACGTTACGAAAATTGTATATATTGGCCAAATTAATTACCATTATTACAAAGCATAATTTTATATGAAAAAATTAGGGGGCATCGGGTGCCGCAACAGTAAAGACGTCGACACGATTCTTCAACTTCCACTGTAAGGTAAAGGTCCCAGGTTCGAACCAGCGGCTCTGCATTTGGATCCGACATACTTACAAATGTTTTTTTTTTTAAACACTGGCGCACCCGAGGGTTCGTATAACCTCGTAGTTGTAAAGTAGTAAAAAAACTAAAATAGCGATCAAGCAGAGATTTAGTTTGCTTTTCTAAAATTTTCCTGCCTTGAAAAATACCACAATGTTCTATCAATTTTAAATCAAATGGTAACGATGGAAATGGCATATAAATGATTTATAATTATAATATGAAACAAGTTAAAAGCCATTTCTCCATTTTTCTTCAAGTTCTTTTAGAAAAAGAGAGATAATTTGAAATAATAATTTAAATAATTTAAAAAAAATTTATCCAGCTATCGAGCAATGAACGAGAACCCCCATAAAAAATACAGAATTGACGAATGGTTGATCTTGTTCACTATAAGCTCTATTCTTAATTTCATTATGTATTGTTAGTTGTTCATATTTGCTGACAAGGAAAATTATTAATAATAGTACGGTAGGTTGTTGAACAACGTACTGCAACATGGTATATTCTTTATTAAGAGGACGTTTTCTTGAAATGAGTCCTCTTCAGTTATTAATTTCATTTGTATATACACCGGACTTCTTATCAAATAAACATTGTTTCGAAGTCCACTGGATATAAAAATAAAATTAACACTGAAGAGGTCTTGATGTGGAAAACGTTCTGTTAATAAAGAAAATTCTACGCTATAGTATATTTTTCAACAACCTTCAGTACAAGTGTAGAATTGTAGAGTAAAAAGCAAAAATATTAAAGTATTTTTTAAAACAATATTAATAATGATTTCAATTTAGTATTTCTTTCTCTCAAATCTGTCTTACCTCTGAAGTTAATATAAAATTAGCTGTGTATATTTCTATATGTGTATATATATATTTTTTTAAATTTATGAGACGGAGACATATTTATTATTGCTACATTATCACTACTTTGAAACTTTTTTTTGTATCGGAGTCATTCAAATTATGATGAAAATGAGCCTGTTCATAATTACAAGTGGTAACCTTTATCTTTATGTTAATCTCGTCGGGGTCCCGTGTATCCCACGTAATCGTTCGTGTCGGGCTGTTTGAAAAGACGAAAAGGAGCCAATCGACTTATAATGCGGCGGGGGATAATTTTTGCAACCGCACGTACCAGGGCCGGACAAAAAACAATTCCCCTGTATGAGAAGTGTCACATCACTCGGCGGCTTATCCCTTCAGTGATCCAAGATGGCCGTCGTCGGATACACGACTTGGATTATCATGACAATACGGAGGAGGGTGAGGGAGAAAAAAGGAGCCGACAATAGCACGTACAGAGTCGCAATTGGTAGACGGAGTTTGACGGGGGTCTCCATTGGCCGGAGCCCCACCTTTGAGGAGGCCGGGCCCCCACTTGGCCAAGTTTCATTAACCGGCGACAGCTGAGGGCTCAATTTGAGGGAAAGCGATAAACCGAACAATACCCGCCCATGACGCCCCATACATAACCCTTGCCATTAATGTCAATCGCTTACCTCTTAGTTAAAAAATGTTAAATAGCCCGACGTATTTGACTTCACGGAGCCGAACAATACTCTTCATTATGCGTCCTTCAATCAATTTTCACCAGGTGTGATCCGTCCGCCGGCGGCGTGCTTCGGACACGATCATTTTGTATAATTAATGAATGAAGGTTGGATTACAATAGGAGTTTTATAATGAAGTCTCCACGCCGTCTGATGCGTTAAGGATAAGGCGTGGGCTAATCGCTATTTCCACGCTTGAAATTTTTACTCTTTTGTACTGTTTGAAAAAAAAAAAAAACACTATTTACAACTTAGAATCATAAATCCAACATAGCCGATTATAATCCTTTCGGCCTTCGTCTTTGAACTTACAAGAAGAAGACCTAGAATTTTGTCTCGTTATACCACAAATGATATATAGTATAACAGAATTACTTATAAGAATCAGAAGAACATAAAAACACAGAATTAACATAGTTTCGAAGAATTTATGAAAGGGGGGATTTTAACTGCTCAAAAATGAATAGGGATATTGCATTTATTATAATATTTACTTTCCTTAGCATTGTTATTTTATTTTTATTATAAATTGCTTATTTGGAGATCATACCATACGGTCTGATGTGACGTAGGTTTAGAAAAACATTTTCTTTATCGTGCCAACGTTTCGATCTTTATTGAGATCATCTTCAGGGCACAAAGTGTTTGTTTTCTATGTAGATGTGTCATTACTGTGTGTCGTGTTGAGAGTGCCTCAAGGCAACAGGTTCAACAATCCAGTTCGTCCTCCAGTGTTAATTCCACCCAGACCGTTTCACCGCCTCCTACAATCTGCACTGAAGGGAACACGAACTGGGGCATTGTACGCATCACCTGTCCTCGGTAGACTCTTCGGCGCCTCCTATCACTATACAGACAGAAACGCGTCAACAGTAAAAGCATTACTTTTTGGTGTTCTCTTGTAGGCACTCGCTGCACCATATCCTCTTGAGTTGCTAGTGACGGGCTGTTGGTCCAGGTTGTCCCAAAGGGACATACGATGTGAGCCTAACTTCTCATTTTGGATTCGTAGTCGTTCGTGTTGATAATCTTGCACTTAATTTAGGATCTGGTTGGCACTATGGAAAGCGTTCCGTCTTTCGGCAATAACAATATATCTCCCTTAGCGTAGTAATGCGCTGTGATACACTGTCATGCCTCCTATTGGCACTTCCATTCTCTCGGATTCTAAAGCCCGGGAGACCACGCTCTAAGAAACGCCATCTGCCTCTGCGATCTCCTTGACTTATCCTCACAATAATATTCTGAACATCTGGCTCAAGATGATGTCTTTCCTTGGTTAAAAGGAATACAACTAGATTAAGGTGGAGAAAATACGAAAAAAGGTGTTTGTTTTCAAAATGAGTAATCTTCATGTTTACTATTCTTAAGTAAATCCATTTTGAACAGGCGCACGGCCACTTAAGTAAATCTATTATTAAAAATGAGGATTACATTTGATTATTCAATTGTTTTTGGTTTGTATTTTTTATTTTGTTTTATCGAACTAACAAGAACATATCGGTTAATTTAATTGAAATTAATAGAATAAGAATAAATTATAAATATTACTATTCATTTTTGAGCACTTTATTTCAAAAAACCGTGACTAATAAGAAATTCATTATTCATTAGGCGAGACATTAGTTAACGGCAAATAAATAGTTTTAAATGTCGACACTGTACTATTTTACCAAATTATGCTTCAAGCCTTTTATTACACATTACATTTTTTGTAACAACGTCCCGTTGTCATGATCGCTACCCGTCAGACTAACGCGATTGTGGTGGCCTCGTATCCGATATCGTGAAGGCAGCGGCCGACAAAGATAAGATGTATTAACATTATCAGAGAGAATTGATAATATTAAATAGTGAACAACTGTAAATAAAGGACTTATAAAATCGATTCGACAGGAATATGTTGATTTTGTCCGTATCTAAATCTATCGACATTATACATATTAAGAAAGTTACTTTTTCATAACATTTAAAGACATAATCACTGTCACATGGGATGTGTTTCTTAATGCCTCTATTATGTAATTTCTTCAGTATATAATATAAATACTATATGCATATAGATATTAGTCCACATAAATACATTATAGTTCCAGAGACAATCGTTTCTCTTTTTGTCTTACAAGACATTGAGTAAGAACCAAAACAGATGTTTTAGCATTGGATTTGGAATTATATAAACTCAAATATGTGCATATATTAATTCCACCGTTTGTACTTTACAATAAATTATCACAGGCCTCAAGAATCACCTACCTCGGGTGTTAGAAGTCAGCTGGAGTCAGTTCTCGCTCTTAACCGTCCAACCACCGAACTTGGGCTCCGAGTGCTGTAAACAGGTCACTTCAGCACCCAACGCATGCAGTACCAAACCCATTCACGCCCACACTCATTCTCTCTCTCACACACACACACACACACACACTCCTGTTTACATACCAGTCATGTACTCTATCCCTATATTTCTTCATTTCTGCATCACACTCTACACGTATTATGCAGATAACCTATGACCGTATCAATATTTTGTCTTATTCTTATTAAGTTAAAAATAAATTATTAATTTATCAACTCTGCATTCATGATTACCTAAATTTGGGACATATAACAACGTCCCGATGTCATGATCGCTATGCGTGAGACTAAGCGCGATTGTAGTGGCCATGTATCCAATATCGTGAAGGCAGCGTCAGACAACGAACATTATCAGAGCGAGTTAATAATATTAAATTGTGCACAACTGTAAATAAAGGACTTATAAAATCGATTCATTTTCAGTAATATATTGATTTTGCCCTTATATACATCCAGCGACATTGTAAATCGATTTTAATTTCCAAGATGCTAATCCGAACAGGGAAAGTTCAACTTAAAAAGAAAAGGGTTAGATATGGGAATCTACCAATAGTTACCAATTACTATTCTAATCTACCAATCTATTAATTTCTAGATGAAAACTACTTATTTCCCGTCATATATCAACACGAATCCCATCATCAACAGTTATTTGAGCTGGGGGCAGTCAAAAGTGCCTGTAAATTGTAAAAGTATGACCAAATGAAATCAATACAACAATCTCACGGAAACTCTATCAGCAAATCTAACAAAAATGTATACAGATACTGACAAAAACTCTGCATTTAAAGAATTTTATTCTTAAAGAATAGAAGTTATACAGTCAATCCACGAAGGGGAACTCCAGAGTAAAATTAACCAAATGAAACTATCATTGTCAGAGGTAGAAAATGCGTTTGTTCGAGATAAATAATCAAAATTTATTAGCAACAATGTACTTTACATACAAATTTGCAACAAAAAATAATATTTTGGTACATCCCTTCCTGCTGTCAAAAAGCAATGTATGTACTGGACAGCAGGAATTTTTGGAGAACATAAAAGAATATATCTGTACAAAACCATAATGAAAAACAAACAAATAAACAAACATAATACGGAATAAACGTGTAGCATGAAAATCCAAACAAACAACCAGATTAAATCTTGGCTTTGAAATATCGTAACTAAAATTTAAAATTTGTATGTGTATGTATGTATTTCAAATTTTAAAATAAGTGGATATGGAATTATTGATGAAAATAGGAACATCCCATGTATGCGACTATTTTTAGAAAATAGTGCTAAAGACTAGTACAGCTGTTTGAAAAAAAGCTGAGTTCAGAAAATTGGAACAGATGGTCAAATTCATTTTTAAAAATCTGTGTTGACCAAATGTTGGCCAAATATTCGTTATGTTTGTTATTATAAATATGTTACTGGCTGTGGGTTGCTATTAGAATACGCATTTCGTAAAGAAAGATTACTGTTAGAATGTGAGAAAAACAAGATAGAAGTATCCATAATTGCTCATATTTTAGCTAGTGTTCGCATTTATATACAAAATAAAGGAGACAAAGAAGTTGGAACTACTGAAAAAAACCGTGCTTTATTTATACGGCATAGGAAAAACAAAACCGTTACCATTCACCAGATGTTTGCAGAAATAAATGCCGTTACGAGAGAAAATATCGGTGAATTTCACAGAAAAAGATGAAAACACAACTGATACTGAAATTGATAATTCAAAAACTAAGCAAATCGGCGGGTGAATCTTATTAGCGATTGCCATAAACGTTGTTCTTGATTAAAACATAATGTGCGAGGAGTTTATGATAGTGGGTCAAACATTACACTAAAAAATCAGAAGATATTTGGTTCATTGAAGACAAAACTAATAAACATTCGCAATATTTTCTGTACAATTAATGGTGTGGATTTGACTCAACGCCGAGCAAGACTTTCTATGAAAGTAAATAAAATCGATAAAACTTTAGATGCACAAAAACAAATATTTCTTATAACCTACGTCTGGTATTGGATGCAATAAAAAAGTTCAAATTGATTCAAGATGAAAATTTAAGAATCTTGCAGAAGATATAAGGTAAAAATGAAGAACTGAACTGATGAACTATCATTTCCAAAGAAAACAAATCTTTTTTAAACTCTATTATAGATTCAAAAAATCTAGATTATCTTGATGCTGAGAAGATAAATAATATAACCCATTTTATAAATAAATATAAATTGGTATTTTCAAAAAGTAAATACGATGTTGGAAAGTAAAACACATAGAAGCTGAAATTAAATTTTCGGAAGATACATACATCATTAAAAATCCCTATAGGAAATCTACTCCAGTCGGTATAGAATAATGAGGAATAATAAGGAAATAGAATCTCAGATTACAAAATTATTAGAATCAGGTTTAATCGAGAATTCTAATTCCCCTTTTGCATCCTCAGTCACACTCGCATAGAAGCATGAAGAAAATGAAAGACTAGTCTCTGCATTGATTTTCGTGAATTGAATAAAATGGTGGTACCTGAACCTCAACCATTCCCTAGAATAGAGGACATCACGGTCAAAGGTGGGAACTGGTTCGCAGTTAGATATAAACTCGGCTTTTTGGTCAATTCGAGAGTCAACTGCTTTTGTAGCAAGAAGCCAGAAGGGCACTGGCGATGGACACGTCTTCCGTTTGGTTTGAAAATATCACCTGCTATTTTCCAGCGAAATTTAGCAAATTTATTACGAAAATATAACCTTATAATTGATTTTTCTATTTGCTATATAGATGATATTTTAATTTGTTCAAAAACATTTGAAGAACAATTAAACCATATAGATTTTTTACTTCATGCTATCCAAGAAGAGGGTTTCAAAGTAAAATGAGAGAAATGTAGCTTTGCAAAGAACTCTGTAAAATATTTAGGCCATGTATGAAAAAAAATTAAATCAGCCCATTCAATGATAATCCCAAAGCTAATGCAAAATTTCCTACGCCGAAAACAAAAAAGAATGTACGCCAGTTCTTAAGAAAAATTAATTTCTGCTACAAATATTTCGAAAATTCTGTGCTATTGTATATTGGACCCATTACATAATTTATTAAGGAAAATACTAGTTTCTTTCGATTGGTCAGATTCTTGTGAGAAAACATTCCAGACTTTAAAAATATTTATGTTCTACTGCTATATTAGGAATGTATGCTTTATGAAATACACTGATGCTAGTGGTGAAGGATTTGGAGCTGTATTAAAATAGCCAAAAGATAATAATCAACTTCATCCGATAGCTTACTTTTCAAAAACACTAAATCATGCTTAAAAGAGCAATTCGTTTAGAGTGTTTAGACAATATTTGTTGATAAGAGGAGAGTTTACTGTGATTCAGTCTAGAATCACTAGAAAACCTTAAATTTAAAGCTATAGCAGATGAAGAATTAGGAAAACATGTGCATTATCTGCCACAGAATAACATCAAACTATTGTACCATCCAGGAAAAACTATGGAAGCTGACACCCTATCCAGTAATCCAGTTCTTGAGACCTTTGAAAACAGTGAAGATGTACTACAATTTTTAAATTTTATACCAACGCAAGGAATTTGAGCTGACCAACAAGAACATAAAGATGAGATACTGCAAGACAGCATATTGCAGACAGAAAAGAAAGGAGAAATATTTTTCAAAAACCTTCACGGTAATCCTTTTCTTTGTTTCTTTAGTTCGTTCATGCTTCGTTAGAATTGTTCTTTCTCAGACGTTCGGCCAAAAGTTAATTGAGAAAATTCATAGGCTATTAGGACATATTGGGACTCAACTCACATTATTAAGACTATATTACTACTTTTTAAATATGGATAAATTGGTAACAAATTACTGCAATTCATGCTAAATATGTATGGAAAATAAATGAAGAACAATCCGTCCAATCGGGTTGCTTTCCCATTTGGGTCCGCCAACACAATACGAAATTGTCAATAGACACAGTTCCTCGAAACGATACCTCCATATATTGGCTGACCACTTCTTCGCACTATTCGCGTTTTTATACTGCTGCTTTGTTACTTTTGGAGTTTTAGACTGAAATGGAACCTATTATATGTTCATCTTAGAACACTATTACATGATGTGGAATGTAGTCAAATAGTCCTTTTTTTGTTTTTATTTGTCTTTCTACTTTTATGTGTTCGTGAATGCATACTGGCTCGTCATCGTCAATTCAACAAACCAGAACAATTCTAAGATATGTATTGATTTTCTCTTCGACCCCTTGGCGTCCAAGGGGACAAACCGTTGGGTATGGCCTTACGACGGTAAACTGGGATCGTTAATCCAAATAATGCAGAATGCTACCCAAGGGGCGAAACGGTGAGGGGTTTGCAAACGGAACGGACGTGTTTTCCGATGCATGAAACGTACACGCAATTATCGCGGCGATTCGTGTACCATTATCCCATGTGACAGCCGGCCGGGCGGTATCCCTCTAATAATAGATCCATTACAACCCCTCTACGGGGATTAGGGGGTTAAAATGAAACCCATCCTCCCCCTTTTGTCTAATTGCGTTAAAAATTCCGGCTTACTTTGAGTGTGGGGCGAGGAGATTAAACGGCCCCGTTCTCCTCCGGTTTACATTTCGATGGTTCCTAAACAACTCACTGAATAAAGATTTTTTTTTATAACTGGGTTTTGTATTAATTCGTCGCATCATTTGCAAACGTTTGTCATTTAGGTGCCAGCAAAAAAGTTTTAAAAAGGAGCAAACGGAAATGTCAAGAAAGCCATCACAAACGTTATTTCTACAATGTATAGAAAAAATTTTATGTGTTACTCCTTATCACGAAAACCAATTGAATAACCAACAATTTTATGCCTAATGCTAACCATAAACATTAGATTATTATCTTACGTAACTACCATTTAACAGTGAACACCAAAATTTCTTGTCGTAGAAGTGTGTATGTGTTTGTTTGTACGTGTTTTAGAAGATCAAATTCTACATACTCTGCGTACACACAGCTTTATTATTGCTGTCGTAAAGGCAAAGCTTTGGTGATTTAATTATTTACTATATTAATGGAACTACAAATATAAGCATATAAAAGCAATTTATTTTACCATATGATTTTATATTCTGAGATATCTTCCTAATATCTGCCGAATTATGTACCCTTAGTTTGGTCGTTTCTGATCGTTTCGGTTTGCTTATTCTCGCTTTTATAATCAGTTAATATTTTACTTGTTGCCATCTTCAGAGGAAACTATAGAGGTAGGCCTGTTATTTTTCTCAATCGAGTTTATTTTATTTTGACTTAATACAAAAACCGACGAAGATCTCATAACCAAACCTCAACAAAACATAAAAGGGTTAACAAAAATATTGACTAGCCAAAACAGCGAGATTGGGCATCTCAAAGCGATAGGAAACGACCAAATTGAAGCTGCATTACTTGGCAGATCTTAAGAGCAAGTTTCATAATTATTGACGAGTTAATAAAACTTGTCAATCTTTAATTTTCAAGTTTTTAGAAGGTGAGTAATCAATAATCAATTTTAAAGAAAATCTTTGAACAGAAATGACGTGAATTTTAATTGTTAAATATCAACTTAAAAATAGTCGTTCGTTGTTTCTATATTTTATTTTATTTTCCTTTTTTGCATACACTATTATTTCTCTTTTTTATGTTCTACGTACATATAGAGATTCAATAAATGGAAGGTTTGTATTATTTAAATAAAATACAAAATTGGCTTTCCTAGGTAGCCTTTTACTAGCTATTGCAGAACAATTGCATAGAATTTTTTTTTATTATTTATTTATTATTAGGTTTTGGGAGGTAAGGACACTAACACGATTTATTGATGTTTTGTAAGTTATATTCTTTAGTTTTTGTTTTTCATCTTCTAAAGAAGGTTTAAAGTCTGAAGCAGAAGTTTCCTCATGCTTTCCCTGTTACATCTAAAATAAACATTTTTGGCTGCGTTCACATTTTACATTATGTAATTTTTTATAGTAGGACAGTCTAAAATTGGCCAATTTCCGGGTAAGGAAACAACAATTTGTTGTATTTAAAACCCTTGAAAACCATTTAAGTCAATTTTTTAAATTAATGTTAATTTATTTTGCATTTCATAAAGCCATTAAGTCATTAATTCGAATTAAAATTTCCCCATGCTTAAAACCTTGATTTTTCCCAGATACTCGTTTTGATTTACGTACTCTTCAAGAAATATAATGTACCGTTCCTACCTAGCATAGTATTAAATGAAGCGGTTTTAGTTTAATCCACGAATCTTTAGAACGTTTTGTTAATTTTTGAAATTCAACATGATCTTGCAATGTTTTATAACAATTTTGTAGCGAAGAAGCTATAATTTCAATTGAAAGGGCGATTATGCGAATGACTCTTTTGAAAATTTAAATTAGATTTTAAAAATGACCTCAATTTTGATTATGCATAGGTAACGGGCAAAATTTGTTATTTTTACATCCTACCACCCAATTATGCATCACACACAACCGAATATTTAAGTTTTAAAAGTAGGATGCAACAATAATAAATAAGGGAGATTTTTTTTAAGCTCCACGCGCTATTCAACCTTTGTTTTGAGAATCATATTAAGTTATAAAAAATAACGAAGATGAAAGTAATAATATATACGTTATTTGTAAGGCTCTCATGGCCTCCTAAATTAATGAATTGAGTTTGGAGCATGTGATCAATTAGTGAATGTGAGAAGACACAAACAATGAAATAACTCTGAAATATTGATTGTAATTCAATTTGTAACTTGTTGGAGTAAAATGGCGTTAGTGGATTGCTAAAACAAGTCACTATTTCAGAGTTACTTCACTATTTCTGACTTCTTATATTCACTGATAGATCACGTATTTCAAACATCAATTCATTATTTGGGAGGCAGTGCGAGCCTTACAAGTGACAGTCAAAATTCTAATAAAAATGAAATTGCAAACTCGAAGTACATTTTAAAGGATGGTTGCATAAATTTTTAAAATAATAAATAACCGAAAAAGAAGTAAAGTTCTCCAAAGTTTAGTTTATACTTGATAGATAAAATACACCAATTTTATGGTCATATTGGTATTAGTCAGATTGCTGAGAAAATAAGATCGTTTTATGTTTCAAGAATATGGATAAACTATTAATCAAGTCTGCAAAAACTGCAAAATACGATTACAAAAATAAATCTAGATCAAGTTGAGAAATTGGTTTACTGACAAAGTAGGGTCCTGCAAAACATCTGTTTGAAATTATGTCCATGGACACAATCGGACGGTTCGGTGGCAACGGATCAGTAAAGAAATATATATATATAAANTAACATGAATTACAAATGATTTTATGAAATGAATCGATCCTATCGCAAGGGAGCAGAAAATAAAAATATTGTTAGTAGATCAATATAGTGCATTAAAATAATCAAAATTTAAACATTATATTAAAGAAGATGAACATCCTGTTAATTTTTACATCAGTAAACAACCCTCAATCAAATGATTTGAATAAACGATTAAATCAAACTTTGGTGAACAGAATTCTTTGTAAAATAAATAATAACCAAAATGATGATTATACACCAAAGAGAATAGCCGATTTATGCGTCAAGGAATATAATTATAAGGTTGACACCACAACAAAATTTTCGCCTAATTACCTACTAACTTCATTACAGAAACAATATGACCTACAAGCACATAGAGAAAAGGTGATCAAAAACATAGACTTTTTTTAAAGAACAAGAAGAGAATAGATAAACACAGAAAAGAATATAAGTTGTTATTTCATAAAAAAAATAACTCAGGAGCTTCGACAACCTTTTAGGCTTGTCTGTAAATTATAGTTCGTATGCATCCACGTTTGTTAACCTGTATTTATGATTTATCTACTTTTTAACACATTTATTTATTCATTTATTAGCGCCACGGTCAGAAGATTAAAAAGGATAAAGCCATATGAACTTGTGTAGTTAAAAATGATTAGTGAATAGTGAAATGTAAATCTTATTGTGCCAATGGGTTTATAAGAATGTAAACATTTATTTATTCTATAATATTATTGTAAAAGTAATGGTTGGTCTAATACGACCAGTTTTAATAAATAAATTTAATTAAAAAAACAAAAATTTATTAGCCTATTTATTTAGTTGCATACTCTCTGAATTTTTCACTTATTTGTTATTCTACCAATATACAAATATTAAAATCCCTGATAGTTTTTACGCGTCCAAAGAGGAAAATTTTTTTGTATTAACAAAATTAGGCCATGTTTGTAGAATAATTTATTACACATTGATCGTAGATTCTAAAAATGATACACTGGAACCAGCCACTTTCCCGCAGAAAAAATTATGTACGTATATTGTACGATTTTGATTTTTTTATGAATAAATAAATAAATTATAAATCTACTATAATTTTCAAATGATTTCTAAAATTTCCAATTATCTGACTTGATGATTTGTCTGTCACAACAATGACGCCCTTTTTTCGCGACCCCCAGCGTTCATTTGTTGCGTAGAGGAGCCGCTTCCATCTCCTAGCCCCTTGATTTACCATGGTGGGTTTGATTCATGTCCCAAAGGGAGAATTTATTTATAGAGGGTGGGCGTTCGGTTCATTACCGGTTGGCGCAATCGGGTCCCCAGCAGGGGGTAGCCCTAATAGCCTCGGGACAACACGGCAAAAAAATAAATTCCTTCGACACCGGGCCCCGAGACAATAACAGCCCTCCCGGTTAAACATAAAAAGCACCCAGTACTCACATGCCATTCCGTTAGACAAAAATCTTCCATTACGAATGCGTCAAACGGTGGCTGTGCACTTTCCGACAATAATCGCTGATTGATCGCCTTTGCGGTTAATAACAGCAAAGATGCAATGGTTCAAATTTTTGATTGAATAGTGGAGGTATAATTTTTTTAATGATACTTATAATTTGACTAAAATTCGTTTCAAAAACAGACTTGATACATAAATTTATAATTAAAACTAAAAATAGCAAGATTAGTTGTATTTTTTCACCAACTTTATTTATTTTATAACAGCAAACAATTATATTCATAAAATCATAATTAAAATAACACTAAGATTATATAATTACAATTATTTTATGTCAACAAGATAATAAATAAAATTGTAGGTTGAGATTGGGAGTTGGCCTTATGATGAAATATGTGTCTTGAGTAATGAATAGACATGTCATCGGCAAGCGCTGTTTTGTGATTTAGTTCTAATGTCCTCCAAGATGTTCTATATAAATGAAAAATAAAACTGGTCCTAATACAGAGCCCTGAGTAACACCGTACTCGATGAATTTGAAGTCACTCAAAGATCTACGATTCGGATACATTGAGAACGATCAGGTAGATATGATTTGAACCAGTCATGCTTATCATGGAAGATATCGTGATCTATGGTATCAAAAGCTTTAGCTATGTTTGAGAAAATCCCCACTACGTTTAGATTATGATATACTAGAGCCAAAAAATGAATAGAGAATCTTCCATACTTTTTGACTTGAAACCCAAACAGCTTTGTGTTTATTTGTTTATTATGAATGAGAACGGCAAAAATCTTGCGTTAATTTTTTTTAAATCTTCGAACAGGTGCATAGTAGAGAACCGGCCTATAATTCGTCTTATCCAGTTTATTGCCTTTTTGTAAATACTGGTGTGACAAACGCAACTTTCACGCTCGCAGGAAAAACAGCCGGACAGACTCTCAGATTAAATATGTAAGTCATTTCCTTTCGTGTAAGTCAATAAATACATTATGACTGGTATGATAATATTATTTATATATTCATTCTCAGTCACAAAGTCGAAAAAAAATCATACCGAAATTAAATAAACCTTTCCATCCGCCTTGTGTGGACATATGGCTTTTTACAACCGCATAAACAAGCAGACCCGTCGCGGTTGGTCTATCATTATCTAGGATCACATCACTCCTTTCCCCGTCACTTTTCATATAATAGTAATATAAATTATATAAGTTGTTAAAAGAAGGGTAATTATTTGTTAAAATATTACATTACAATTTTTTATTGTACAGAATTTATAATTTATTTTAATTGCCATTAATTAATTCATAAATCAATTAATGACCATAATAATAATGACATTCAGTAGAAATGAAGGTATCTGGAAACTTCATATTATGAAGAAAGACTTTCCATAATTAAATCTCACTTAATAAAGACTTTAAATTTTATTTTTGCAATTTAGGCGTGCTGTCCACCGCTCATTATCAAACGAAATCACTCATACACCACACTTCACACTTATATAAATTTCACTTTAAAACCTAACCAATTTGAAATAAGTACAACGTAAAAATAAGTTGAAGTTTTTGCACGTAGCACACGTGAGAAATGTCCGATTTTGTGTGCTACCAGCAAATTACTTCGCATTTTCTATTTGCGTCTGTAATATTTAAAAAAAGATTGTATTAATAGTTAATAGGTAAAAACCTTGTAATAAAACTTGGTGTCTTAAAAATAGATAAATGTGAAATTACTGATAAAATTTACAAAAACTGCCTTTTTTGAAAGATGAAATGGAAAAGAAGATAGATGGATGGATAGATAGATATATAGATAGATAGATAGATAGATAGATAGATAGATAGATAGATAGATAGATAGATAGATAGAGAGAGAGAGAGAGAGAGAGAGAGTGAGAGAGAGCGAGGGAGAGTGCACTCTCAATACGACACGCAAGAATGGCACAGTTATACAGAAGACAAACACTTGGAGCCCTGAAGATGATCTCAATAAAGATCGAAGCGTTGGCACGATAAAGAAAATGTTTTTCTGAATCCTACATCACCAGACCGCATCTCACGATTTCTGAATAATTATCGATTAACGGTCACTAATCACCACACATTAATTTTTTAAATTCCTTTTGCTTTCATAAATCTAAAACTTTATAAACCTCAGCACTCACAGTTAGGTGAAGAACCTTGAGAGAGAATGGAAGAGACAGAAAGTTTTTTTGAGCTATGTCAGTTGAACTAAATTTTGATAGTACATATGTATCGTGAAAGGTGTGTGACAAAAAAGTTAGTATTTTATCCTTCTTAAATCCTGGAGGATGTAAACCAAACTAACGTACTAACTTCCTGGTTTAACGTCAGTTTCACCACTTTTTCTTCTTTCAATTGGGTCATTTCGTTTTGATTTTGTTTGTGTGGCGTACGAGGTCTGTGGCATGACTGATAAAAAAAAGGGCATTTTTCCTTTTTTTATCTGTTTTAACTTTTGATTATAACAGTTTACCTGAAACCCGATTAGAAGAATAAACTGAATGATTAACTTGCACTAAGATTGTGATATGACAACCCAGGTTTCCATTTTTACCTTTACCTGTGTCAGGTCTCCTTGTTATAACTGATCAGTTTACGACGATTTTCTTCGTTTTCTTTCAACTGTGTAAATTCTCATCGATTTGGATTGTAAGTCGGTGCCGTGAAAAGTATTTGCATGGGTGACAAAAAATATGATATTTATATGCCTTTAAAGTCTAGAGGATCTGCACCAAACCTAATATATTAAATCTTAAATGTCCCATAATAAGGCCATTAAAAAAATTTAAAAATCGAATATCCTAACTATCTAGTTTTTCTTTCTTCAATTGGGTCATTTCTACTCGAGTTTGCTAATGTTGCGTAAAAAAAAGAAATTTAGTATTTAAGTATTCGGTTATTGCTTTTATATCAGCCAAGCCACATATTTTAAAAACAAGTTTTTCATTAATTTCTTCGTTGTTTTCTTTCAGTTGAGTCATTTCTTCTTGAATTTGTTTATGTCGCAAAATATTTGTAGTATGGTTGATAAAATTTAATCATCTTTTTGCCGTTTGGTGGTCGTTTTGACCTTGGAAGATATTTATCAAACTTACTTAAGAAATCAGTTTCTTTATTTTGTCTCCAGCTATGTTTCTTCGCATTGACGTTGTGCAGTTGTATTCAAAACGTATAAAAGAAAATTACTGTACAATATCAACCAAACCTTTTGTCATAACCTTCAGTTTTTCTTCTTGATTTTGTTGGTGTCGTTAAAAGTGTGTGGCTTAGTTGCGAAAGAAGTTATTATAGAATAATAACTCCTTTACATTTCATGGTCCGATTGACCAAATAACTTCTTTCAATAAATTAATTTTTATGTAAGGTATTGGTTGAATAAAAAAGTCAGTTCACGAGCGGGATTCGAACCCACGAGCTAAATACGCCGCTGCTCTAATACTTGAGCTATCGTGACCTCGATCCACTCGGACACCAACTTCCCATCTCAACCAATATCTTACATAAAAATTAATTAAGTGAAAGAAGTTATTTGGTCAATTGGACCACGAAATATAATAAATTTAATAAGTAAAACGAAGTATATCAGTAAAGCTCTTCGTGGCCATTTCATTTGTCGCCGAGGAATCCTGATTACACGACATTTGAAAAATGGCAAAAAGGAGGGAAAATTCGAAAGGTAGGTTGAGATGGGAAGTTTGTGTCCGAGTGGATCGAAGTCACCACAGCTCAAGTAGCAGAGCAGCGGCGTATTTAGCCGAAGGTCGTGGGTTCGAATCCCGCTTGTGACACTGACTTTTTCCAAAACCTTAATAAATTGAAAAGAATTTATTTGGTCAAGCTGACCACGAATACCGCAGTTGAGTTTTAACTCACCACTGTTCAACGATATCTTCATGACGTAAGACATAAGACTAAATATTTATTTGTATTGTTTAAGATGTTGATGAAATATGTGTCTTGATATAAATATAATATTATATTAAAATAAGTTTGCCTATTGATTCTAATGAAGTTTGCAAAGTAAATCTTTCTTTCAGGGTGTAGATTTCAGTTTTTATTGCATAAATTAGAATGGTCAGAGATAGAAATAAAAACGTGGGTAATATTGGTGATGTGTGAAATTATTATGATGGAAAAGGGGCCGTCAAGCGATAAGAACTATTAGCCACGACTCTACCCACCGTCGTCGTCGGGAAATAAAGCCCGTAAAGGGCGAGCTGGAAATAAAAAGACAACCTCCAGTGTGGGAAACCAATTTGTGCCTGATGATTCCCCATCTGTAAAGAGAGGACGATTTAATATAATTGCGTCTATCGCGTCCCCTACAATATTGTACACTTCCCAGAAAGGAGATTTACACGGGGCGGAATAACCAAATATTAGGAGCAATATAATAACACGTTGACGGGCCCGTTTTGGGACCCTTTGTTCTTCCTTGAGAAAGAGAAACGTTTGCCGCTCCGGCGTGCTCGATTTCGGTCACGTATCAAGAAGGGGTTTAAGTTGCACCGGGCCTGCGATACCGACTGGGAGATGGTTTACTAGATGACGCTATAATTCCTGTTATTACCTGGTTGAGACCACTACCTGACTTCAGCCGCAATTTGAATGAAATGTTATTAGATCCGTAATAGAGCGTAAGGAGATGGCGCTTGCCACATTCACAACGACGCCACTGAGATTTTTTCCCTGCCGTCGGCAACTTGCACATCTCCATTGATCTCTATCGCATCCTGTCCTTTTCCTAATAACGTAATGAGAGCAGAAAATTAAAACGGACACAATCTGAAGAAGAGGCTTTTTCTAAGAAATAAAGTAAAATTACTTAAATGATCGCCTAATTCTTATAAAAAAAGTATGTTCATTCAATTAATTATGGTTTTTAGTTGAGATAAAAAAGTCAATGGCACGAGCGCAAGAAATTTATAAAAGTAGCAAGCCCTAATTTATTTATATCAAGTTTATCTTTGATATTAAATTACAATTAATTAAGGTTTTTAGTTGAGACAAAAAAGTCAATGACACGAGCGGGATTCGAATTGTCAAGCGGACCACGAAATTAGTGAATTTAATATTAAATGTGTGTTTCTTAGTGGGCTGTTGTTTCATAATTTGTTGAAGTGTGAGGAGAGGTCAAGAATGACCTCAATTTTGATATTAAATTTGAATGTGTTGGTTGGTCTGTAAAAGGTTGAACGAATGTTGAATTGATCAGCATTGATAATATTACGGGGTCCGTCTAGTCTCGGTGGTTTACTCAGAAGATCATTTGGAACTTTATTGTCCTCTAAATGTTTTTTCTGATATTTCTGAGAGGGTTGTTTGTTGATGTTATTACCTAAGTTATGCGGGAATTTTGGGGTATTTCGTTATAACAAGTGTTGGTTTTGTGATGACACGCTATTTGTTGGTTTCTATGATTTTTTTGTACTGGGCGTTGACCATTGTCCATTCTAGTAAATCCGAAGACAGGAATGTTACGTTCTGCGTTAGTTGATTTAATAGGGTTTAGTCAAGAATGTTGCAGCCTTGGTTTAGGGATGCTGAATTTGGTTTTGTTTAAATTTATGAGTCCGTTTAGAGAGATTTTTAGTGTTTTTCTGTTGTTGATGAAAGTTGTTTGCCAAATGAATATAGTTTAAACGTGGATAGACGGACACAATGAAGTGCGCAATTCGGTCAGCTCAACACGTACATGACAATAAACCAACTATAGAATTTACTTGTCATTTGATAGCATAATAAAACAAATTGTTACCAGTATTTACAACTATAATACTTTTAATTAGGAAAATATAGATACAAAGTGTAAATGATTTGAAAACAAATGGATCAAACCAATATTGTTTTTAATTTAGTTCAGATTATTTTTGTACACTCTTCTTTTTTCCCAATTCGATGACAATGCAACTATCTTGATTACAGCCTTCTATTGAAAGAGGTTCATTAGATTGTAATTGAGTTTAGATATTTCAGAAGTTATGATGAGTTAACTCATCAAGTTATGAGCGATTTTATTTAGTCAACTATTAAGTACTTTTACTTTCAATGCTACTGTTAGATTTATAATGAAGGTTTATGCACAACAATTGAATTTGATCTATCTTTACATTTATTTCACGAGATTAAAGGCACACCAGCAGCTTCGCTGGTTTTTTAAATTGAGAGGTGAACAGTTGTTTTTTCAGCAAAGAGCCAGGAGGAGAAAGGATAACCTGTTCAATGGGCAAATCCATAGCGTTTTGTCCATAGGGGTTTGTTCAATAGTATCTAAGCTTCGTCTGCAATTCTTTGATTTATGGTGATCTGCCTCTGGATCATTTCGAAAGCTCCCTTTATTGTCTGGCAGTAGTGATATGAGTTGATCTAGGAGTTTAATCGGTAAATATGATCTTTCCATATTTTATTCATTGGCTTAGTTGTACCTAGCGTATTAAAAAAACAACACAAAGAACAAACGTACTGTTTGGTTTTAGGCTAACTAAATCGGTCGGCCGGGATCTTGCCCCATTGTTTCAAAAGTTCGGAATTCTTTGCATAAGCTTAATAATGTATAATCATCACGTTATGAATTCTATTAACTTTCTTTCTTCTTCTCCTTCTTCTGCATATAACAGAACTGACTAATTGACTGATTCAATATTGTAAAGCCAAAACTAATGAAGCTGTAAATATTGGGCCACACATTGCATTTTGTAACGTAAGGAGTCTAAAAACCACTTAAAAGGAAATCAAAATTAAACCCCTAAAAGGATTCAACGTTTATAAAGGAAAATTATTTTTCGTTCGTATTTTTATTGAACTTCGTATAAATATCCTACAACACAATCAATGAAACATTAAACCTGCATTGCTTAAATTAACCCCTAAGAGTATACAACGAAAAATCCATGGGATTAGGAGTACATAAATTTGGACACCTCTGAGCACCGAGAATTATTGGTTAAGCTGTTTCTCGTTTTTTTATCTGTGTTAAATTAAATTTAAAAAATTCGCTATCACGAACTTTGGATCGGATGTCTCATAACGTCCGTGTATGTCTAAAAAGGCTGATATATCTCAGCCATATGTCTGCCGAAATGGCGCCGGATTATTATGCGGCCGCTGCCTTTCACGATTGTGACACAGCCGTTACCATTACATTAATAAGAAGAAGAATAGCATACTGATTCGACTCAAAATAAAACGGGCCACACGAGCAATCCGGGCACATGTTATTTACTGCTTAACCGACTGCCTTATTTCGTTTTACGGCCCCCAATTCCGGCAACTACCGGGGTGGTACTGGTAATAAAAGGGGTTATTTGGTATTAAGATGTTACCTCGAGCTTAGATACGGTTAAAGGTCAAATACGCCTCTTCTTTAAAAGAAAACGACCATTCCACTTTTGCGTTTACCGTTGAATTTATTCAATGACTACACCGTGGAGTGCGATACAGTCGGTTTCCTTTCCATAAAAGTGTTTGACTTTTTTTGGACCTTGATCGCCCATCAAACTAGTGGTCCTTGAGGTTATTGATACATCTCGTCATGCGGGACGACCGAGGACGCAAAACTGAAGGCAGTAAAACCTGATATTGATACATCAGCCGTTTCACAATATAGATATGGTAAATCGAGGGATTTTTATTACTTTGGGTATACAATATAAATATAAACATTTGGTAAAATATTATGTGCAAATATTTTTTTATATAATAAATAGTTTTTGTACAATTTTCTATAAAAGAAAAATACTGTTTAAAATAACGTGTTCCTTTTCACAAAAAAAAAAAAAAAAAAAAAAAAAAAAAAAAAAAAAAAAAAAAAAAAAAAAAAAAAAAAAAAAAAAAAAAAAAAAAAAACTTTAAATTTCTACATATATTTCGATTCATAAATGTCATAATTACAAAATACTAATTTTTCATGATAGACAATTTGAACTAGCAAAAAACGATCATGGGATTGTTATAAATTGTTCGTTTAAATGTATGATCACTAAAATTTTTTTTAATAACGAAAATTTTAAAAATTCAAAATTAAATCTGTCCATATCCAGGATGATGAAAGAATCATCACGATTATTTTGAATTAGTTAGTTTGAGTTGAAGGGAACTTGCCTTTTTGTTATTGGTCTGTTTGTTTAGTAAATAAATAGGGAACCAACAAAATTCAACCATGAAGTAAAATAATGGTTGGGGGATTTGATGAGCGAGACACATTAAAAAATTGACCCCCTCACAATAAAATCATCAATCAAGTTTAGAGGAAGATGACATTCAATTTATTTAGCATTTATAGTACGTGTTAACCACTAAAATCAAGCAATCGCTGTTTAGAAAAAGATATTTTAAAGGAAACTAATTAGACCGTGCTTCTAGCAAATTATAATAATTACAGCATACTTATCTTAATGTAAAGCAAATTAAATCAGATCTAAAATTCATGAGTTATAATAAAAATTATTTAATTATGATGGTTTGAAAGAAAATTTATAAAAATACCGGAAAATCGTATAGTTATAGATTAAAATTCGACTAACCATTTATTACCTAGTTTCGATCTTAATAACGCCTGTTACGTACAGTGGCTTAAGTCTTCCAGGCATCGAGTACGTTCGAATTTGGTGTTATCAAACAGAATTTCATACTTTTACAAGAGCTGTTTGGAAGCGGCGAACGATGTCTAAACCTTCTTTTTTATCAATGTCATAAGACTTCCATGGGATTCATGTTAGGATTGCGTGTTGGCCAATTCATTAACTCCAAGTTATTCTCAACAAATGTAGCGAATGGAATACAGCTTCCAGAAGAACTTCCTCAGTGTACCTTAGTGCAGTCAAAGGTTCAGTCTATATGTCATTCAGTTCGGTAGGAGCATGGACGTTGATTTCACCCCATAACATAGCCGACTGTCTTTGAAAAGGCTGTGAGTCACGCATGGCATATGAAGCAAAGCCATCTGATTGCTACAAACCAAACCGGCGCTCATCTGTGAACACCCCTCCATTGTTCAAGTGAGGTTTACTCACTAATCTACTCGATGCCTCTCCAGTAGTAGAGAACCTGATCCTGGGCTAGGCAATTCCCACGAAGCCTTAGATGACAAAATGCCTCGATCCTTACAGTGAAGTCGTTAAATGACGTTTTGTAGTGCGGTAAGGGTTATAAAACGATCATTCTAGCCGTTGTACATCGCGGTGGACCATTACCTTCTCGTCAATCGACACTTCCGTTGGCCTTAAACCGCTGTAGACCATCGTGGATGGTAGAGCGCGGAATGCCCATGGGCTTGGGATATGTAATGGACGCTACGTCCTTCATTGGCCAAAGCATTTGCACGGGCTTAAATTTAAACTATGCTTTTAAGAAGAAAAAAAATTGTTTAATCAAATTTATTGTTACTCGTTCAAGTCGGGTGTGGAAAGGATAAAATTGAACTATGATTTTCTTTATTTTTAATCTAAAGAGCGCAATAGGATTAATAATACTCTATAAAACTAAACAAGTTATTGAATATTTTTTACTCTTATTTTTCGGTTGTTGGCTTTTTATGGTTCTTAGGTTTCTTTCCAGGAACTAGAAAACAAAAACAAGATGGTTTTTCCAAAAGGAAAACGAGACTGATGAAGGGATGCCCCCGAAATCGATATCAATGAAAAGAAAATGAGTTTCTTTCATAAGATATATACATAAGATTGTCTAGTTCCTGAAAAGAAACCCAAGAAACAAGTTATTAAATTATTATCTTAATAATTTAATTGTTCAAACTATTAACTTAAAATAAGTAATTCAGTTAATAGTTTTATGTAAACTATTAACAATTATATCATATGTTTTTTTATTTATGGTGTACATACAGTATGGAATAAACAAAACATATTTTTGGTACAAAATTGAGCATAAGCAAAAACATTTTATTTAAATTACAAACTGTTCACCTGCTTCGAAAATGCAAGTCATTGCGAATATTTTATTTAATTTTTAGAATCTTTTTGTTTTATCTCATGTTCAATTATATACCAAAAAGTTCATTTTGTATACTTTACATTATTTGCAACATTTTTTAACAGAATTGTTGTGCCTCAAGGTTAGGAGCAACATTTCTGTAAGCGCCAAATCTGTCAATATTTGTAATGAAAATCTTGCTTAAATTATACGAGAATTTCGGCTATTCAAAGAAGCTTACCCTCTTAGTGATTTTATATTTTGTATGCTTAAGGTTACCTCAAACAACCAATGCTGGTTATATGGTTTTCAATGCTCTTCTCACTGTTGGAATCAAATTTACAGTAAGATTAACGTTTTATGAGATACGATAGACTTTATCAAATAAAGTCGTAAAAGGTAGAAATCACTTGAAATATGAATTATCTTAAATACACTTGAGAATTAGACTTTGAATAGTAAGGACTTTTTAGTCCAATTTGACATGCAGGATAATCACGTGAAGTACTGATGTACGCTCACGCGATACCCTGCACATCTATTTCGTTATACTGATTGAGAAATAAATAATCTGTATTATGAGACAGTGTGAAAGTTTTATAAGTTTAAATAATAACACCGATTTATCAAAACACCCCGTATTAGCATAAAAGGCTCTATTCAAAGCCAGTTGAGTAAAACATTAAAACGGTCATAATAAAAGAATTAGCAGATAAACATGTAGGTTTTACAAGTTGCCCAATTTGTTACAGAAAGGCCTCTCTAATGGAGAACCGGGATGAGGAAGAAGAAAATAGGTGACAAATAGCCCTCGAGATGAGGCTGGCAGTTTGAAAGTGTTGAGGTGTAGGAGCCACCCAAGCGTTGAGGCAGACAAACGGTCGACTCTCTTCAGCCAGACCATCCTGGATTTATAGAGATGTTCTTACCAAGACCACCCTCTTTCGAACCATTCTTCTCGATCCGACTGCACAATCTGAGGTCATCCTGCATTCCATTATAATATCGCGTACTAACAAACGGCCCTATGTTAAACTCTAACATGTCCAAGGAGTCAATTTCGTTTACTTAAAACTCCATCCGTTACTTCACTCCATGTAAAACGGACAAAAAATTCTAAGGTCAATGATACTTAAGTTTCATGAGTTTATACAAAATTGTATGACAAATTTTAGTAACAATAAAACAAGTGAATGATAATAACAGAAATATTACATGAACATATATACATGATTTATTATTGATTATCCATACCTCAATCACTAAAATAAACCAAAATAAATCAAATCGGAATGATAATCCTAAAAGAGATAATACTAAAAACAAATAATAATTATTAATTAATGATAATTAATGCGAAGTTTCATAAAAAATGTCCAGTGACAATAATAGAACAATGGTGGGCCAATAAGAACCATTGCAGTTCAAATGCGACTCAGCCGTCCCCGCCAATGGTTCCTACAACACATGCAAAATATTTAAGCCGGGATGAGCTCTTCAACTACCGTAACATACCTTTCCGAAGTTAACTCCCATAGCATTGTTGTCCCAGACTAGATGATGAAATACAAAGAACACAGCGGAGTCCCCAAAAAGAAGCCCTTCCACCCTCTCCAAGTGCCTCTTATTCTGGCACTAGGAAAATAAGTAACTTTATAAAACGGAGCCCAATCCTTCTATTTCAAAATACAATGCTCAACGGAGTGCGGGTAGGTCGTCACGAAGTGGAATATATCCTCCTGCTCCATACCTCTACAAAGTTCACAGTTGATGTCCTGCTTAAGTGTTTGTATTTTAAGTTAAGCAGATCTCCTCTACACTTAATTATCCACTGCGTCCTATCAAAGGGTAAATGATGATCTATTAAATAATCTGGGGGACTTGAGCAAAAGCTTTCTATGGAGTGAAAAGCTGTCTGATTCGGCTAGTTAGGCAATGTTGTTACTTTATATTTTCGCAAATGGACAGTCTAATAAGTTTCAAACCACCCATCCACAGTCCAACATTATTTATTTATCTATAATCCTCCTGGCAAGAATTTGCGGATGTCTATTATCGGGTAGGGATAAAATTCGAATTATGTAATCGAACTTTTGTAGTGAAGAGAAAAATCGGAAAGAAACCTGTTTCAGCCTAAAGGAAGGCTGGGGGGTGTACTGGGTGGATAGCATGAACAACCTCATGGTGTATAGACCTTAGCTTATAGTCGGATAAGCAATAGCGACGTTGTCTGAGTCTTCAGATCGTATTTAATCCTTAGCTCTACCCACCGCATCCGTAACATGTTTGCACACTGTGCCGGCATGAGTCGGGTTCCCAAATGCCTATACTCAATCACCACCTCTATCCCATAACTTCCTACTACTTTTCACAGGTTTACCCCCGTTTCTGAATACCATTATCTCAGATTTACTCAGGTTTATTCTTCAATTCCAATTGATTCAGACTGTTCTAAGGAACTGATTATTCCCTGCAAAGAGGCAGGGTGTGAGGTGAGCAAAACCACGTCTTTTGCATAAGCCAACCCTCTACATACATACCACAATTGTTTCTAAATCATTACTGTTTTTAGGTTATTTCTATTTGTGAAGTGTTTAGTGTCCGTTAGCCAATGATTATTTGGAGATCGTGAGGTGCGGTCTGGTGTGATGTAGGTTTTAGAAAAACATTTTCTTTATCGTGCCAACATTTCCATCTTTATTCGAGATAATCTTCAGGCCCTGTGTGGTCTGCATTTCAACAACAAAATTTTATTGTTTGATCAATCATTTGTTAAAAAAGTTACAGGAAGTGATGGGATAAGAAGCGACTTCATGAGCTGCGGTTAAGTGTCTGTGAGGCATTTGCAATTCCAAGGTTTTTCGTTCTCCCACTAATTCCATTTCATGGCAGAAGCCTTAAAACGGTTGTAACGTATGTGCTGCCATGGGGAAAAAGCAATAAAATCAAGTTGTACTTAAAGGAAATAAGTGATAAAATCTTATAAGAACAAGTTCACTTTTAAAAAAACCACTTCACTCCTTCAAGTCTATCCAACGGCACGCTTATCGATGATTGTGAAAACTTTACTTACATCGTAAACCTGTTTTGGCTTTACAACTTAAACTAACTAAGAAAAAAAAGGGAAAAACAAAGAAAGAGAAAAACTATCTATTTTGGTTATTTTACCGTACAAGGACAGTATACAATTTGTAAGATTTCGATGTATCAAAAACTGACATTGCAAAATAAAACTACACTGGAAATTGTATTGTTTTGAATATAAAAAAATTAAAATATTATAAATCATTGTATTAAAAACGCCTTATCTTATTACCCATGAATACTTTTGTTTTTGCTTTAGTAGCATTTTGTATTTAGCCACTGTTTTCTTACATTTTTTGGATTAGTTAAGGGATATTTCTATTCGGCAGATTCAATGGAATTCTCGTAAAAATTCTACGGTTTTCGTTAATATAAAATGGAGGAAAAATTGAACATTTTGGACATTTAATGGTTTTTATTAAAGCAAATGAGAAAATCGCTCAGGTTGCAAAGAAAATGTTATGTATGGTAATGACTGATGACAGAAGCTTTAGAAGAAAGGACCCTAGTGTCAGAACAGGAATTGTAGATTTGGAAGGCGCTTAGGTCATACAGACTTTTCAATAATTAATTGCAAAAAGACCACATTTTTATTTTTCGTTACCTATAAATGTATTACAACAGTTAACCTCCAAGACATAATATATCCTGAATAACATTTGTATTCATCTAGATAATTAAATACAAAAATAAGCATTTTCTCGTTGTGAACACTTGGCAGAGGAATATTTTTTCTTTAGAAAAACCCAGTTTTCAAATTATGTTTACAATCTTGGGAAACAATGTAAACCGGGGTCTGAATAATAAAGCCAAATTTAAAAGTTTATTGTTTTAATAATTCTATGGTTCTAATTAAAGAATATTATGGCTGTGTGTTAAAAATATTTGTAGAACTTTTTGAAGTCTAGGTTTTGTCTATCCTCTTTTGTCCGGTCTTTCTCCTGTTTCAGTGATAAGTTTGGGTTTTAATTGTTTTACCCAATTTCTTTTTATTTTTAGATAGGATGTTTCCATTAACAATCAAGAAGGAAAGGATTATTCGGTTTTTCTGTTCTATTATTCAATGAAAATCGTATAGCAAAATTTTAAAAAAAGTATACAAGATTATTCGGAGATCGTGAGATGCGTTTTGGTGTGAAAGGTTTTAGGATAACATTTTCTTTATCGTGCCGACGTTTCGATCTTTATTGAGATCACCTTCAGGGCCTGGGATTTACAAACATTGTTTAATTTTTACATATACATGTAGGAGGTGAGAAAAAATTGAATTTATACAATGCTAGAAAATTATAGATTAAACAGAAAAAATGTATTTATACAATGCTAGAAAATTTTAGATTAAACAAAATGAATTTATATAATTATAAAAAATTTTAAATTCAATCAAAGTATTTGATTTATAAAGTTAAAACACTTTGATTAAGTACAAATACTTTGATTTAATCTAAAAAATTTTAGCATTGTATAAATAATTTTTTTTTAATCTAAAATTTTCTAGCATTGTATAAATTCATTTTTTTAATATAAAATTTTCTAAAATTATACAAATTCATTTTTTTTTATCCAAAATTTCTAGCATTGTATAAATTCATTTTTTCACCTCCTACACGTATTTGTAAACTGTAAACATTATTTATAAATCCCAGGCCCTGAAGATGATCTCAATAAAGATCGAAACGTTGGCACAATAAATAAAATATTTGTTTAAACCTACGTCACACCAGACCGCATCTCACGATCTCCGAATAAATCATTGACTAACGGGCACTAAACACCACATAAAGTATACAAGTTTCGAAGGCAAAACAGCGAGGGTAAGAAGATGATAGAAAACGACCAAAATACAAATAACGAAATTGTTAAAACTTTTTAAACATTGGAAATGTAATAAAGATGTTAGGGACGAATAACCTTTGGGATGTATATCATAATTTAAAAACTATTAAGAGGACATGAATAAAGTTTCGAGCACATATCGGATCCTCAGCACTGGCAATTTACATATTCTTAGCGACTAATTCTCGTCGAAGACGGATCCGAATGACGAAAATTGCGTTTTAAGAGTTGTGAACAATGGATCTTTATCTTTCTGCCGCGGCGGGGTTAATTCCACAGCGTGCTGCATTCGAATAGGAGTGAATGGGTCTCACGTAGTTGGGAGAGCGTAGGCAGTGATTCACTGAGGCCCTTGTCCCATTCACAACGCAGGCTAATAACAGGTTGTCCGACTAATTCCAGCCCGTGGGCCCTGGGACCGAATAATCGTGGGCAAACGCGATGGTCGAGGAAAAGGCGGAAGTCCGAGGGGAAATTAGTCGTCGTTTAATTGTCCGGGCCAAGTAGAGGATCGATGAAACGAGTCGTCTTGCTAATTGGCTTTTAATGCTATTGCTTGTAGCTGTTGGTTTTTTTGTCGAGTCAATCATTTGGCATCAAGACCCGCGAATACCTGCGAACCCACGCCCATCCAGAAATTGCAGGAGCATCGCTAATTTGCCTGACGGCCTGCGCTGTAACCTTGCGGTCCGAGATTATTCAAATTTCCAACGCCTAAATTAACACAGAAAAACGGTAAATTCTTAATTTCGCCATCAAGTAATATGGTGTTTGAGGTTTTCAGTGAAAATATGTATTTTACTTGTATAAAATTGTCAATCAAACGATAATGCAATAAGATAAAGCACCTAAACTTTGTTTTATAATTTTTTTAAACTTCATTTTTTTAAAGTGACAAGGAACGTTAAGGAAACTGCTATGACAACTGTAACAAGATCATCAAGTTACAAGGATGATGAGAGAAAGCAACCATCATGGTATAGCAAAAGAAAAAACTTTGCTAAAGCATACAAAAACAAAATAGCCTTCTCAGACGAAGTCCAATGCTCAGGTAAGAGTAAATTTAATACATAAAATATATTTTCATAAATTTATAATATTATTTTTAAATTAATTAATATTTATGAAAGGTATTGGTTAAAAAAGTCAGTGTCACGAGCGGGATTCGAACCCACGACCTTCCGCTACTCTACCACTTGAGCTATCATGGCTTCGATCCGCTCGGACACTAACTTCCCATCTCAACCTCACCTTCGATCGTGACACTGACTTTTTTATCTTAACCAATACCTTTCATAAATATTAATCAATTGAAAAATGTTAATTGGTCAATCGGACCACAAACTGTAATGGATTTAATATTGTTATTGTTATTTATTCATCATTATTTATCGTATTCCGTAGGTAGAAAGAAGAAAAACACAATTTCACATAAATTTCTTTATTTATCATAAATTATCCTTTGATAAAAGCGTTTTCAAATTCATATATAGTTTCCAAAGGTTTTTAGTAGAATGTAAATATTGTAGATATGTTAGATCATTATTTATAATTGGATTAAAATTAGATATCAATAACTATCAATCTATTTCTTCATCCCTAGCCTTATCAAAATTCTTGGACAAGTGTATCAATAACCAAATGGTTTAATTAAATTTCTTCAAAAATAATATAATTTCTAATCTAAATTAATCTTTTTTTCTTTAGTCAATCAGCAAAACAAGTTCTATTTGAAGCTAGTAATCTGATTGCTCAAGAACTGGATGTTAGACTAAAGTTGTAGCCATTTTTAGGACATTAAGAAAGAATTTGATTCTGTGGACTAATATACTAATTGAAAAGTTATAAAAATAGGTATCACTGGAACAACTTTTAATCTTTTATATTATGCGCCCTAAAAGTCACTCGAAATTATCCAATAAAAATCATTTTAATAAACCATGATGATGCAATACAAATTTACTATACAAGGAATTTAAGATTTAAATTTAAAACACTTATTTTTAAAATGTTCATATCTTCATGTTTAAATATAAATTATTTTATAAGCCATTAAGCTTATATCACAGAACTATTGGCATGATTTACCAAAAATAAATTCAAATACTATAATAAGTACTATAATTTTTGTTATAACAAAGTACTTAAATGGATTTATGAAAATATAATTATATATCAGTAATTGCAGAACTTTAATCAGCTGTTCTTAATTGTTTCAGTGTGTGGTATATCACAGTTAATCAGGTGTGATCCAAGATAATTTAACTACTATAATAACGGTTATATTCTAAATAGATATTGTATTCAAATAAAATAGATAAAAAGTCAAGATAAAATTTTGTAAAAGCTCGATAAAAGTTTATAGGTTTGTGATTATTTCCACCGACTTTTCATTCCCGTTTGGTTGTTTATTGAAACGGCCAAAACCTTTTCCCCAGATGAAACCGATTTAATGAAAAGCCGCCCACATTTATTGTATACACGTGAACTGGCGGGCTGCAGTTTTGAGGACATCTGAACGCGGTTCGGGCCGAGATTTATTTAAATCTTTTCTAAATAATTACATGTCCAGGTTTTATTTGTCAATTCCACCTGTCGAATTCTATTGAAACATTTACTTTTCGAGAAAACTTGTAATTTATTGCACGAGTTTGTCATTCCTGAATAAGCGACACGGGGTCCTTCATCGTTAAAATTCTAAAAAGAAACGGTTTTCTTTGATATTCGTTATACCAATTTCATACGATTAGGTTGGTAAAAGGTGCAACAATCCAAAGCGATAAATTTTTACAAATTTTGTCATTACAATTAAAACCTTGATTTGGCTAAAATTTAAACAAGAGTTCCACAAATATTTATTGCCACAATACTTCAAGATTTGTTGCTTGTTAGGCATAATTCTAATTTTGGTATAATTTAGTTCTTTCATTTTATTAAGTTTATTAAACATTATAATATGTTAAATCATGGGAAGTACCTCCTGCCGAATCTATGCAGGCTCTTTCACAGCAGAAAGAATACTAATCCTTAAAGCATTGGAATATTCTTCAAATTTTCCAAATGTGAAAATCGGGATAATGACCGATAGCTTGAGCACGGTATCTCAACTCCCCAATTTTCAAGATCAACACCAAACACGAGTACTTTCTAATAGAAATTGTGAGAAAAATATATAATTTAACTGAGCAAGGAAAAACCGTGAGCATATGCCGGGTGGAAGGGCATGCAGGCATACATTTAAACGAAAAAGTAGATCATTTAGCCAAGTTTGCAACCATCGAAGGAATTCCCTAATACATTTAAATGACCAGAGGAGATATAATAAGTCAGTCAAAAAAAAAAAAAAGAACTTATCGGAAAATGGCAAAAGCCGATCGAAACTGCTAGTGTGGGAAAATATTACCTGTTTCAGAAAAGAGGGAGAGACAAAGCCTTTCTCTTCAATAACTCGTCTTAAGACAGGCCATGGTATAAGGCGAGCATATCTACACAAAATTAAGTCCAAATCGTCTCCAAACTGCGCATCGTGTGATGTTGAGGAGAGACTCGAGCACTTATTGCTCGAATGTGTTGTGTATGACGATCAAAGACAGCAGTTTCTAAAAATTATAAACCAAAAGACATACCGAGGCCATTTAATTTAAGCTCGCTGCTGCTCGAAAATAATAGAGACGTATATGCCTACATTTCGACTTCTTTAGCTAGAAGTGCTCGGACATCTTTGTATTCTGTTACATTTACATAACTGTATTAAATGATATTTATTTATCTATTTATTTATTTATTTAATTATTTATTTAACTATATTTCCCAAATTTGCATTATTTATCTGTACAGTATTTACATGAATATTTATTTGTAGATGTTATGTATATCCTATATACTTAGCCCTCTACGTGGTATATGACGTTTAATAAGTGATAAATTCTCGTGCCATTGCAATTGGACGAATATCTTGGATTAGGAAAAAATAGTTTTTTTTAGTATACTTTCAATCGTTATAATTTTTAATTTTGAGCGGTTTATTGCGTTGATCACCACTTGCATTCGATGTTGAATCGATTTTATGAGTTTTTGAATGTAGCGCTGTGGAATATTTTCATACTCTTCCAACAACACCATTCTTAATTCCTGCAAATTCTCCGGCATCACTGGGCGACGTTTTACTCTTTTTGACAACAAGACTGGTGTTAGATAGGATTCAATTCGGGACTACATGCTGGCTACTTCAAACATTGAATTGAAGCCCTTTCAAACTTGACACCAAGGATACTACCTATGTGGGCATTGTCATGCATAAAAACAAAACCGTCGCCAATTAATGGCATATAAGGAACAACTTATTATGATAGCAAATTTTCAATGTATCTCGCAGCTGTTAGGGAACGCTCGATGAAGATCAAGTTTTTGCGGCCTTCCAGAGAAACGCCTGCCAAAACAGTAAGATTTTAGTCAAATCTTGCTCAGGATCAATTCATGTGATTTCTTGCTAAACTTGTCAGCATTTCTGAAAGCCTTCGCCTTATATTGCCTAAACTGACATCCTAACTTGTTGAAGCCGTTGCTTCATCTCAACAGTGGTAGAATGTCGTTTACGGTGTACATTTGAAGCAATAAAACGGTCATCTCTTTGAGATGTGACACGAAGACGACGTGATCCATTCCTTCCTGAGTAACCTCCAGTATTTTGGTCGCGATGGCAGACCTCTCGGACACTGGGAATGTTAAACACCTTAGCCACATGATATCTCATGTTCAACCGGCACACGGGGCATGATATCGTCCATGATTGATATCTTCCATCTTCAAACAATGCTATGATTCTGGCCGAATCTGAATCACTTAAAACCATCACTCAAACAAATTCTAAACTTAAGAATGATACAACTTCAAAAAATGAAACGAACGAAAAGTTTGAAAGAAGCTTTACAGAAAAACCTACAAAGAAGATAATGACTATTCAAATATTTATTTACAAAATCTCATAATTATCGCAAAGGGAGATTTTATCTGTGTTTTATTTGCCTCTAATCCTTTAAAACGGACCGAATATTGTTTTAGGAAAATCAATGAAGGATTGTCTAAGAGATAATTAAAAATTTTAATGGTGGCCGCTTTTTCATCTCAGTATATATGAGAAGATGTTTCACTAACCCTTTTTCTCACTGACAAATAATAAAAAATATAGCATCTTTGTATTCACAAGGGCATATATTTTTTTCTTCAAACTTTTCAAAACTTTTCTTCAAAGAAAACGTATATGTTTCTTTGGTGTTGTTGTTTTTTCTTCTTTTTCTTTAAGGGACTTCTACTTTCAAAATAGCTGCACAATGAAACGCCAAAATATACATGACAGAAAAACTGAAATGATCGGAAAGGGACCATTTTTATATATTTTATGCCTAATTGTGTACAAATTAAGTATATATATATATATATATATATATATATATATATTGAGGAATACATTGATTTGTAAAAGGATAAAATCAATGTATTCCTGAATTCCTGAAAATTTTAATTTATTTACCGAATGAGTGTTACAATATACCATATTATGCTCATATTGCTAACTACAAAACATACCTGAAAATGAATTTTATAAGTCTTTTATTTACACTTGTTCTCTATTTGATATTATTAATTTTGGCTGATGTTCATACTTCATATCATTGTCTGACGCTGCCTCCATGATATCGGATACAAGGCCAATACAATCACGCATAGTCTCAAGCGTAGCGATCATGACAACGATACGTTGTTGTATATATGTTACTTTCACACTATTTTTCATTTATCATTTATGCAGGTTGTTATTTCTTAAGTCTGTATTATCAGTGTCACTGAAGAATCACCAGAACCACTGAACATAGTGAAAAGCCGAAAAGCGTCTGACAAAACAAAACAGCGGAATGGCCAAATTATCGTTCACTTCAATAACGTAGTAGGGGAAAAATTCATCCTTCATGATGATGTTTGACGATATAGGCGAAATGTCTAAATCCCTAAACGTCTAGCGAAGTTAGACGGTCCCAATCTAATAATCTAAACTAAACAGTTGACTTGTATCATGTTTAACCGTCTGGTTGTCACCTTCTTATGAGAAGTGAGAAACAACAGTAATTAGTCGTTTCGGTCGTGGTTGGTGAGGAAGTCGCAAGTCATTGTACGGGTCCATTGTGTTCTAATCAATTAATTGAATCGGTCGTGGGGGCGGGCGACATCCCTCATCTTCTATCTGATTTACATGACAATGCTTTCTTAAATGAACAGGCTTAATGAATCCTTTCCCTACCTCAACCCAGGCATTCCAGGTTGAACAAATAACGAGATTAATAAGTGTGTAAGTCCCGCGCCTTTCATTCCGGCCCTGGCTAGCATTTTGATAAATGGTTGTTTATTTCTTACCGCTATTCGATTAACACCGGTTTCTCTCAAAAGCTTTTCTCCCCCTCGTGCCAGCCAATTAATACGTTTTTTCTCAAAATCCAAAAACTTTATAAAAACAACGAAAATGTTTCAACCCGTACTCTTACTAACCAAAAGACAAATTTGTTTCTCATAAAAAAAATTATGGTCCAAAGATCAGATTAATATTCCCCCTTCACAAAGAAACAAATATATAAATTAATCGTGTGCGACATAACAGCATACGATGCATTTGATCTACAACGAAACGTTCTTAAAACTTTAAAGTTTCACTTTACCTCAATCCTTGAAATAAATTTTAGATGAGTTCAGGTTATACTCTACTATATTGACAAACCTCCAATAGGGATAAAACAAAAATGGAAAGACAGCAACAAAATAATAAAGGACCATCCGATACTCATGGCTCCAAAATACGACATGAACGGGATTTTTGAATTTGATCAAAACTTCCAATAAACCTAAGTACCAAAAAAGAATGGGAACGAGAGGAAAACACCTCCTTTAAGAATGGCACTATCTTTCGGTACACAGATGGATCTAGAACACAAGAAGATACAGGGGTAGGAGTATTCGGTCCTGGAACCAAATACTCAGAGTCCATGGGAAAACACACCGGTATCTTCCAAGCTGACGCCCATGCAATCGAGAGATACACTAATAATTCTTACTCTTATACTCATGACTAATGGGTACAAAAACAAGAACATAGCTATCATGTCAGATAACCAAACAGCCATCAAAGCACTAATCAAATATCATTTGTTCAAAGATGGTGTTGAACTGCAAAACCAAATTAAACTTATTAGGTACGCAGAACAAAGTCAGTCTCTGCTGGGCCACAGGACACATGGGAGTAGAAAGCAACGAGAAACCGGACACCCTTGCAAGGAAGGGGCTGCTTTACCGCGGATAGGACCACCCTTCTGTGGCATGGAACCCACACTATCAGACACGAGGACAAAAAGAAAATGAAGGAACAATGGAATACATGCAATGCAAGAACCTCCTAACCAACTTCGGAAGGAAAGAAGTGACAGAATGTAACAAAGGAAGCAGGAAAAAACTGCGAAACCTAACAGGATTCTTATCAGGACACTGCAAGCTAAATGGACGTTTGAAGAAGATTGAAATAATCCAAGACGGCACACGCAGATTCTGCAACGAGGCAGAGGAGACACCAACACACTTATTAACAAACTGCGGTGCTACACTTGCCCGCAGGAAGAAGTGCTTTCGGATGTACAATGTGACCATAGAAGAGATTCAAATACTGAAACCCGGACCTCTAATCAAATTCCTTGATGAAATAGCACTCACCGGTGTGCTTTAGGCACAGAACAGGGGTACAATTCCTCTTAAAGGGCGCAGTATATTACACCCGACCAATACATCTACATCTTACATTCCTTGGTGAAGCACCAAATTACCAACTATTGTTGAAAACTATTTTCACTTGGCTATTACAGAAAAAATAAAAAATTGACCCATGCGCGGTGGAGCACTGATGTGACGTGAAGAAGGTTGGCGACTTACTACAGCAAGCAGATGTCATAATGATGAAATACAGTATAACTACAGTATTATAAATCGTTTCAGAAAGGGCATTTCTAATCGGCTTTTTTCTGTAATTAATAATCATCAATAACAAACATCCGACCGAAGATATTTATTGACATTAATCTCTAATATTAATTATAGAACACGTTGGTAATTATTTATTTTTTCTATGAAACCGAATATTTAATAATAGTTTCTTTAATAATTAGTACTTTAAGTAGAATTGAACATAACAAAAGGAGTCGCCTCTGCGGCGTCCATTATTGATTATCGTGTTCATTATTAAAATTTTAGAAAATTTATTTACGACTATACAAATTTGAAAATACTAATGTCGATTTACAAGAAATTTCTTTGTGCTTTACAAAGTTCTGCGCTCTGACGTGTTCACAAAAAACAACTGCATAGCACAAAATAAAAATCAGATGATTTTGATGGCAATGATATATTTCTTAGCCAAGGGAAACTACGATAACATCGAAGTGAAATGCAATGTTAACAGCCAGTTTAAATTTGATTGTGATTTTGGAGTGGTAGAAACTGAAAGAAAGAAGTGCAAGGCAGAATTTCACGACTTGCAAGAAGTAATACACACATCTGGAATAAATCGAATAAATAACCCCTTTCATATTGGAAGGTTTGACCGATGATGACTTTATTGATTTTACAACCATCGTTAAACCTTTCGTAGAAGTAAGGAAGAATCAAATTACGAAAAGACCATGGATTAGAATCACACAAAAATGTATTATTCGATTTGCGATTTTGGAGTTGCTGATAATTCTGTTTTTTAAAACAACGGATGTTGTAAAGAACGCCAACCTGGGGAACCTCCATTGGTGCAAAATTTCCGGAGAGAAAAAACGAGATCTTCTGCCAATGCTTCATTTCCTAGAGTCCGAAGAGCGTAGATTTTAAGAAAAATCTTCATTTCGAAAGAGTGTTTATATAATACTGTTTTTGTGTGTATTTTCTTACTAAAAAATAAGTTATGAAGTTATTAGGGGTATTCAAGTTCTTTGTTTAAGTTCTTTTGACCCTGTTAACTCTTTTATGTCTGCTGGATCGAGAAAAATGATGACGTAGACTTGTAAGAATCGGCTAGTTAACATTGCTCGATCTAACAGGCCAGGGCCAATGTTAGACGTTAGGTCGAAAATGTAGTGCTATCCGTTAAGGCGTAGGAAACCAACATGGCAGTTGTGAATTTAACAGCTGTTTTTATGTTTACACGTATTTTTAGTCTTAACATTAATTAAATCAGACCAATACATTTCTTTTGTTAATTTCTGACTTGTCCTTGTACTCTCATTCATAATGGATACATCCCCTATCCTATAAAACTGTAGGCTGTTAGAGTTAGGATACAAGTTAGGTATGTCGGCACGAATTGAAGCGAGTTATTTCTTAGTACTTTTCGAGGGCATAGATAACATTTTGAATGAAAGAGTTGATTAATTTTCCTTTTTTACTAACTTCTGGCATCTTACAATCTAACACAAAACAAAACCATAACAAACAACAAGACTTCAAGGACTGTTATAGCTTTATTTTTGGTTCTACCAGTCGCCATGCACAGCATTCCGGAAAAATTAACTTTAGCATGCTAAGAAAAGAAGGGGGCTTTCACGATCTTACTGGACATTTCTCTATTCGAGTTAACATTTTACAAACATCGTGAAACCTTTGGCCCTTCCCTGTTAGATCGATCAACGTTAATTACTGGGGTTTGTCAGTATGGGGTATGACGAATAACAATCCAGGTACCTATGGAAAATTTAATTTAACGATATGAATACAGATGAAGTTAAATCGTAAAGAAACGTTTGGCCATCCATCTACAAATGTTGTGTAGCTATTTTGCAAACGATATTTTTTTAAATTATTAATTAATTTTCTGCTTTATGGTAAAATCAAAACTCGCGAGTACGCAGCAAGTCGTCTAGTGCAGTTTTAACTTCTTTGCTTGCTGTTGACCATTTAAGTCGGGTACCTCCATTATGTCATCGTCAGTGCTGCACCTCGCACCAGTCGATTTTTTTTTAAATTATATCTAAATATGTTGGCTCTGCATAGGAAAAAATTACTACGAAAAAAACTATATCTGCACTGTTAAAGTAAAAAAAAGTATTTGTTGATATTAAATGTATCTCATACTACCTAGTTGCTTTTCTATTCGATACCTCAATATAAAAGTAATAATACAATTTAACTGGAAAAACCCTGGTATGAGTAAAATTATCAAACTATTTTGTTATTCTATTTGTGTGGAAATAAATAAAATTTGTGTTTGTTTTTATGAATTTTTTATTATAAAAATTCATCGCTGCTGTAGTTAGGACACCCTCTGCTATTTTATGTTTCTGAGATTGCTACAAATATGGATACATATAAAAACGTCTCCGAGGACAGGATTACTGTGAAACTCAAAAGTATCTGATGATTGGAAAGTTAGTTTTAAAAAACGAATAGCAGAGGTAGGACTCATCGATTCGCCCATTATGATCCGACGGCTTTTAGAGAGAGGCCCTTAAAAGGCCGTCGACACAATAATCTATCCCTTTTTATTATGGAAACGTATTGGCCGCTGTAAAGGGGCCGGTTTCTCGACACGAACTGGCGGCCGAAATCGGGAAGGGAAAGTGTTCAGGAGAAGCCGTAGATGTTGACTGGTGACGGATTTGCAGCAACCTGGGAGGGCGACGCCCACACGGGCCTTCCTTTAAATATTTATGGGGTGCTAAAGAGCCACAGCGGAGGGAACACTGAACCGACTTTTATTGGTCACTTGGTAACCTGCACGTCTCGGATTTAATTGACACGCAACCATCACAGAAGAGGCGAAGTAGTTGGCCCATCGTTTCTTCTGGCCCGGATGACGACGAAGGAAAGCTAGAAATAGAGCTCCAATAAAGCCTGGATTCGGCCCACCCCAGCCATCATAAAACTGTTCTTAGTTTATTGTTCACTATCCTGGCTGAAATGATACACATAATGAGCAGTTTCTTGGAACATGAAAGTAATCATAGTTCTTCCAGGACAGTACACCTAACTAATAGTACAAACCTGGATCCAGCCTATATCGTCAGCTTTAATTTATGATGCGGATCTCATAATTTGGTAGAATGATACACGTTATGGGCAGTTTTAAAGAACACCTGGAGAACGTCAAGCTCAAAATGTAATATTTATAAATTAATTTGGATATATTTCCATTCATGGCATCAAACAGAACAGGAAAGAACCGACCAACGAGCAAAATAAGACCTCAATGAAGGCACTGAAAATAAACTAAACCCCCATCATTCTAAAAGTACTTAGTATATGGGAAAATGGCAGCTACAGTGGAGGTGTTCAACATAAAATTATGGCCAGTACACAAATAGTCAGTTTTTAGGACAAACAATGATCCTTAAGGACAAACAACCCCCCATCCTGTGTGTTCATAATCTGTTAGAAAAGTGTTTGCATTGGAAAACGTTTCATCAGTTGCACTATACTCATACGCACTAGTTCTGCTCTACGTTTATCTGCCGCCGCGTGGCATACCAAAATGATCCAAGTTTATTTGACCTTTAATGTCTACATAGCTCCAAATGTTTCGTTCAGTAGATCTGTTATAGAAGTATTTGCGTAGTGAGATAAACTCTTACTCACCTCGCTTTCTCACATCGTACTATCACCTTCTCCCTATTCGAGGTAAAGAAAAGCATCTTCTTCGCCTACACACCATCATCCCCTTAACCCTTAAATATTATTCCTAATCATCAATTCCACGGCAACAGATCTACTATTCACCAAGCGAAATCCACACCAGCTTAAACAATCCTGCCAGTGTCTTTTCCTTGACATATCCCAGGCCTTTAATTTGGTCTGGCACGAGGGGTAGTGGAAACTGAAGGGGTTACTTGTTGCTTTATCTGCTACGCCAAATCTCATCTTCATATTCTTGAACCCTAGCTTCGACAGTGGAGAATCAAGGTAAATATTCAAAAATCTAAATACATATCTTAATTTGCAAAGCTCTCCCACCCTTTATCTGTACTGTACCCCAATGCGAATAGTACACGATATCTTGGATTTTACTTGCATAAAATACATGGAATCCTCACGCATGACTAAAACGAATTCACTGTAACCTTAGATATAAAAGGCTGAAAACTCTACTTGACAAAACGTAACAGAAAACTATTATACACTCTTTAATTACGCCAATTTGGATCTACGGACAGCCAATCTTACCACAATCCAATCCCTCCAGTCCAAAATCCTTCTTGACCAATCGACGTCACCAATCATACTATCGACTCCGATCTCAACACGCCTGCGACCCAAACCTTCCCTCCCCGCTGCAATAAATTTTATTCCAAACTATCCACTCAAGGCAATCCATTAATTCGCAACCTATCCAGCTCAACCCTACCTTCCAACCTTCTTAAATGGCTGATGCGTCCAACTGATTATGTAACTTCGGCAACTCAGGGTCTGCAGTCGACTTCACGACGTAATGACCAATTACGGCCACTTACAATGGATGGTGGCCGTTCAAATCACGCCACACGTGGAATGCCCATACAATATCGTGTGTGTGCATATATATATCATGTATACATGTATATGTTGTATGTATACAGTAAGTTTTACTTGTTGCATTTTGTCTGATGTTGTAAAATAAATAGAAACGAAAAAAATAAGAAGCTTTTTGTGACGACTATTTTTAAAGGATTTTTTTAAAATCAAAAATTAAAAATGTAAGCAATTAAACTTTAATTTTGCATTGGAGATGATGTTCAGAAATTAAGTGCACTTGTTTACAGATTAATAGGGGAGAACTTTTCTGTAAGATTCATACCTGTCAATATTTAAACAATCAAGAAAATCTTTTTTAGACTTTAAACAAGAATTCGGTGATTTTATATTTTATTTGCTTAAGGTTACAATACTAAAACAAAAACTAAATCAATGCCATTTTTACTGGTTTAATCCAATTTACAGTAAGATTAATATTTTATGAAATACGAGGGATTTTACGGAACAAAGTTGTGAAAGTTTCAAGAAGCCTAAATGTGAAATATCTGGATTACTATTGAGAAATAGACTGTGGATAATAGGAGCTTTTTTTGTCTAATTTGACATATGGGTTAACCTCCTGAAGTATTAACTTCTGTTTACGATATACCCTGTACAGCAAACCTATTTGTTTGGTTTCTCTACATTCCGCCACCAGTCACCCACATATATTGAAATTCTAACTAATAAATACTTTCATACAATCAGGCCTGGCATTTATTTTTGAATTTTTACTGATTTTGCGAATTAGTTCCAACCGTAGTAAAGTTTCTTGTATACATTTTGTAAAACGCAAATTTTATCAGTAAATTCAAATCTATTCACCATTTAGCCCAAAAATTACCTTTTGAGTTTCCATTCGTTTCAAAGCTTGCTTTTATAGTTTAAGCGAATTCGCAAACATTATTGAACGTAAGTTGTATGTATTGTAAATAGATGTTGTATGTTGTGAAATAAAGTTAAATAGCCGACTAAAAGGCTCGTCAAGCAAAACTTATTTTGTTATTCCCGGTTTTGCTTTTTGTTAAATCGAGTTTCCGTAGAAGAGGTCATACGAAATGTCATGTGTAAAGGGCAAAACTCTTCTGGTTTTTGATCACCAACTTATAAGAAATGGGATCCGGGAGGTTTCCGCCGGTCAGAAGCTGTAACGTCTCGTCTAAATTCTACTTCATATTCATTTTTGTTTATATTATTTCATAAAAGGTAATGTGATGTCGTTGCATCGTAGCCGGATGTCTCTGCTAGAGATATGTTTGCCTGCAAATGGTAATGCGATTCTGTTCCTTATACAGCCTGGTCTCTCGTTGACTGGACTTTTTACATGCTACTTTGTTCTCCTACTTTCTAGGTGGAATTTACTGCCGTGGAACATGGTAAAGGTTTTCTATTGGAAAACTGGAATAAATTCGTCGAGTGAAATACATACAAGCTTCTCAACCTTAATAGTAAGAAATAATTTAAACTCGTGTGCGGAAAGAAAGACTCTGAGTAAAATCTTTTTGTTTTTAATAAAAGAAGGGTTCCGAGCAGGGTTATAAAAAAGGAAGAAGCATTTTTTCTTCTTCTTACCGAGTCGAAACTTCGGTTAACATTCCTGTTGAGGTCCGGACTAGAAATACGGTGGAGAGAAAGAATAATGTTTTCTTTGTGCTAATAAATAAAATATACGTGTATATCGCGGGGTCGGCTTACAAGCCATAAAGAATGTTTTCATGGCCCGTGTTGTTACTGTTGGACTTTATTTATATTTAAGGTGTGTCGGGGGCGTTGGATCAGATAAGTGTGGGTCTACTAATTGTACAACTCCCGGTCGCATTCCTGGCGACACCTCTCACCGAAGGGAACGTTTCGGCTATATTTACGGCTGGTGGGTTTGAAGTAATCAATTAAGAAATCAGTGGGCCCTCGGCCTGGGTGGTAGCCCCGGGGTACACCACAAAACGGGGACAGATCCTATCTTCGGGGAGTAACCCAAGGCCCGTGGGAAAGGAAAGGGACGGAAAAGCTCGCCAGAGGAAAACATGATTTGTTTATAATTAGCCCGGCCGTTCCAATTAGTGTGATGATGGCGCGGCCGTCCACCCCGATGACAGACGCCGGTATCCGATCCGCTGATAAACAGATTATCCGGATTTGAGCTTATCCCCCATGTTTAAATCGACAGTTCCTTGCTTACTTCGACACCGATTTAAATGGATTTTCATTTCGGAATGTTATTAATGATAAAAAATCTTCATTTATCTAGTACCAACCAAAACTTCCAACCAGACCCGACGGTCACTTAGATCCATCGTCTATTGCCCCTTCTGTTTCCAATCTCGCTATCCATAATGACCTAAATGTTTCCTTTTTAAATATAGTTGTAACATCCAGCTGCAAAAAATTCCACACTAACCTTCAATCCCATACTGATCCACACGTACAACTACTTTTCTCCCGATCTCTTCCCAGCAATCTCCTCGACGTCTAAAATGGTAGAGACCTGATCACCTCAAAGAGTGCTAATAATTAATTTCTAATTTAGGAGTGCTATCACTAGATAGCTTCTACAGTCGAAGTCTTTTCGTTCTTATTTTTACTTTAATTTGTATCATTATCTCGTTACCTATGTACAAAAAAAAACGTTCTGGTACAAGCTATGATCGCTCGTCATCAATGAACTCATGAAATATTGTGATTTTTCTTCTTCAAGTCTGCGGGGTGATAAACATGCAGTTTTGTTGTTTGTAATCAACCTAGTCTATTTATCCTCGTTTTTCTTTCTCCAGTGCGACCTAAAAGTTCTGTTGTGGAACAACCGTGCAATTTATACCCTAGATAGTGCATTACCCTTAAGGTCCGTAGGCGTGGTATCAGCTCAGGTAAGCAGCTGCACCATTTTTGGGCATTGTTTATTGATTTGTACAATACGTATAACACATTACGTACCGCAATTATACTTATTGACAAATAATAATCTTTGTTTCTTTTCTTTACGTCCTTGGCAAGGTTGTCTGAGAACCATGTCTATTTAGTCTTCTGACGGGATTATAGGAATGTATTTTGTGAGATATGGATTGGGCTAATGGGTTAATTGATTGGAAAGTTACCGTGGAACCGAGAAAATCTCACTATCCATGGTGACCTAAATGTTCTTTTTTTAAATGCAGATGTAAAATCTAGCTACAAAAAATTCCACATTAACCTCCAGTCCCATTACAACTACCTTTCTCCCGATCTCTTCCCTGCAATCCTCCTCGACGTCTAAAATGGAAGTGGTCTGATCTGTCACTCAGAGAGTGCGAAAAATTAAGTTTTCTAATCTAGTAGTTCTATCACTGGATAGTTTCTAATCTTTTCGTTCTTGTTTTTATTTTAATTGTTTCATTATCTCCTTACCGATGTACAAAAAAATCGTGTAAAGTTATGATCGATCGTTATCAAGGTCATCATCGTTATCAACTTAAGGTCCATAGGCGTTGTGTCAGTTTTAGGTAAGTAGCTGCACCGTCTTTGGGCGTTTTTTTATTGATTCTCATATGTATAATACATTACGTAACGTTATTATACCTAATTACAAATAACAACCTTTGTTTCTTTCCTTTTCTTTACTCAGGAGCTAGTTCCTGGTAAGGATGTTCGAGGGTCACGTCCACTTTAGTCGTGTGACTGTAGAGATGTATTTTGTTAGATATGTATTGGGGCTAATGTGTTAAATTGAGTAGAAAGTTACCGTGTAACCGAGAAAATCTGGTGGGTACAAAAAATTTACAAAGGTCTGATTCTGAGGTCTAAGGAGTAAAAGAGCTGAATTCGTTGGGTATTGGTAGCTTTAACGGTGGCCTATTGTTCCAGGCCAGATATCCAAATCAGATTCAGTAGAGTTTTGTAGATTGTCAGTTTATTTTTTTTACACATCAGATCATCTATACATTTCAATAATTTATATAGTAGTCCGATATGTATGCAACTGTAGCAATTCCAGTACCAATTTTATTCCTGAAGTTGGGCAAGTATGCATTGGCCCTGTATGTTAAGATTTGCTAATTTGAAATTAAAACAAAATTCTTATTAAATGTTTTTGGTAACCATACTAGAGCTCTTCAAGTGAGTTTAATCGTTATTGTATACAGATATTTATTGTTATTTTGCGGATTTATACTTGATATATTACTACAAATTCTTTGGCTCACAATTTTATGGCATTGCTTAATGTATTGTTTGGTCTATTTGTTTAAACTTTTGAGCTTTTAATCAAGCGTTACTCCAAGATATTTGGTTTCCCTGGAGAAAGTTATATTTTTATTTTTTACACAACTTTTAACTTTCTTCTCTTTGTCAAGAGAAGTCTTTTGGTTTTGTCTCGGGTACACACCCAGTCTCATATTCTTACACTATATTTCTTCTAATTGACCAAGTTGCATTTGAGATGAAACAGTGCCATTTATTATTTAACCATCATCAAACAAATGAGTGGCGCTAGTACACCCCCTTGGAGGCACATTATAAGTCCCCTCTATTACTTTCGTCTTTTAAATTTCTCTTATTGTGTTATTTGTTAAGGTTTGTCAAAATTTTTGAAAAATCAAAATTTCATCATTTCCTAATATTCAGTGCGTGGCATATAACCAGAGAGAGAGAGGCAGACAACCAAACCAACACACTCTCAACCTTATTTATATCTTACCATATTTTAAGTTGTTGGTCATCGGGTATACACAAGAGGCAAAGTTTTTCATAAGCACACCCCTAACACTATATAACTGTAATTTGGTTTTTGCCCGTCATTTGGTCGTCTTGACTTTTCCTCATTTACAGTTTTAGGTTATGAGTAAAAAGAATAATATATAATTAACAAATCTACAAAGCCAAATGTGAAATTAAATGAAATAATAGAAACACATAATGTTACTGAAATTGGACGATAGTGACCAAGATTGTCTTATTGCAATCTTCATGTGAATAGAGAAAGAAAAGGGAAAGATATATATATANGAGAGAGAGAGAGAGAGAGAGAGAGAGAGAGAGAGAGAGAGAGAGAGAGCGACAGACGGACAGACAGACAGAAATGAATGAACTAGTAAAAAAAATAGATTTGACAGTACCATTGGTTACAATGATACGACACAAAGCCCCGTGTAAATAAATTATTTAATAAATCTTTCAATTAATTATTCTTTCTATGTAACGTTTTGGTCGAGATGAAAAAGTTAGTGTCACGAGCGGGATTCGAACCCATGACTTTCGGCTCGAATCCCGCTCGTGACACTAACTTTTTCATCTCGACCAAGACCTTACATAAAAAAAATAATTAATTGAAAGATGTATTAAATAATTTATCTACATGGGGCTTTTTGTCGTATCATTGTAACCAATGGTACTGTCAAATCAATGATTTGTTTTTACTAGTTCATTACATTAATATTTTTTAATTGAAAGAAATAGATTGCGCGTGACACAGTTTAAATATTTTCCCAAGCATTCATTTTTAATATGTTAATCAAAGAGGACCTGCGGATTTTCAGATTAATTGACTATACTTCATATCGTTTAACACGCTGATCAATCAAGTCTTACCAATTAAAAATCAATGACTTTTTATAATTGTGTAGTAAAACTAAAAGTGAAATAAGTTTAAAAAATGGAATTAAACTGATTATAAATATAATTATAATAAGAATTCGAGTTATATTGACTGTCATATGAGTATGTGATTAATCATTAGCTTATATTTACATATAATAACTTTTTCATTAATCGTAAATCCGTGATTGTACAAATTGAATATCAATATGTCAATGTTTGAAACAGCCATAAACCTTTTATTTGCAGTGGAAAAACGAGAAAATAAAGAAGAAAAAAATTGTGTTTGAGTGGGCGTAACAGTAATTACTCAGCCGGCCGAGAACACACGCACATTTAATTCCGATTTGATTTAGTATTCAGGACCTTTGAATCACCATTATTCCGACACTGACAGAATACTAATTGCCCGTTAGTTACCTAATGATTGTTTGCCATGACTAGATAGCTTGTCACACAAAAAAGCACTTTAGACACTGCTTCCCCATTATGGAAAAGGGGCCCTAACTGAAGTCGGCAATTTAAAGATATTAGACGGTGGAAAATCAAAGTTGAATAATTCATCACGTTTACAGGTGTTATTATTTTACCCTTAAGAATACATATTATATGTCACTACTGATGTTAAGTCTGCTAAACGACAAAAATCTGAATTAAACGTGTCGATTAATACTTCCAAAACAATATAATATTAATAGCAGAAGTTAACATGCAAATATTATAGATATATTATAATTATGTAGTATTTATTAACCTTAATTAAAAGTTAGAGCTACATTTTGAAAATGTCTCTTTCATTTGTAAACAGATCAACACTTATCAATCTACCGGGTCCAGAAAAAAATATCAGTGTCAGCAAACAGTTCAACACATCAAGTTGTGATTGTTTGGGTGAAATATGCAGCGATAAACTGAAATTAATTACGGCCACGAATTACGTTTCACTCTCTGCATAAATACAGGTTCACGTCATATTCACCCCCGGTTTTAATTACGGGATTTAATTAACCGGCTACAGTGTGGAACTGTGCTCAGTGGACGCAGTTGAATGTGAGAAACAAGCGAGAATAAGCTAGCTCACTATTGTTTATGTATAACTCAACCAAACGACTTATACAAAATTGAGAAAACTAATTCAGAAAGGTTTTATAAAGTTGGTCTCCCATTGAAATGTATATATCGTATGATTAAAGGATAAACTAGCGAGATTAGACGGACCCAAATAAATTAATCAATCTCAATCAATTCAAAACAGCAGGTGTTTTTTTGTAAAGACATCCGACGATAAACTGAAATTAATTTCTGTTATTAGATTTTCACGCCATTGTAATTTACTGTGCATAGTAAACGTACAAAAAACAAGCGAGAATAGGTGGACCCATTTATGTGATCAGTGTCCACCAAATGATTTATGGTTAGGAAAAGAGAAAAGTTTTATTTTATTGTTCTATAAATAAAACGTATATTTTACATACAAAGTAAGTGAAAATTTATTTGCATAAGAGATACAGTCAGCAGAGAATAAGAAAAGAGATAGAAAAACAAAAACAAAAAACAAGTTAACAAAAATAGGTATTTCTTATGCCAACCCTCAATAAGACCATTCCAGTACAGAGGGTTGGAGTTAGTTACAGTACATTATATTAAGGAAAACAATACTTATACGTGAGGTCATGATATGAGCAGATAAAAAATTATCGTTCATACTTCTACAAACTGATGACTGGAACAACAAATTTTTTTACATATTTTAACAAAATGAGAACTTTAACTATTACAAATGACACGCTTTATTAAATAATTTTTGAATTTATTAACATTACTAAAGTCCTGAAAATCGAATTTAAATTGAAGTGCAGTTTTTAAACTAACAATGAAGGCATGCTTGGCAAAAAATTTATAATTAATTTGAGGTAACTTTTTATTTTTGAGATAAACTAGTAGGAGACACATGCAAATTATAGCTAAGTGTTTTAAATTTAAATTTATGAATGCATGCGCCAAATACAATTTTTTTTACATTACAGACATCAAATTTTTTGAACGATTCTTCTGAACTAAATCATCACTAAATCACATTTATTATAATTTTAATTACAATCTTTTGAACAACACAACCCTTATGTAATAGCTTTTTACTGGTATTGAACTATACTATCACACCATATTGAAGTAATGATTGACATAAAGCAAAATATACAGTTTTTAGGGTGTGAGGATCAAGAATATTTATCAATATTTCGAATTTATAAAATAATTTACGAATACGTTTATTAAGAAGTATATTTCCCGTGTGAGTAAAATGTAAACTAGCGAGATTAGACAGATCCAGAAAAATCAATGTCGATCGATTCATCACAGCAAATTGTCTTGCTGTTTGGACATTCAGCGATAAACTTAAATTAATTACTGTCACCTTTGACTTTTTCTGGCCATTTTTAGTGGAGAAATATACATAGTGAACGCAGTTGGACGTAAGAAAGAAGCGGTATTGAGCGAATTTGTTAAAAAATGAAAGAGAAATTTTCCAAATGTGGATATTGCTTTTAGTATTTTTCACTTTGTGATGATTGGAATCTGCACTGTGGAAGCGAGGGGACGATCAACGCAAACACATTGGAAGAGGAGATAAGCCCCAATCCGGCAAGGAGTGCAATATCAAAAAGACGATTTTATCATTTTGTGCCATAGTGAAAGATTTAAAGTACATATATCTTTTCGATTCATTTTGTTTAATTTTGATTTTCGTTTCAATTTTAATCTCTGAACATTGCCTGGTAAACGATTACTGTTGTACTAGAAAAAGAAGCTTCTCGCACATTGTAAATATTCAGTTTGTTTCATGCCAAGAAGAACCTTTTTTTTAAAATATATTATTTTGCTTATATTGTATTTAGACTTTTTATTGTACAAGATTCACCATCACAACTTTTTCTTTTTCTCTTTTTAATTCTCTACTAACAATAAGTGCATGTTAAGTAGTTGGATTTTATATATATATTTTTGGAGCTATAGTTTTTCTTTGTTTATACATTTGTCGTTATTTTTTATGCATAAATTTTGAAAATTTCCTTATATTTATTTCATAGGACAATATTCTTCGTTTGTAAACAAATAAAGTTAAGAAAGCTTTTACAAAATTCTACGTTCATTGCTTCATTAATCATGAGTCCTGACGTTCATTTTGGCTTAATTTAATCCATTTTTCTTACAAAGGACTCACTACCAATAGTTTTTTCATTGATTCTTTCTCTTAGAATTTACATGTGCTATACTAAGTGTACTTGATAAGATGTAGTAAAGTTTAAAAAAATTTTTATCATTCTATCATCCTTCATTACTCGTAGCGTTAATTTATGTTTAACTAATGCATTAACGTGTGATAATTTATGCGTAGTTTCTTTTTTTTACTTTACCAAGTTGTCGCTGTATTTATTTTATAAGTGGCTATTTGTGGCCGTTAAGGAGAGGGACAAGAAACTCTCCATATATTAAAAAAAATAATTCAAAGTGATATTCGTAATTTGTCTTACAAGGGCGCAACATCCATTACTTAGTGAAAAAGTCACTACATTCTTGTAAAGAAGAGATTGTGTGAGAGGTGGAGTGCGGTGAGGTGTGAGGTGGGGACAATTTGTAGGTTGGTGATAGGATCTGGGGCCACCCAGGGACCCGGGGAACCTGTGATATTTCACTTAAGGGACCCTCTCATTCTGATAAAGACCCCACACCCCGCGCCTGGGACCTGTTAAAAGGCGACTAAACCCCCTCTTTCCCACTGCCTTTTCAATTCGTGTACACGATTATTTAAATTGAATCGTCGATTGTTTCCCTCGGAAAACGTATTCGGGGATTTATCTGATTTTGTTTTTTAAATGGAGGAGTGGATTCGGATCAACGGTGATGGCAAGAAAGCGCCTATCAGAAACAGACTTATGATTATACATTCAATTTTGGACCTGATCCGCCGGGTATCCTTATTTTCATTAAGTTTCATTTTAAGCGCCTGTTTTATTACAGCTGTCTATCGCCTGCTGGTCTTAAAGGGAACTCGCGTGTACGCCTGTGTTCGTGCTGCTTCTGTAATTGAGAACTCGGCCTTCCATGCGTTCGGCGGAATATAAAAGGGTTCGCAGGAAAAGTTCTCACCTCATTAACCTGTCTGGTGATTTATCATTTCGACGATTTTTCTCTTCACAGAGAGTTTAAATTGATTCTATTCCTCGAGCGCGCTTCGTGATCTTCCGATCATCTGATGTTTCATTTAAAACGTTGGGTGCTGTGAGGTCTTCGTTTGATCTCTCATCCGCCGATTCCCCCTGCAAATTCGTTTTTGACAACGAAACAATTTATATACGCGAGATTAGGACTAAAAGACACTTAAAGGGCTTCGAGCCGTATAAACCGAGTGGGAGGCAATAAAGGGATTGAAGAGCTATTAAAACCGAACATTAATTCAAGAGCCGGCCCCTCTGTAATGACCGGCATGCAAATCGGACAACGGTAATGTTACAGCAGTGAAAGTTCGCCAGATGACATTAACCACCGATGTTTACCCACAGACATTCATACCAGTTTACACTGGTGGTTACATTAAACTCCAACTTTATGATCCTCGATTCATGTCCGGTACTGAACGTTTTCGATTAATGGTTGACAATACAAAACCAAAAACAAAGACGAACAAACTGATGTCTGGATAAAACAAACGTCTGCAAAAGTACACGACAATTAAATAAACCAATATCTAATGCTCTCTATGCATCTATAATGATGAAGCTCAATAATTTACGTTTTATTATATAACGAATAACAAATGGAACTTTGTTATTTTTATAATTCATATAGTACAGTAGTCATATCAATGAAATTTTCTTCCGTAAATAACTAGAAGTAAAAATCAATATACATTAATTACGTAATAAATTTTTATTTTTATTATTTGGGGATCGCGAGGTGCGATCTGACGTAGGTTTTAGAAAAACATTTTCTTTGTCATGTCAATGTTTTTATCTTTATTGAGATCGTCTTCAGTGCCCACTGCATTCTCAACATGACACACAAGAATGACACATCTACACGGAAAACAAACACTTTGAGCCTTCAAGATCATCTCAATAACGATCGAAACGTTGGCACGATAAAGAAAATGTTTTTCTAAAACCTATGTCACACCAGACCGCACCTCATGATACACCAATAATCATTGGCTAACGGTCACTAAACACCACACATTTAATTTTTATATTATCTATGTATAACCAGGAATTCATAATCAATAGAAACATTCAGTTTGATTTTTTCGGAAGTCAGCGATACTCGTTCAATGGTTTTATTCTCAAAAGAAGTAGTTCGTTTTATGATAATTAACCGGCAGCAAAGTGATGTACGTTGTTCCATTCAATTACAACACCAGGTGAAGATTCAACAACCGCAACTGGTTTTAAAAGTTGTCGGTTGCTTCATTGCGAGAATTGTGAGTAATCCGATTCTGGAGATAGTAAAGAAATATTAAAAGGCTCCGGATGCATAAAATGGAAGAACAAGGTTGAAGCGTCAGACCAAACGCCTCGAGCCCATTTTGGGTCGGAACTTGGGGAACGGACATAAAACAGAAGAATGTGTGATGTGAAATAAGAGACGACATGCTTCCTTGGAAGCAGGCCACTAACTTCAGAAGGAATGATACCAATTACTGTTCAACAATAAAAAGACTCCTATTATTCCGTAGTGATATAGATATAAAATTAATCGATAAACGGAAAATGTTTTAATCTGATTTGAATGAAACATGAAGTTGAGGGGGTTGGCTAAATTGGATACTTTAAAGGACTTTGTGGGTGGCCACTGATGTCACTTTACCGACTCTTTCTATTTTGCCTTTTTTGTTAAACTAAAATGTCAAAGTGAAAGAATACTTCCTAATATTTTCCACAATTTTAACTCAAGCCTTATGCGTATTTTAACGTTTAACGTTTAAATTTACATTTGAATTTTGACCATTCTAACTCTGTGACTTATATGTACAAAATTTGGTATGGTATCGAGATTCGACAGATAACGGTACATGTTTTTTTAGAAAAAAAATCTAAAACCTAATTAGGTAGTATTTATATTAAAGCAATTAATTATACTATGTGAACACGTAATAATTTTGCTTCTTAGTAAATATAAAATATATGAAATGTAATAAAATATACAAAATGTAAAATATATACTTCTACGAAATGAATACATAATTTATTATTATTATTATTTTTCAGCAACTATGACAGAAAATGAAAGCATGGCTTCAATTTTCAGAGAGTATGCATTTTACGAAAGCAAACCGATGCATAGTTTACTTCCAAGTAGGCAGACTTTGAAGGATTCATGCCGATGTTAATAATTAACACATTTCAAATTCCTTTTTTTATGGGACCGCCGAATTTTACTCTGTTGAAGGAGCCGCTGAACACTCATTAATCGATTAGTCTGTTGTATGTATCGATAGGTGGCGCGACCGTCTGTCTAGTCTAGTCTTGTACATGTGCTCTCGCGATAAAGTTCCTTTGTTCTCAACAGTGTTTTAATAGGTTATGGGCCCAGAAATGAACTACAGGATCTATACAGAAATTGACCAGTTGTTGAAGGACAACTTCGGCACGCCAAATGCAGGCGATTTTAATAAAAAATGACGCGTGGAGATTCGTGGACGGATCAAAACCGGAACCGAAAAAGACAGACCGCGACCACGTGGAATACCAAAAGTGGATGAAGCAGATCAAAAGGCCAGTTCAGATATTATTTTAAGTATTTCACCCACGGAATTAAAACAGATAAAGGGCTGCAAAACCCCCCGAGAAACGTGGCTGAAACTCGAGCAAACCTACCGGTCAAAAGGCCCCGCGAGAAAAGCCAACCTACTAAAACGACTCACACTGTCCCGAATGTCCTAAGAGACCGACGTCCGCGAGCGTTTGAACGACTTTTTCGACACTGTCGATAAGCTCGGAGATATGGACATAGATTTATAGCCCGATTTATTGGACATAATATTGCTTTACAGCCTTCCACAGAGCTTCGAAAACTTTAGGTGCGCTATCGAAACACGTGACGATTTACCTACTCCGGAAGCCCTCAAAATAAAGATTCAAGAAGAAAACGATTCTTGAAGAACCCACCAAAGCAATTATTTCGAGAACGCCATGCTCTTAACAAAGAACAGCTGGCATAATCGAATTCCCGCGTACCGAAATCGTCATGGAAATTATAGGGACGACTAACGCGAGTCTGGAAAATTTAGATTCCAATGCCATAGATGCCGGATATACGGTCATAAAGCAAATGAATGTCGCTCGAAAAGAGAACCGGCCAAGAAAGCTGAAAATGTAGTGTACCAAAATGTATTTCTGAGAATAGCCTCCAGAAAAGCTTTTGTGGCCTCAACAGTGGTACTACGTCCCACATGGTCAAAGACTCAACAAATTTTCAGAAACTGGAATATCCTGTAGACAAGGAACTGAATTTAGCGAACAACGACACCACGAAAATTGAGTCATCTGAAACGAAAAGCTTCTTTCGTCACCAAAGTCTTCGGAAATTTGAAAAACATTACTCTAAACGACACTTTACATGTAATTTCCGTTGCCAAAATAACTGAAAAAGAATATAAAGTCTTGTTTACAAGAAATTAATTCTTAAATTCTACATTACAAGAAAATCAATTACTTTTTATTGACCACAAACAAGAAATCCGAAACTGTACTAGAAAATTTACAATACGAAAAAGATACCCTTCTTGGATACGTTAGCATACTTAGCAATTAAATGGAAAGTAGACAACGGTTGCTTGAATACCCTATTAATTAATTTGTCTATTTTCTAACACGTACTTCTTATCCTTTGCAAAAGAAACTTCTTCCAAAATAAAAAAGAAAAGATGAATCCGGCCATGTTGAAAGTGTGTGTTTCAAACTCTCTAACAATCCTTTTACTCGTAATTGTTCATAACATAGAATTTAGTATGCTCAATAAAAGAGAGAAAAACATTGAGAATACGAAGAAATTGGTGTTCGATGCCTAGGGCTTCTAACGGTGATAAATGAAGCCTAGACAGCCGAAAAGCTCACTTTTACTGACTGGCAATAAATACAATGCGTTATGTCATAATAAAACGCACTCTCTCACGCCCCCTCAAATATTTCCTAACAGTACTCCTTTCACTTTACTTGCGTTTACCGTTTTTTTCCTCTTTTCTGTTTTAAAAGAGAGTCTATTCCCCCCCCCAGAGTTGGATAACGGTCTCACTTTTCCGGCGTAAAAAAGCCTCCAGGGGTCGGTAACACGGGATCCCGGTGTTTTATGGCTCAATCCACTGCCTCTGAATACCATTGTGTCGTATTGTGCGGAAATGGTGCAACCTGACGAAAACAGATTGTCATTTAAAAATGGTGGAACTCGTCCTTTACAACCGAAACGAACGGTACCTAGGAATGTTATGTAACAGAAAAAATAATATGGAATAAAATTTATTTAAGACTAATTTTATTACTATAATTCTTCTTTCCCAATGATGATAACTGAGTAAGTTTACAACTTCATACAATGGAGCATATTGCAAGAAATAAACCAGATGGAAGTTACCCAGTGGTTGTGTTTACATGAGGAAGTGATTGCCCAATGATTAACTTTCTTTGTAGGCAGACGACTAAATGGATTGTCGGAAAGTGTAGAGGAAGATTGTTGAATGTCAAAAGGATTGTGGGTGGAGTGGGTGGGGTAGAACTTTCTGTCATACAATGGGGAGACGGTGTGGTTAGATGTACAGAAAATCCATATGCAGAAAGTATCATAAAATATTTTCAGAATAATTTTGAAAAAAAGGATCTTCGGTGAGGTCACAACAGAACGAAAAGTCCCTGGTACCGAATCAGAGTACGGTATAAGGACCTGTCGTAAGGAGATAAAGTGACTCTTCAAAGGGTAATATCACATATTATTTAGACTCATTGATTTTGATTTTAATTTCTTGTACTTCTAAATAAAGAAATGATTTTGAAGATTTCTGTGATGGGAAAATGATAGCTGTATCCATGTTGCAATATATACCTTCGCTAAAGGTGGATATGAGATTTTTTCTTTTAGATTTTTTTAAATTTCTCATACTACCACTTCCAACACAAAATATGATTTTTTAGATTTCTGATGTGAGAAAATAGAATCATGGTGAAAAGAAAAGATTAGCCATGTTGAACCTAAAAAAGGTTTTGTTCTTTACTAAAATTAAAAGGTAAATAAGAAGTAAATATACCATTTACTCTCATAAATGTGTACTTATTATCAAAACTCTTCATACTTTTCAAAAGTGTAGTTATTTCGGTTAACCATTTCACGGTTAAAGTAAAAGTCACACGTAAGTCACAAAAGGTATTAAGCTTTTAATTGGCAGACAGGGTTACTTGATAAAATTATCGATATCATCTTGAACATTTTGAAAAATAAATTCTATCAGAGAAAGACTAATCCTTTAGACGGATCTTGAAAAAACCTTTACCTCATGAAACTATGATATCGTCATTTTATAGCAGGTTATCCATAAAGAATCAGTGTTTTAAATTCATTGAACGATCAAATAAAACGGCATAACATGTTTTTTAACTTTTAATATTTATATTAATATTCAGCACACTTGCATTTTAGCAACAGTCAATTTGGTAATCTTGATGAGTTTTGCGCATTTGATACGTTCATTTTAAATAGAGTTTTTTCCATTTAGTTGTTAGCATTAAAATGAATATTTCTTTAATATCTTTATTAACTTATGTATTTTCATTTATGATACAAAAGAACAAAATATTGACCAGCAAATATGACAAAAATTTCAACATTTAATTACTATAGAAAATAACCGGACTGGTTATGGCGATAAATTGGCTCAGTGTGAGTCTCGAGATAAAAAATAATCTGATTTCAATGAAAAATATAAAAACCTTTTCGATGTTGGTTGACTCCCAAAATTTGTGCTCCAGAATAGAACAAACCCAGAATAGCATACTTTAAAAAAATGTTAGAGTGAAATAACACATATTTATTTTCAAAAATCAGCGTCCATATTACGTTAATATCTTGTTTAGCTAGTTCTGTCTGGTCATCAAAACTTTTAAAAAGTTTAGATTGGGATAACGTTATATCCAAATGTTATATATATTCGTAAACCATAAGGTTAATTAATAATAATTTCAATGTAAAAAAATCTTTATAAGCCAAATTGTATTGTAACAAGGGGTTAAATAAAACAAAACGACTTTTGTCGGCATAAAATATATCACCTTAACAAATCCAAAATGTAACTGTTTTGAAGCCTGCACAATAAAATTTTCATTTTTTATCCAATACTTTTCATTGCTTTAATGGTACTTATGCTAATTTGAATCAGATATTTTTCGTAACTTAGGTAATCTGTCAAATTAATTTATTTGGGTTGATAGGGTGAAATCAGCCATAAAACCTATTAATCGTCTGATAAGCTCCTTTGTATCCGATATTTTTCATAACTTTGGAAGCCTGATAAATAAATTTATTTGGGATGATAGGGCGAAATGAGCCATAAAACCTATTATTCGTCTGATAAGCTTTTTTGAATCAGATATTTTTCAAAACTTAGGTAGTCTGTCTAATGAATTTATTTGGGATGATAGGGTGAAATCAGCCATACAACCTATTAGTCGACTGATAAGCTCCTTTGTAACCTATATTTTTCATAACTTTGGAAGCCTGATAAATAAATTTATTTGGGATGATAGGGCGAATCAGCCATAAAACTTAATAGTCGTCTGATAAACTCCTTTGAATCAGATATTTTTTAACAGTTTAAAAATAAGCAGGTTCAATGAGAAATCATTAAAAGGATGAAATAATAAAGCCACAATGAGAAGCTCCGTTTCTTATTTCTTTATCGATATGTATTGTTGTATTACAAAAATGTAAGCTTTAAACATTTAGAATTATAAAATTGATGGAATTTGTTAATTCATTTGTGTTCATGTCATGAACAAAACCCTTTCACCACCTAGAAGATTAATGTTAGTGAGGACAATAATAGGAAGCATAGAAAGCGTTGTGATGCAATATACAATGTTTTATTCATCAACGCTAACTACTATAGTTTCGAAATAAAAATAAGTGATTTTTACGCACAGTACTATGGTATAATAGTGAGTGACCGATGGCATTTTGGGTGGTCCGGTTTATGTCTACCGGTTCAATGGTTCATTTCCATAATGGGGAATGAACTAATAACACCATATTAGTTAACATTCTCATTTCTACTTTCCGAGTTTTATTATTTGTCACACGTGCTCATTCTAATTAAGGGGATTATATGACTCGGCGTTTTATTGCTGTTTCACTCCTTCGGAGACGACGGGGTTAGATATAGCGCTAATTCCGAGACCCTAATAGCTACTTTATAGCCCGATTGGCCACACGGCCACACATCGGTCACAGATCTTAAAAACCTTTCACGATGTCCGTCCCGATTGCATTTACTCCTATACGATATCAACGTCAAACGTGCGAATTTATTATTTTGCGCCTTTTCTCGAATCCAGCCGACGTGCACGATCGCAGGTCATAACCGTGACGAAACGTTTTTGGGAGGTTGTTGGCACCGGCTGAACCACAACAGTCGGAAGAGGCCAGGGTGACATTGTTTGCAAAACAACTGTAATTTGAGGACAAATTTATGCTCGTAGGGAGAAATGCCCTGTCCACCGTCCCTTGTGTACAATAAAGATTTCACGCCGAGCCTTTCCTCTTCCTTGAAAACCACCCTTTCCTGCTTGAGTCAGTAACCCCCAGTGTCAAACAACCCAAGTCTATAAAAATTCGACCACAAATTTACGACGGAAAAAACGATAAAATTATAATTGTATTCAGTCTCATTACAAATAAAATTCATATATTTTTAATTTTCATGTTCGTTTTTGTTTTCTACAGATTTAAGGTATAGGTACCGTAAAAGTTAGAAGTGAAGGTTTTATTTTAACTGTTGTAGCTTCCATATTAAATAATATGTCACAAAATATGGCGAAATATTGATATATACAAATAAAAGCTTCAACTTCTTATTTTTTGCTTAAAACAATTATTATTATTTTCGAAAAGAACCATACTTTTTTTTCAATTGTTCTTCTCATGGTTATTTAAATTTTAAAATCAATTATAATTATAACGGTTAACAAATATATAACAGAATCATGTTTCCTATATTTAGTTCCTTTATCATGGTTCCTACATTTATCTTAAATGAACTTAAACATATTTTGTTTATAAAAATAATATTGTAATATTTTTCAAACTTACAAAAAAACTATAAAAACATTCAATTTTTGAGGAAATAAATTAGATCATATATTAAAATAGTTCATCAGCTATGAGAGCTATGAGGAAGAAAATACTTAAGTCCTTCGACAACATTTCTAGGAATAAATTCTCTTCATCAGAACTTTGAAAATTAAAGAACTAACATAAAAAGGTTAACAAATTTACAATCTCTAAAACAATGATTTCAAATACAACAAAATTAAATATTGTGATCATATCGAATCTGATGAAACTTGATGAGGATTTGTTTATCTTTTAATTGTTTTTGAATTGAATTTTCAGTCACGATGAAGAATTCATGGGGTTCGAGTATCATCGAAAACTTGACCAAACAATCGAATATTTTTTTGTGGTTTCATCTCTGATCGTTTTTAATCTATAATTATAATTGAGACCTTATGAGTTATAATAAAATTATCATTCATTGAAGAAGAACTGAAACAATTATTACTTTTAGTTAAGAAACTTACGTTCAAAATAGGAAAATGACAAAATTAACTTTTTTTATTGAAGCAATCATTTGTAATTTCTTTTTATCAATTATGACTTGTAAGATCAATATACATACTTTTTCCTCCATAAAAATTATATACTGTTTATATCATTTGATTTATTTTACTATCTATTAGAAGAAATTAACATGTAGGCTCGAATGAAATATAATTTTTATATCACACATAAACACGATAAGATGCTTCCAGTAAAGTAGAACAAAACAGTATTTCTGAATAAATCAGATTCGTTTTAAAAACCTTTCAAGTCCTTCGATACGGATTTTCTTTACAAACAAAAATTTTATTTTATTTACGAAGACAACGTTTGTCATTACATGTATTTAATAAGGTTGTAATTATAATTATTATAAATTATAATTAGCTCACTCAATTATAAAAAATATAACCATAAGAGAATGAAACATATCCTTTTATAATTTAATCTTTCAATTAAGATTTGTTTCTTTTTCCCAATTTTCTCCAAGTTTTTTCTCAATATTTCGTAGTAAATAATGTAAGTTTAATGTCGGAGTACATATTGGGGAGAGCCACATTTATATATATATATTTTTTTTATTGTGTAAATTCATTTTTGTCCACATCCTACCTGTATTTGTTAAATTTAAACAATGTTTGTAAATCCCAGGCCCTGAAGATGATCTCAATTGGCACGATAAAGAAAATGTTTTTCTGAAACCTACGTCACATCAGACCGCATCTCACGATTTCCAAATAATCATTTATATAAATATATTGTAAAAACTATATAATTATTATTATTTATCACCTTGATCTGTAGGGTATCTCCATTTATATTTACATCCCAAAATAGCTTATTAAATTCAAAACTTGTAGGTAGATAATGTTTTCCAAAATTGACCGATCATTATACTACTTTGTTTCTGCTCAAATATTTACATGCGACATGATCGAATTTAACATTTTACTAATTTGAGGAAACAATAATTTTCAATTTTATTAGAAATCTCAATATTTTATTGCTATATGAATTATAGATATTGTTTTCGATGATCTATATCTATATTTACGCCGAGAAATAATAAACTAAATTAAGAAATTATAGACTGGCAGTTTTTTAATGTTATTTCAATATTAAACACAAGCCTAATTTTATTTTATACTATAAAAATTATAAAATCTTAAGATCACATGTGTAATCACATGTATGTTACAATCATGTAATCAACCAAAATGTTCAAATGATAAATTTTATATTTAGAAAATAATGTACTACGAACTTGAATAAATAACCTAGTGCAATTAAGAAAATAAATGCAGGCATTTTTTTATATTCTTTAAATAATTATATTGTTAAGAAATCATACAATGTATATTAATTTATTCTGAAATGGTTATTTTACAGCTATGAAGATGTTACAGATGTTACAGAGATGTTAAAGATTCAAATTATTCATTTTCATGTTGTAAAAAACTGGATTTAGTGTTTTTAAATTACATTTTTAAAATCATTTTATTTTATCCTGTAGCAAATAGGAGAACCTTTGTATATGAAAAGAATGAAAACGATTTTTTTTCAGAATTGTGCTCGTACACTTGCGAATGAATTATGATGGCTTTCTTTTAAAAAAAAACGGTCTGGGGTTTAGAAAAACAGTTTTTTCAGAATGATGCAGACAGTTTTTTTGGCAACAAACGTACGCAATGTTGTGCAAAAATATGGCAAAACGTCTGTTGTTCGAGGGGAAGGAACCCCCGGAGAAGGGACACTCACCCCAGTCACGCTTTTACCCTGTTATTCACTGGTGATTTACAGGCCAGGAAATCAGGGCACAATGCAGCAGAGGCCCACGACTAATAGGCCGATGCTTCCTCATACAAGGGGCGACGACTTCCTACTTCTTCCCTCAGAGTTTGAAGACACTGGCTGTTGTGATTTTACAACAAAAGACGTTAATAAAACCATTGTCTGCTAATTGAGCGCAGCTAGATCTATGTATTGTTGTTTACTTTTTATTTTGAATTCTAGAACATTGTTTTCCTTGATACTCTTTTACTTATCATGAACAGAAAGATTGTTTGTTAACCCTTGAGAATGCAAAGACAAAAATAGTATTTTTTTAACATCTAGATCTAGATATTTTCTTCTTTCTCATTTGTTTTTTGTCGATTGTTTATGTAGATATTTTATATTTACATTTATTCAATTATGCGGTTGCACCTACATAATTCTAATCCAAATAAAATCCCTTAGGTTTTAAATTTACCAGGTTACTTGACGTTTATTTATTTGTTTGTAGCAGTAACTCATTATTTATATTAGGTTTATATTGCTTGGAAATTCAAATTTTGTTAATATAAATAAGGCCTAAATATATCATTACACTTATATCTGTATAAATCAAATAGAAATAAAGCAAAGTGTTTCTCTTGCAAAGCAGAAGAAAAATATTATTATTATTATTAGGTAGGTAGGTAAAGATTAATTATCCTTGCTGTTGAAAGAAATACACACAATTACATTATTACTTTCTAATTCATACAAAATTTACTCCTAGAAATTTAATATAATTTAAGGAATTTTGAATTTAATCAAATGGTAAGTAGTACACTTCATATTATCAACCACCTAACCAGATCAATCGGCCCAATTCCAAAAATGATTTGTTTTTAATAATTATTTACAATGACAAGTATTAGTTATAATGGAGGAAATTGAAAATATTTTATTTGTTAAAATAATAGAGTTTGCCAAATACTGCAAGCATGTAGAATAAATTCACATTTTATGAGAACATATACATATATATTTTTTGAAATTATTTTTTTAATATTTATGAGGGTTTGCAACAGCGGAGGTCACCCCGGGATGTTGAGGTTTTTGGAAAAAGCCCAAGTACGTCGGTTTTGAATGCATGTTTACTAGATTCGAACCCGGGACTTTTACCTTACAGTAATGAGCGAATTGTCATCTATGTTAAGCCTGAACACTAAAATGGAACAAACTTGTTTTTTCATAAACGATTTTTTAGATTTCTTTACATTTTCAGACAATATTAATTTTATTTTAACAACGAGTTTTCTTATAGCTTTATCGTCAAATTAACCAATTTTAATTTCAAATCAGCTCGCTTTGGCCATAAATTACTAGTTTTTGGTTTTAAATTAATTCTTATTAATTTCAAATTAACCTTTTCATAAACAAAAAAACTCAAGGAGACATTTATTTATTTTAAGGATTATACGCCTTTGCGATGGAACCTCATTATATATTATTGTTTAGGTAAATCCAAAACGTTTTATAAATGCGTTTTTGATTTTACCTAAGCAATAATATGTAACTTAGAAGATCCCTGAAATGTATGCATGTAAAGTAAAATTCCTGTATTTAAAAAAAATTAAATATAAAATAATTGTTCTCTTAGAAGACCTTATCAAAAATAATTAAAATAAAATTTAAAGATTATATTAAATTAAATCTGAAAACAAAAAAATCTTTTTTTCATTTGAGATTTGTTTACAGATAAAATAATTTGGTTTTTAAAAATCATATGAAATTTAATTCTCAAATCAAAAGAAAAATGATTTGTTTTTGTTTTCATTTTATATATTTTTTAATTTTATTTGTTTTTTAGAAGTTCAATTATTTTGTATAAAAAAGAATTCGCAAATATACTGGACTTTTACTTTACATGTTTATATTTCGACTTATATAATCTTGTAAATTTCTATAATGCTTTAAAGAAAGGGTTCACATGAAAAAAGGGTATATTTAAAGTTAAAAAGAGTTAATTTAAAATTTAAAAATGTTATTTTGAAGTAAAAAAAGCTATACTTAATCGTCCAAATGCTAGATTCCTCTGTTTATGAGGCGTTAGATATGATCTGATTAGAAAAACTTTTTTTCTACTAAAAATCAGTATTAAAAATACTTAACAGCACAATAAATTGTATTATTTTACTAATTTGTTTCTACTAAAAAATCAAATCACGAGAAAGATATAACAGTAAGTAATTACACTTTTATTTATATTATTTTCTTACCTTGTACAATTCAACAATTAAATCAATACATTAATCATATACAAAATGACTATATAAAGCCGATCATATATGTAATTGATCATATTCTCGTTTCAAAAGTATAAAAAGTATTTTCAAATAATGATAGATGTAATTTTTTACTTCTTCTATTTGCATATTACTTTTTATATAAGATTTTCCCATTTTTTAACCTTATGAACTACGTGTAATAGTTTTAAAGTCCTGATGAAGGGGTTATATTCCGCCAAACTTGAGGAGAGAACTGAAATGTCTAATTTTCTTCCAAATTGCACTTACCTCTGATTTTTTAACGCAAAATCTGAAAAATAAAAGATGATATCTATTATGACGAGATAATTAATACTTTGTGGGTATTCTCGGAGTAAAATTACATTGCAAATGTATCAGAAAGTAATAAAAGCGGTTAACCGAGCAAAAACCACCCTCAGAATTATTCATATATGTAAAATTCGTAACAACAATGATTTTAACATTTTTTAAAATTTTGAAAATGATAACGTTATTATTATTATTGTTATGGTCATGATAATGATACATCAGTTTTTTACAAAGTAGTACAGAGAGTAAAGCCAATAGAAATAAACTTTAAAATACTATACGAAATAATTTTTGACAATTAAATTTTCTAAAGGTTTTGAGTCATATTTTTTATTGTAAAAACTATTATAAAGGCATGTGTTAAGAAACTTGTATTTAATTAGTAATTCCAGCTGTTTTATTAGTAGTTACAGTTTGCAAAAATACACAGTTGAAATACAATGTTCTGATTGTCATTTTGACGTCCCTTCTTTTTAAACTTTTGCCTCAATTTTGCACAGCAATATAAAACACATTTTGACATAAAGGAAACAAAATATTAAAGTTGATTAAAACCAATAAGATATTATTTACCATTTATAATTAAAGAACTTACACACAGTCAGTAAGGTAATATGATTTGTGAAAAAGTATATTAGACGACTTTTTGCTACCTTTGAAAATAAATCCAGTAAGTTAGAGATCAGGGATCCGACCTTCAATAAAGTTTAAAGCCATTGAAGGTAAAGAGAAAAAAATAAAAATTCGACGTACTTGTTTTATCACCCTCACCTGGTTTATTTTTTAACAATATGCAAGCTAATTCACCACAGATTTTTTTTTAAACAATAGGAAACTACTTTCTGTAGTTTGAGATATTATTTACTATGAGCAAAAAACTTATATTTTTGAACGTTTGTTTATGTCTGATTATTGTGCCACTGTTGTATAAGTGTATGTCTTGCTAGCTTATATATTGAAATTGCCATCCTATCGTGTTTTATCATTATTCTTTTCTTACTAAATTTGTAATTAAATTTATACAGATTTCCAGATGTCTTGCAATCTTGTAATCTTTTTATGGCATAGTTTTATTGAAACCAACTTGCAGATAAACTGTATGCAGGTTTTTCCTATTTCAGATGAGTCCAAAATACAATTCTGTTACCAGTGTTTTTCATCCGAATCACCTAAAAGCCTGTATCACGGGTATGTTTTATGAGCGTGCAAAGGTTGTCAAAATGTTTTGGTTACGGCCGACGAAAGGGTGGAAGGGCCATAATTCTTTTTCTAAGGATGCTAAGGGCATTCACTGGCGAGCTTTCTACTCCCACGCTCTCAAGTGCGTTCACCCTCCGGCCGATGACACCCCCGACTTTTCCGGGGGGTACGACCTTTTCTCTTCCTGTATTCACAGGGATATTTAAATTCTTGAATTATTTTGGAATGAATGGATTTTTTTCTGGTAGAGAAATACGCGTTTTATTCGACACAATACAAAAACTTTGAACATCGTGAGATCGGCACACCTTATTATATTATTAAATTAAAAAAATAAATAAACAGTTTTCTGCTAAAGTAGATAAAAAATTCTTTGTTTTCATACGCTTGAAAGCTCGAAAGGTCTTTGTATGTAAGAATGTAGTTAAATAATTCTTTATTTACAATTTGTTGTAAAAAAGATTAAAATTACAAAAAAAGAACTATAAAAAACAATGTATAACAAAACATTCTGCTTTCATGGTTGACGGATAAAAAGTTTATCCAAAAGCCTAAAATTGCAACATTTTAAACATTCAAGGTTTAAAAAATTCAGCCAAATATGGTTCATTGACTATAGCCTAACACCAGTACTGATGTCACTTACTGATTGTGTTGAGTCAAAATTTAATATTTAGGTTCTCTTTATAAACATGTTTTTAATGTGTTGTTTTGTACATCATAAATTTCTATTGGATTTAACCATACTTCAATTTATGTTTGACATCTTTTAGTAAAATTATAATTGTGTCATCGACATATTTTTTATAATTATTCAGAAATCGTGAGATGCGGTCTGGTGTGATGTAGGTTTCAGAGAAGAATTTTCTTTATCGTGCCAACGTTTCGATCTTTATTGAGATCATCTTCAGGGCTCAAAGTGTTTGTTTTCTGCGTAAGTGTGCCATTCTTGCGTGTCGTGTTGAGAAAATGGAACACACAAGAATGGCACACTTAAGCAGAAAACAAACACTTCGAGCCCTGAAGATGATCTCAATAAATGTTTTTGTTATGTTTTGTTAAAATCACCATCACGATTTCTGAATAATCATCGACTAACGGTCACTAATCACCACATATTTTTTATAATTTGCCCCATTTACAAAATAATAACCCTTCAATACCTGCAATAAAAATCTAATATGGTTTTTTTTTACCAAATAGCCTATTCAATCTTAAACAAAAAGGCTTAGCAGTAAAATAGATCATATTCAATTTCCAGGTAAAAATAATTTCCAAACTGTTGAAATGGTACTTTTCGACCACTCTTCAAGAGTTAGGAAGGACGGATACCGTTAATCCGCCAGTATGTCAAAATATTTATTTGAGGTTTGTCATTTCTTGACTCGGTCGTAAATAATGCCAGGCATTGTGTCCAAAATTGCCCAGGGCCTGCGAGACTAAATTTTGTTTTTCAGCTTAATTTAAAAATAAAATCAAAACTAGACAGGATTTACAGTCGGGAGACAGGTTGAGGTCTCCGGGCGAAAAAACTACAGCTTCGTCGTCTCTTATCTACTATTTCTGATAGTAAAAACTAACAAATAGTTCTTTATTAGGTTTCGTGGTCCACTTGACCAAATAAATTCTTTTATTTATTAAGATTTTGGAAAAAGTCAGTGTCACAAGCGGGATTCGAACCCACGACCTTCGGCTAAATACGCCCTGCTCTACCATTTGAGCTATCGTGACTTCGATCCACTCGGACACTAACTTCCCATCTCAACCCCACCTTTTGAATTTTCCATCCTTTTTGACATTTTTCAAATGTCGTGTAATCTATTTGATTCTGGTCGACAAATGAAACGGCCGAGTGGCGTATTTAGCCGAAGGTCGTGGGTTCGAATCCCGCTTGTGACACGGACTTTTTTATACTAACAAATAGTGGTTAAGATTTTATTTTTCATTTGTTCAAATAAATAAAGTCAAAACGTTTAAATGTTAAAAATGTTCGGTAGTAAAATCCGCGTTGTTTCCATCATAATATATCTAATTATGTTATTTAATCTAGTAAACATTTAATGCTGAGGGGCTCCTCACTGATGTTGGCGCAATGCCGAAGCGAGTTTTGAGTAATTCAACAAACCCGCGAGTGAAGACGGACCCAACAAGTGACCCTATGCCGGTTAAGTGGGTTGAGTTCACAGACTCGCAGACGAACACCCAACATTAACTCCAATTTAATATATAGTTACTTGTTTTTTAACTCTTTAATCCGTTCTCGTAAATGTGTGTACATAAAATAGTAGCACTTATGTAGTAAATATGAACAGTAGTCTTTTTGGCTACTGTGCCATAAATTTACGGCGTGTTCGCAGAAAGGGGTAAATGTTTTGACATGTAAACTTCATAAATTTGGGATTTCCGAATTTTCGGAAGCCTGTGAGTTCAACCGGCTTCGTTTTAAGGGTCCATAACCCCTGATTTTTTTACTGGCTAAACTATCGAGATTTATAGCCCGGGAGCGCCGGTAGTTCGGCAACCGTCATAAAAGTCAGAGGTAAACTAGCAATGGCTTCCCTTTTCCTGAAAATCCCGTGTATAAATTTCAGACCTGACTGTTTCGGAAGATGGAAATTATTGATTATTGGTTTAAAGAAATGAAAAGTAATGAATAATTTTAATAAAGAAAAAAGTTCCGATATTTATATTTTGGGTATACATTAGTGGTGTTCGATCTCACGCCATTTAATGTTAAGGCTTAATTTCATTACACTTGAAGACATTGGTTTGAAAATCGGAAAATTATATATTTGTAAACCAACAAAAATTATTAATTAATATTTGAAAATCGTGATGAAGGGGATCTACGAAAATTCGACGAAGGAACGAATCTTGCAAATTCGCCTCATCCGTGTTCCTTTATAATTAATTATTATACATAATAACGATCGAGCACCTTTTCAATTGGAAAAGGCTTGACGTATATAGACAATATTTTTAGGAATATCATCGGACCTGGGGTTCGGAGTCTTGGGACACGGCAGCGAGCACAGATCCGTACCTCAGGGCTATAGGGACTTTTAAATGCGTACAGTGTTTGTGTTGTGTATGTGTTGGATTTATATTAATTCATTGGAATGAATGTAATTTATTAGCGGGAAAAAGGAAGGGGGTTGTTTAACCCCGCCCCGAGGAATATCGAGTACTCCTGCGTGGGTGAATGTGACCAGACATCTGTTTGTGATGATGTATGTATATGTATTGTATATTTTGTTTCTATTCTGTACTTGACAACCTGAGGTACAAAAGGGGGCCTAGCGTTTTAGGATATTAACGTAGTAAACATTTAAAAGCAGGGAGTCAGTAACCACATCGAGGCACTCAATGCCTGCAGTTTAAAACAAAATACCCGCGAATGAAGAGATAAAGAAGGAAAATCCCCAGAGGGCCTGCGATGACCCATGTCGGCACATAAACGTCCCATTTTATACATAATATATAGTTATGATATTGAAGGCTTACTAATTATACGTGCATAAAAAATATATTATCTTCTTCGTAAAAATTGTAACCATTTTGTTTGATCATTGTATTTTGTCATTTTATAAAAATTGTCAAATTATGATTAAAAGGGACTTTTTCTTAAACACTACATTTGTGTAGTTTTGGCCGTTTCCTATCATTTTGGTCTGCCTAGCCTGGTTTTTTGTTATGCCAGGTGCGTTTCGGCTTTTTGCCATTTTCTGGGATATGTATGCGCGTTTTTTTGTTACAGGACAACGACAGAATATGATTATAAGTCTTACATGCCAAAATAGATTTTGGATCAAACAGGTCATCATTCTGTAGAACCAAAACCGAAATCTCAAAATTTAACACATTTCGCTTACATTTTGGTCGTTTCCGATTATCGGAAGTTTAACAGACTTAAAAAAACAAATAAACTGAAAATTTCTGATTATTCGCTCGGCTGTCCACAACAAGAATAAATTTTATTATGTATACTTCATATTATAATATAAAAAAGGGAAAAGTAGGCCAGGCACCCGATTTTGTCCCAAGTTTAGGAAAACTATCAGCCAACTTATAAAAGGGCCAAAAATCGACTGACACGTAAAAAACAGCATCGGGTTTTTAAGTCACCCCTTCAAAGAAAGAAAAAAGCGACAAAGGACTGTTGACGGTCAACCAAAGGGAGAAAAGGTGTGGTCAGTTCCCACGGGCGAGTGTCAACCCGTCTTCCTTGCCTTTGTTTGTTGTTTGCCTTCAAAAAATCGGTTCCGGCCTAGGAGTGTTCACTTAACCCCTGAACTCTTTCAAATCAATGTCATAACGTCTGGTGTTTTAGTTCACTAAGGGAAAGAAGTTCAAGGACGATTGTCTGATAGCACGAGTTCGTTAGTCGCCAGTTCAGAATGCCTATCCAAAGTTATCCCATTTGGTCCCGATTATACTATAAAAAGAGGTTTTTTAAACTGAATCCTATCATGGTTTTACAGTTGAAAACTCTTCTTCCTCAGAAAAAGTTCGTTGATCCTCATTCTTTCCACGTTTCTTTAGATGAAAGTTGTAAGCTAAGGTAAAGAAGTCGATTAGTTGAACTGATAGACACTAATCACTTAACTAGGGTTCGGCTTCACGCCATATTCTGTGTTGAGCGTATGTACATACCTTCCAAATGATGTGAAGCTAACCGAATCAGCTGGCGTGCAAAGTGATTATTATCGATCAACTAAAGATTAGGTAAAGAGCTTTTGTTTGTTCGTTAAGTAAGCATGCTCTTCTTCCGAACTTTTGTATTTTTTATGTCGTTTTAGCGTTTGCTATAATTAAAAAATCAATTTTTTTATTACTTTTAGTGCTGGCTTTTTTCTTATCTTTCTCACGTTTGAAACCTACTAATTTATTTTCCTGTGTCGCCAGCCAACATATAGTCAGACCAATTGGGGCGGTAACCGAATCTCTTTTCTTTACCCTATTGCTACCCTATTTGTACCTCAGGCCAATTGTGGATACAATAAGACAAATACGCATAAAAACAGAAACTGCCCCCCAGTACTCAATTCTCCTCGAGGTGATGGGGGATACGTTTTTACTAATTTCGAATTTCTTATTTATTCATGTATTATGTGACTGATGTAACTAATAGACAATTGTTATACTTTTTATTTTGGATATTTCAAATCTATAACTAATAAAGTAAAATTTAATGGAACTAATCCAACTCATGTGTTTTTTACTTTTTTTATTTAAGATACTGAATACTAATAAAAAATACTTACCCAAAAAGATAGAAAGAGCTATGAAACAACAATGGATATGTGTAAGGTATGGTAAGGTATATGTTCGTCAACCAATATATGTCAAAGGGTTAACAGAAAAAAATTTAAAATATGTAAACAAAAAGAAATGTGTAAAAATTTGATCTTCAATTCATATATTGGTGAAAAGTTATATAATATTTTGCCTGCTATAAAAAATTTTATTGAAAAACTTAAGAACAGTAAAGTGGTGTATAAAATAAAATGTTCATGCCAAAAAACATACATTGGGAACATGTACAGTTCCTATACAAAATAATTAACCAACATGAAAACCATAGTGATAACACTGGTTTTAGCCAACATATAAACGATACAGGACACAATATAAATTTTGATGAGGTAAAATCTGGATCCCTTCATGTTTGGCAGAGAGAAAATCAGCAAAAATCAATTGGATTGGAGAATATCTATATAATCATGGAAAAAACAAAATAAATATAAAGAAGAAAGAAGAGAAGAATAAATAAAAAATAAATATACAACAAGATAAAAACAAATTATGTAAACAAGACAAAAATATTTTAACAACGCATAAAAATAATGTAAAATGTAAGAAATAAAAATGTAAAATATAAAAACATAAAACTTATTGCTATAAAAATAATTAATACATAAAACGAAAAACAGTAAATTAAAAATTAAAATTAAGTATAAAATACAAACCCGCCAGAAAAATTAATAAAAAATAGATCGTAGCTCCAAATAACGCCACACATTGGATTTATGTAACCTAGGGAAACCTACCACTTTATGTGTGTCCGGATGAGAAACGATTCGTAAAGTAATTTCATTATATTTGATAGACATTTAACCGTAAAAAGACATTGTTGTTTAAAATAATATTTAAACTTGTACATTTTAAAAACTCAAGACGAATGATGTGAGGCGGGTGCTCCCGAAATCGATCTCTTAAATAAAACAAATAAAAACACATAAATTTGATTAATTCCAATAGATCCCAATGAAGTACATGAAAAAACCAGCCCGAAAAAAGAATAAAACAAAATAAGATCATATTTTATTGTTCTTGAATAATAATGAACTGTTTCATTGTTAGTTTAACGATTGCAAAATTTAAATTTGCCCTTAACCTACAAATAATTAATTCTCTGTCATTTATCGGTCATGTGCTAATGAATAAGTAAATGCATAAAAATATTTATCCTGTACAAAGCCTGTCTCGTTTTTTCTTATATCTTATAATCTTGTCGCAAAAGAATTACACCTTCAAAAATAACTGTAATCTGTTTAATCCAAGTAGATGTGTAATCTATTTGGTTGCTTTTGGAGAAAATTACAGAGCTTAAAGCAAATAAGGTATAAATGAAACAACTGTTAAACAATGCAAAGCATAAGCAAACATGAATATGTTAAAACATCAATTTTTTTTTAAATAAAGGACAAAACAATGAATCTTGAAAGTTTAAAAATTGATTTATTTGAATATAAATTGTTGAACTTTGGAAAAAATCAAATATTTTTTTAATAATTAAAATATAACGGTTACCTGCTAGATAGTTATATTTTTAAAAAAATTAAATTTCTCTATTATGAAAAATTGGGTGTTTTTGTTTTTGCCAATTCATTGTTTGTTTAATTAACTTCTTGTTTAATTCAACTTAATGGAAAAATAAATATAGCATATTGAAAAAATTGTTTACATACTGCTGATCTGATAGATCTTGAAATCTGATTCAAATTTATTGGCCATCATAGCCGATCATCTATGACAAGATATGCGTAACTAGACCGGTAAAGTGCACTTAACGCTATCTCTTGGGGTAATAGGAAAAAATGTAGGTAAAAGTAAGTAGCATGCCTCAATAAATTTTATTGTCCGAAAACTTACTCTTGTAAGGTGGCTCCCTCAGGAAGGAAATCGCACTACTCGTTCCGGCACGAAGCCCTTCTGCTAATTATCAAGCCCACGGAACTATTGTTTTCAGCATGAACGGTAGCAGATTCGTAATTAAAGACAAGCAGCCGCGAGAATTGTCAATCACAACCCACATCTTCATATTAGCATTTATAATGAAGAAGAAAAATCTTCCTAAAATAGAAGTTATTATAATAGCAGGAACAACTAACGTAATTTTAAAACTGGCTGTTTTATCTCTTACAATTTCTACATATGTCTTCTTTTCTAAAATTATAATTTTTAATATATTTTATAATAAATAATCCGTTTGAAATTTATTCTAATCTCTGAACGTTGCCAATTAGTGTTCGGACAATATTATACACTTGATTCATTATATAAATACAGGTTTTTCCAATTTTAAGAATTAGTGGTCAATAAGTCAATAAGTAAAAATATGATTGATTATAGCTTAAACATCGAGAGTAAGCAGACCAAATATTCCAGATCAATTTGTCATTTTACTTGGCTTTTCTTTCAGCTTTTTTCTACTTATTTGATCAATTTTATTAATTTTAAAATTAATTTTAAAATTTTAAAATTGATTAGAACAGTCTTTCTAATAATAAAATATTTTAATACTTATAATGTAACTTATTGTACATTACTTGTAATAGCTGAAAGGTGGATTGGAGTTGATCAGTGTTTTAGTTATATTTGTAATTTAGTATCTTATATTTAATGTTTTCTTACTGGGTTTGAACAAATTCTGCCAAAACGCAAAGATAAGGGAAAATTAATGTTCTTATTTAAAAAATACAGCTTTTACTATATACATACTATGATGAGTTTTCTGACACAAGCGCACGCCACGTACAGTCACACAGCGTGTAGCACAAATTATCACAATCGCAACGCCTCTTTTGTTCTTAATGCATTATTTCGAGCAAAACCATGTAATAAAGGGTTAGTTAAATTTTATGAGCAATTGCAGCAAATTGTTTGTTGAACTTAATTGTTTTAAATAAAATTATTACCGTGTTTTGATAAATTTTCTGCCTAACCACCTTAATTAAATAATTTTTATAAAAACTCATGACCTGTTGATCTCGTTTATTTGGTTTATATTAAAATAAGAACGTTGTAATTAATATAACGACAAAATTGTATATACATAGTTTGAAATAAACTACAAAAAATATAAGTGTCCTATTCTGACGCTACTAGACGAAAATGGTATAATTATATGAGCACAACCATGATAAAATTTGTTAGTTAAATTTTATGAGCAAAACCGTGTATGGTATGGTATGGTGGAAAAGGTACTAGGAAGCGGGGTTTTTATTCCCCAGGCACTGCAGCCTTCTGGCTTATTGTACCTTCCTAGTTCCTTAGTTCAGTCAATAGACTCAATCCTTCTTCTTAGAAGTATCAGGTCATTGACTGTTGTTGCTGCAATTTGATTCCCCAAGACTTTTCCATACGTAAGGTTAAACCTCCATTGAGCTGTTGCTTCGCATTCGAAGATGATATGCGTATATTCCTCCTCCTCATTACATAATCTGCAGATGGGATCATCGCTGTATATACCCATGTTGTGTAGATGTTTTCTCAGATACCAGTGACCGGTTAGTAGTCCCACCACTCCTCTGAGTTTTGCCCTCTCCAATTCCAGCAGTGTTTTTGCCAATCTTGGTGAGGGTTGTTTCATCATAAGTTTACTATGTCTAGCACCGCTAGAGTTTATCCACTTCTCTTTTTGTTTTGCTTGGATCCATTCTGCGATAGAGGATTCTATGTTTGTTTTTGTTATCCCAAGGATAAGTTCGGGGCCTGTGTATGGTCTTGCAGATCCTCCTCTGGCCAGTTTGTCTGCTTCCTCATTACCCAAAATTCTCCTGTGCCCTGACACCCAAGATCTCATCAGGTTGTGGTGTTTTCCCAGGTTTTGGAGGTTTTGGATGCATTCACTGACTAGTTTTGATGTAATTCTTTTACATGCTTATGCTTTAATGGCTGCTTGGCTGTCTGATCTTATGAGGATGTAACCTCTTCTAAGATTTTCCAGGGCACAAGCATTGATGGCGTGTATTTACGCTTGAAAGACCGAAGTATATTTCCCTAATGAGTTTGATTGCTCATATTTTGGGCTTGTACAGAAAATGCCTGATCCGGTTCCTTCGTTTGTTTTGGAGCCATCTGTGTACCATAACATTGTATCTGATGCTCTCCTGTGTTCTTCCTCTCCTTTATAGTCTGTTGAGACTTTATAGGAAGTTGTGAAGATTGTTTCGGGACCATGTAGTCAGTCCCCATTTCTAATAATGGGTGTCTGATTTTGTTGATTATGGTTGTATGCCCGAATTGTTTAGTTCCTTTCCAATTTAATTGTTCTTGGAGCCTAAATGAGCTTTTCCTAGCCTCTCCTTGTATGAATATTTCTAGTGGAGGTAGGTTTAGCAAGGTTTCTAATGCGTTTGTAGGGGTTGTTCTCATCGCCCCTATGATACATAGGTTTGCTAGTCTTTGTATGCTGCCTAATGTTTGGGTAGCTACTTTTTGTTGAGCTTTGTTCCACCAGATAAGTGATCCATAGGTTATTCTGGGTCTTATTACTGCCGTGTATAGCAAAACCGTGTAATAAATTGTTAGTTAAATTCATCATATCAAAAAATGGTATTCCGGTGTTTTGATCAATTTTCTACCAAATCATTCAAATTAATTTTTTTAAATAAAAAGTGATGAATTTTTGATCTCGTTTAATTTACAATTATAATTAATTAAAATAAGTATGTTGTAATTAATAATAACGACTAAATTACATATACATAGTTTGAAATAAACTACAAAAAATATGAGTGTCCTGCTCTGGCGCTACTCGACGAAAATGGTGTAATTTATATGAGCACAACCATGAAAAAATTTGTTAGTTAAATTTAATGAGACAAACCGTGTAATAAATTGTTAGTTAAATTCATTATATCAAAAAATGGTATTCCGGTGTTTTGATCAATTTTTACCAAACCATTCAAATTAATTTTTTAAAATAAAAACTAATGAACTTTTGATCTCGGTTAATTTGATTTATATTAAAATAAGTATGTTGTAATTAATATAACGACAATAATACATATAGTTTGAATAAAAATACGAGTGTCCGGTTGTTTTGTCTTTGACCGTACTCGATGCTACCCGACGAAAATCTGGACAGCGGGGATCGCAGAGCGAAGAGTAGGGTAGAGTTGCAATAGCATCGGGCAGATGTGTACGGGGGTAATACAGTCTTCTGGAAAATTGGACTTTGGGTTTGCCTTGGGTAGCATGGGGTAACATCGGATAGCGTTGCATCGGGTAAGCTTGTTTCCGGCTTAAAGCACACCGGTAAATCCTAGTTCATCAAGGAACTACGGTCACGTTGTAAGTCCCAAAACAGTTTCTATTGCGGAAAAGTGTAGCACCACAGTTTGTTAAAAGGTGTGTTGGTGTTGACCTACAAAAATTGACCTATATTACAGGTATATCCCAATAAATTCCTACAAAAAATAATAAAAAATAAATAAATTCCCACAAAAAGAATCTGCAATATAGCTAGAAGAGGCGAACCACGGATCTATGCATTGACAAGAAATGTAAAGAATCTATGTATAAAAAAAATATTAATCAATAGGGAGAACTGGAAGATCAAAGTCTAAATGAGCCTACCTTCCGGCTATTTCTCATTAAATCTCCACATAAAGATTCTGAAATAGCTAAGAAAGGCGCACTATAGTTCTATGCAATGACAAGAAACGTGTAGAATTTATCAGAAAAAACTTGGTCTACAAGGAGGACTAGAGTATCAATGTTTAATTGACGTATGTTTCACCTATTTTTTAATAACGTCCCACAAAAAGATTCTGCAATATAGCTGTGAGAGGCGCACTAAAGTTCTATGCAATGACAAGAAACGTAAAGAATTTATCAGAAAAAACCTAGTCTACAGGGAGGACCTGTTTAATTGACCTTTGTTTCAGCTATTTCTTAATAATTTCCACAAAAAGATAATGTAATATAGCGAGTAGTGGAGGACAGCGGTTCTATGTAATGACAAGAAATGTAAAAAATTTATTAAAAAAACACTTAGTTTACAGGGAGGATTGGAGATCGATAAATAGACAGACGTTCGTTATTGTAATTTCTATATAAATAAAGATTGTGCAATATAGCGAGAAGAGACGGACTACTCTGGTAATAATTAATGTGAAGTATCTCTAGCCCTCCTTACTAGGGAGGGCTAGAGAACATAATTGTACCACCTTTATGCTATAAGCGAATTGTTAAGTTTGTGTTACCTAAAAGTCGAAATCAAAGATCAGTGCTATGATTATTTGAAGATCGAGAGATGCGGTCTGGTGTGACGTGGGTTGGGAAAAACAATTTCTTTAACGTGCCAACGTTTCGATCTTTATTTAGATCACCTACATGGCTCTAAGTCAGGGGTGCTCAAACGGTCGATCGCGATCGACCAGTCGATCGCGAGTGCTTTTTGAGTAGATCTCGAGAAGAAAAAAATTGTTAATAAGTAGGTAGGTAACTAAACTACAAAAATCCATTGCATTATACATCAACAAGTTTTGTGTTCAAAAGTTTTAAACACGGAGGAAATTATGGGCAGTGCAACAAAAATTATGAATTCCATCCGTGCACGTAGCTTGCAACGGCGGCTCTTTCAGTTGCAGTTGGAAGATAGGGAGTCAGCTGAACACACTGATTTAGTTCTTCACACGGACGTCAGGTGGTTGAGTCGCGGNAGTCTAAAAATATTGAGGTAGATCGCCAGCAGTTCAAGTTTGAGCACCCCTGCTCTAAGTGTTTGTTTTCTGGTAGATGTGTCAGATGTATTGGCACGATAAAGAAAATGTTTTTCTAAACCCACATCACACCAGATCGCATCTCACGATCTCTAAATAATCATTAATTAACGGTCACTAAACACTACACACGCTTAATGTTAATAATAAAAATGCCGAGTTTTGAAACTGTTGTAACTTGGGGCGTTTTTTTTTTTTTTGATTTTTTTTCCATATTTCGTTAGACATCGCTAGGTTCGGGATTCACCTAGGTGTCATCCTTCCTTCCGAAAAAAGGCCGACATCCTGTGACAATTGACCGTATGTGCCCATCGTGTTGACACTTCCCCATCGCGCCCTCCTCTTAGCGGTGAGGTGACGAAACAAAGGCACGGTTTCCGGCCGAACCCGATTTCCTGTTTTAAGCTCTTACCTTTCTGTTGGTTTTGTCCACGAATCCTTTCAAGTTTAACCCGGGGCTGTTTTGTCAAAGTCAGAGATAAAACGGCTGTTTGTTCCAGCCAACAACGTGACTCGAAATAAATAGCGCCCTCGCCTTTTGGGGCCTGACCGGCCGATTTCCATCCCATTTCGTCTCTCTCTTTGACACAATCAGAAACAAAACTTAATTGTTATGATATATCATTTTTTTCCCCATACGATAAGATTTCCCCGTTCAAGACTTGTTCGAGACAGTAAAAGTTTCGAACAGATATAAAGAAAAGCTTCCGGTCACATTAATTATATATAGGAACCGGATTTATATATATTCACATTTTTTTCTGGGTCTCCTACACCGTTTTTGCAACTTTTATTTTGTGTTTCGTGCTATTTAAAAGCAAATAAACCATATTTCATTTGACATATTTGTAAATATTTGGAGGATTTTACATATAATTTACATATTTTGGCTCGTATTTATTAAAATAAACAACAGAATCATTGAAAATAAAATATGAAAAAATAGTAAAAAAACGTAAGAAGGTTTCGTAATCAAAGCTTCGAGAAAAGGGAATTGTCAAATGTGGATTCTTTCGTATCATAGATAAAAAAAGTATTTCCTTAAAAATTTATCGCTTCCACCAAAACCTGTCGAGACAAGCCACCACACTCTACAATGAAAAATTTTCAAAACTTACGGACTTCATTAAAAATTCGAAGAAAATGCTGTAGCTCTAGAAAAGGCCAAATAAATTATAGAAATAATTATTTAGAGATCGTGAGATGCGGTCTAGTGTGATGTAGGTTTAGAAAACCTTTTTCTTTATCGTGTCTACGTTTCGATCTTTATTGATATCATCTTCAGGGCCAGGTATTTATAAACATTGTTTAAATTATACAAATACATGTAAGATGTGAAAATGAATTTATACAATGATTGTTTAAATTATACAAATACATGTAAGATGTGAAAATTAATTTATACAATGATGTACACAATATAGAAATTTTAGGTCTAATCAAAGTATTTGTACTCACTTGAAGTGTGTGTTTCCTGAGTTGATGTGTCGAGTTGATAGTGTTAGTGAGATATTTCTATTTTTGTTTATATATGTTGGATTTTGAAATAGTGAGGAAGGAAATATATACACTCCCGCAGAATTTAGCTTTATTTTCACATTTCATTGTTGGCAAGCAACTCAACTGGCAACCTAGTGCGCCTTACTCTGACACAGTACTACAGTGATAGTATTGCTGCCTTTCAAAATTTGAAAAATATTGGTTCAAGGACAGGTGATAAAGTGAAAAAGAATGTTACGGATGTCCTAAAAAAATCCCGGATTAGACAAATCGAGAGAGATTGCACTTGGTTTAATTGGGGAAAATAGCAAAATAGAAATCCGGAGATGTGAAACGTTCTTTTAGCCGGTACAACAATATACAGATCGACGTAATTTTACCAAACCGGTACGGTACGTGACCGGTTACGTCATCTGTGAAGAGAACAGTCCGTCCCACTTTGGTCGAGTGTCCAAGCTAGATACTCGAATAGTTTTCGATGACCCTGCTGTAGTAAAGAACCTGATGACCTGTCTATAGATAGGTTATTCTCACGAAATTTTCTGATGACTGTTCTATTGCCCACCTACAAAGGAAGCCGTTAAATGGTGATTCGGGAGCAGTAAAACGATCGTCTTTAACCATCGTTCATCGCGGTGGACTACCTTCTCTTCGATCGAGACTTCCGGTGGTCCTAAAACACTACAGAAAATCGTGGATGGTAGAGCGCGGCACACCCAGGACTCTGGTTATGTAATGGACGCTACGTCCGTGGTTGGCCAAAGCATGTGCCCGGCCGTAATCTTCTCTACTTAAAACTATACTTTAAAAAATTGCATAGTTAATTTTTTGCTCAAAATTATCGATTCAATGAAAAACGATAAAAAAAAAAATAACTCTCTCGACAAGTTGAGTCTGAAAATGATGAAATTGAATTGATTTTCTTTATTTTTAATCTAAAGTGTGTAAAAAATAGATTAATAACCCTTTATAAAGATAATCATCGAGTTATTAATGTTGGGATACGTATTAATCTATTAATCTTTATACTTAAGTTTTTATGAAAAATAAACAAATAAATACAACCGCCCGATTGTTTGATTTGGGTGTAAATTATCAGAGTCTCCTTCTATATTAATGTTGCTTTCAAAGTCGTTTATAAAAACATTTTCTATCCACATTATTATTATTATTATTATTTTATTTATTTATTTATTTTTTTTGACTGGGGCTTCCGACATCTAGGTCATTTCAGCCCCCAACCAAGTCTATATTCTATTTACACTTTCAAACACTACATTCACACACATACATCCATACAATACACTCATTCTGTTTGGTCGGTGGAGTATTGATATTCCTCCCCCGACCTATACTCAAACTAATCTAGATTGGGGTCGATGGAGTACTTTTATAAATATTCCGCCATCGACCCCGAACACAAACTAATACGCTCTCAACGTTCGAGGGGCGATGATGATGTTATATTTCACCCTCACCCCTCGCCATTTACTCTAATAAATACATCTACTCAGACAAAACATATAGACACACAACACATAATACATATTATATACAACAAAAAAAAACCCAATTTCCCCTAAAAAGCGGAACAGGGTACGCTGAAACTCGCTGCAGTGCTCGAGTACCATCTTCAGATTAGATGGCATGCCCTGTAGGGAGCCAAAGCATGACATGTTTCCAGTATGTGGGACACATCGAGCAACCTTTCTCTGCATAAGGGTCAACCGCGTCCACATTATTGTAGGTTCTTTTCTCTTAATCTTTTTTTTAAGTTAAGATTTTGGATTTTTTACAATTAAATTTTATTTCTATTATATTCACCATATTCATTAAAACAACAAAGGAAAACGAGGAGCTGGATAAAAACGCATATGTGAAAATAACGATTTATCCAAGAAAAATAATTGAACACACAATTGATTTGTTAAGACCGTACAGGAAATAACCTCGGATTTGAATCCGCGCGCATTTCTAGTGGGTCTGAAAGAAATTTTAGCGGATGTTGTTTTTTAAGATAAAAAAACAATGAATTTTTTCTGCAATAATGGAAGCCAAAGTTGGAAATCGACTTTTACAGCTACCGTTCGGTTAACAGGCTACAAATTTAATGGCACCCGCGGTTCTGCAAAGCACCCGGTCTTCTGATTTAACAGCCGTTCCAGGGAATAGATGTCGTTATTATAAACGCCCCGTAATAGGCCGGCTATAATTTATAATTCCGCCCTCCAAATCTCTTTTCGATACTATAATTAATTTAGAACAGATTTTTTCCCTTTTCGGCCGGCCCCGACGTGGACTTTTACGACTGTTGAATTCCAATAAATAACTTTTTATGACCGGCCGAAAATTGTAACGGCAAAACTTTAAAATGTGCAATATCCAAAAGTTTGAGCTGTGGTTTTTTTAAATTTTTTAATTATTTCAATGTATTTTTCGGTGGATTTTAGGCTTCTTATCCCACCTTGTTTTCTAATCGCAAAGTTCACTATTTTGAACGAGATTATAGATTAAACAAAAATTCACCAAGTTTAAATTCAACATCTGCTTACTAAAAGACAAAATGAAATCGTATAATTGAAAAACAACATTACTTTCTTGTCAAACGATATTAAAAAAAAGGATTTGTTAAAATTGATCGGAAATTTGTGTATAATTCAAATAATAAATACCCTGTTTGACATTTCCCCTAAGCATTTCCTTCGGATATATTTCAAATCGATAACTGTATACGTGTACATAGTATATTTAACCTATGTTTAATTCTATATTAATATAGTGTAAAATAATTGCAAGTTTAGTGGAAATACGCTGTACAAGGATGACCACGAAATCTAACAAATCAGTTCAACTTCCTAGTTCCTATCGTCATATCAATGTCTTTTCTGGTCTAGCAAAAATCCTTGAGAAACTCCTCCTTAACAGATTAATTCCTATTATGCGAAAACCTTACCGTCCCATCAATCTGGGTTCTGCTCACTTCATTCCACTGCGCAGGAGGTGCACACTATTGCTTCTCTTGAGGGGAAAAGTATTGCTCGTAAAGTATTCGTAGACGTAGCCCACGATTTGGACCGAGTATGGCCAGTGCTAGAACTCTTTTTCATTTAGTTGGGAGGGTGATAGGATGTTTCGAAGCTATCGTTGTTTTAGACCACATGGAGGCTTATAAGGGTTGGATGTTGAGGAAAGATTTTAGGTTAGTGGGTCAAGGTGGAGTGGCAAAGAGTTTAGAGTGGAAATTGAGGAAGAATGTTAGGATCAGATCCTTCACGAATGGGTCTGTAAGGTCTTTAACGGAGGAAAACATTGAAAAACAGTGAAAAAACGGCGACCAACCAACACTGGCATTCTCTAGGTGACTGTGCACTGATAGAGTGCATGTGCTGTGCAATGCTGTTGATCTATCAATACTGTATACACTGTCATTGATAGAGAATTTTATTGCAAAAGGGTTCTTAAAGTCAACAGTATCATATCAGTATTATATTATGTCGACTATTGTGAAGCACTACTGAACAACAGAATGGAGGAATCGGAATCCATATTGATCGTCGGGAATTAAGTTTTCAGAGTCGAATATGCGTACTAGTCTTTTAAGGAGGAAACGTTCACAGATGTTTGGTAAAATAGTAGAGGCATATTGAGCTATGAGAGGATCGGTCACAATGAATTTGTGTCGTTTTGGTATTGCGGTTATTAAAGAAAATTTCCACTGTATGGGGAAATAGGTTGTAAAAAATATTGAATTGCAAATAGTTGTAATGCACACTATTGCTGCTTTTGGATTGTGGCCCGGGGATTTCATGTCGGAAAGGCGGATAATCTGAGAGATCACGCCTGTGGAGTGTACGCGTAAAACATAGCTCAAATATATAAATAATAATACCAATAACAATTTGTTAAAAATAGACAATGTCTATAATTTAAAACATGTAAAAATTTCATCACATATTAAAAACATCAGTTGTTTTCCTTCACGAGAAAAACTTAATTTTAAGACATACATGTGCTTATTCAAGTTTCAACCTGGCCCTCCGTACCTGATTTGGTTTACGATTTGGCCTGCTTCTAATAATTTAAACAAAAGCCAAAAAAACCTATATATTTCGTAATTAATGTGTGTTTCTTGGTGACCTGCTGTTTCATAATTTGTTGAAGTTGTGAGGAGCGGTCAAGAATGAGGTAGTTTAGAAAAACACCTTTTTCATTTTTTTGCCGACGTTTCGACCTTTATTCGCATCATCTTCAGGGCGTGGTGCTATTCTTGTAATATGACACCAGAAGAATAGCACCACACGGCAAAAAAATGAAAAAAGGTGTTTTTCTACACTGCCTCGTTCTTGACCGCTCCTCACGACTTCGACAAATTAATAATTAATATAAAAATGTAAGCAGTCAGTTTTGTGTTATTACTAAGGAAAAATTTGTTTCTCAATGTTTTCCTATGTGTTTTCTAAAAGCTTTACACAGTTCGAGTAAAGGTTTAATACATAAAAAACGGCCCGTGCCTCAAGAGCCGAAAATCCTTTCTGAGATTATATAGGCAGAAGTCAGGTAAGCCAATCACACCCACAACTAGTCACTCAATTGTCCCAGGCAGGTGAATCCTAACTATCACCTTCCAGCTTAAATGAACTGCAATTTTATTTGTTTTTTGCCCACGCCCCGCAGGTATTTCCCGTCATTAATGAATGAAAAGAAAACATCAATGAATTTTTTTCTGGCCGAATCTGTTCCATTAAGCGCATCGTTGCGGAAAGGGTAATCGAAAATAAGTACGGGTGTCTTCATTCAACACTGGTATTATATTTTGGATCTTACCCCAGTTCAGCCGACAAAAAATAATAGAACATTGTCCGGATATTGTTCCTATAATTCAGAAATATACGTTTTGTTTAAAAAAGAGTTCATGTGAAAATATGATAGACTATATCTTTTCAACATCGCTTTCATTGACTAATCCTTTTCCAATTTTACTGTTGCAAAATTTCAAAAGAATGTCTACATCGCCCTTCAAGGTGAGCCTCGATCAGGCCGCCCTTCATTGATCAATAATGATGAATTAATCGAGATGTTCGTCATGATTAGTGTCGATTTTGAGCAGATTGTTGTGAAACCTTTCCTGTCCCAATTTGCCCAAAATCTTAATGAAGGCTGATTTTGAAGAATTATTGAAGCCCTATTTTTGAAGCCCTATTTGATATATTTTTGAATAGAATTTCCAGATGTCTTCATACAACAATAATTAATTTTTAATTTATTAAATGAATGTTAATAAACTGTGTCTTGCTTTGTCCTAATTTTTTTAAGGCGTATTTTATTGTTTAATTTTTGGAACAAATCTAAGCTCACGTTATTTTTTATTTGCAGAAGGTTTTGACCCTGCCACCAACTATCTTCTTCAACTACAAGGCTGCTTGGAAACGTACTTTTTATTGTGGGGTATAGAATAATAAATGATTAATTTCAATGTCAAAACTCTAGCTCTTTGTGATCGATTCAACTGCCATATTTCAGCATTCGTTGTATCTCATCTCTTTGGGATGGGTGTCAAAAAAAAAACTTCAGTAACGCAATTTCAATTTCTGTAATTTTTATCCTTTCAACAAACCAAAGAAATAAAAACTTGAATTATGCCAGCTGGGGTGTGTTCCAAAACAAACATCTAAATAAAAACACTTAACGATGTACTTTAAAATCTTTAAGATTACATGTATTACAACTTTATTGGACCGTGGACTTCAACTTAAACTTAAAAATCTTTATATGTGTAAACTATTTGAGAAAACTTAATGTGCCAGACGTTAATAAGCAAATGGACCAATCCGAGTTCATGTTTTCATGCTCGGCACCTGAAGAAAAAAAGAGTTTGGACCAGTATCACAGGTAATCGGCGGGTACGTGTTATTAGTGGTTTAGGACACTGGACGACGGGGGGCCGAGCATCCATCAGCCAATCCATATTTCACACCGGTCCTCCACACAATTAACAGTCTATTAGTTATTTATTAAAGCCGGAGCGTGTGAAAGGCCGACAACGCCTGGAGGGTACCCATTTTTTACGAGGCAGCACCCAGGGACTGATTGGGTGGATCAGTTGGGCAAACAGCCTCAAGGGGTGATATGACAAGGAACAAAATCTAAATTTTAACGGCGGATATCAAATTGATAAAGACAAATAAATGATTTACTTCAAACTCAGAAATATAGTCCACTGTGACAGACTCATTACCTATTTTTCAACCGACTACTATTATCTCAACTCCTTGCGTTGGATCATCATATTTTCAATTTATGACTCTGACATAAATAAAGAATGTTTTTGTAAAATAATGTAATATACTCTTAATATCCCAGTAAATTAACATCAATAAAATAAGCTTTATAATTTATAAGTAAATCCAGGGTTCTCTTGAAGATGTGTCAATATTTTAGGATGCTATCCTACATAACAAATTAGATAATAAGACCTATTGGCCAAAGTCCGATTCTCAATTTTTATCAAGATATTTCACTTTCAACACATTTTATATTTCACATTCAACCTTTCACATATGTAGTTTTACCATAAAGTACCCTGTAAGATTTTAATGACAGTTATTACCAATGTAAAATTAACGTTTAATTGCTAAAAATTTGATTTTTCGTTTATAGACGGTTCAGAATTGTTATTGTTAAACACTGAGATTTTGCTACTTTTATTAATACACAATGAATGTAATATACAATATATATATATATATATATATATATATATATATAAGTAAATAAACTCACTGTAAGAAAATTAAACATAAGATAAAACCAAAATAATTAAATCAAAATGTCTACATTCTTGAAGAATACAATTCTGACATCACTTCCTTACAGATTTTACTTCTTTCGAAAGTTCATCTTCTTTACTGAAGGATGAGCACAGGATTTCTGAATGATTTCTATGAGGTCGTAGAACATAATAGACTTCATTTTTAATAGTTTGAGTCAAAAAGTATGCAAAAGTCCATCGAGGTTAGAAAACATTATTGTTTAGGCAAATAAATGTTAATTATACACTGGTGATAAATGACCGTTGAGTAATTAGGTAAATTAGTAAAAACTACTTTTTTGTAAGCGTCATATCTGTCATTATTTTCAGAACGGAAAAAATCTTACATAAACATTGTGCAAGAATTTGAAAAACTCGTTCTCTTCCTGAATTTTGACGTCTGATATCGGGGCATCTGGTAAATAGAATCGATGGGGTATAGGGCAAAAAATTCTCAGGAGAAAATTTTCGGAAAGTTCTCTATTTTGAAGATATTCGTCAATTTAGGTTTTTTCAACTTTTCACTACCTTACCACGTAAAAACGCTTACAACTTCCAAAATGTTGAGACTACAACAAATCCAATTACACCATTTGAAAGAACGCTAAATTTGCTGTAATTGGATTTGTTGTAGTCTCAACATTGTGGAAGTTTTTATGTGGTAAGGTAGTGAAAAGTTGAAAAAACCTAAATTGACGAATATCTTCAAAATAGAGAACTTTCAGAAAATTTTCTCCTGAGTATTTTTTGCTCCAAACGAACAGTAGAATCGATTCCCTGAGTTTCGTCAGAAGGAACTGGGACACCCAGTATATTTATACGACGAAGAATAAATTTTTTCCCTTCATGTTTACCGTTTGAACTGGTCCAGGAGTTCTTGGACGAAAGTTATCAGGAAACACTTTTTTAAAACTTTTACTTACTTAAACACATTTTTTGACACGTTGGGTGAGTTAATTAGCATGTTTCTTAATTCCGCTCTTATCTAGTGGAGTAAAATAACCCAAATTTTACAATGAACAATTATGTATAAAGCACCAGGCGTTGCTTATTTTCGCTGTTTTACGTCTTAATTTGAAAAATTACAATTTTCTTCACAAGAGGACAATGGACTTAAACAGGGAGAACTAACCCTTCCTTCCGTATATCTTTTTATTTAATTTATTAGTTTTGTAATTTCTTCTTTTAAAGGACGCAGTATATTACACCCCGACGAATACATCTACATCTACCTCTAATCTCTTCTTGAATCCTCCGTGAATTTCCCGAAAAAAATCCTCATCCTATTTACTATCTCCCCTACAGTAATAATAAAAATAATAATAATAATAACAGTAATAAAGTGTTTATTTAAATATGTACATAGTTACAGTTTCAAAATTCTATGCAGGGACACTAATATATGGACAGAGTCCATCTGTATAAGTTGGCTTGTATTCATTCAGTTACATACATAAATTACATACACATTAAAAAATCTTTAGTAGTATCGACAATTCCAATCAGAACCGTTTAAGAGTTCAGCCAATTCCTTTTTTTCTAAAGTATTTTTGCCAAACCTCGTAAGGTAGGGCACACCGACCCATAATGGCTATGTCCTCTATTTCCTTTCTATTACACATAGAACATAAATGTCTTTCTTCAGAACGGTTGACGTTATAAACCCAATAATTGTCCCCTAAGTTTAAAAATTACACTCATAAAATGAAAACTATTAACGATTGCCCCTTAGTTCTGATCCGAGTACAAATTACGGAAAAGAGGTTGCTGCGCTTTTTGCCTTTGAATATTTTTAAATTCTTGGTCAACTTTTTCCAATAACAAATTTACTTTTTCTTTATTTAAATAATCAAAAGTTCCAAACTGCAGACAATCACAAGTTCTCATGAGATCCTTGTACCACAGTTTATTTTTTCGAATTACCTCTTTGGCTAAAATGTTTGGCAATCTAAAATCAGTTAATGATAAAACATTTCCAGTGTAGTTATAGTGCAAACGGAGAGCATTGGAGCTAAGCATGTTTCTAAATATATAATATAATTTGGTATCTTATATGGGAGATGCTGTATTCTTTTAACGAAAAATAGTAACAACTTATCTATTAGATCAAAACGTGAAAAGCCCCAAACTTTGGCTTCATAGCAAATTATAGATATTGAAACTGAGTAAAAAATTTCTAATTTAACTGAGAAAGGAATATTAGTTTTTATTAAAATATTTTTAAAAGTAGACATAATGCCAAACTTTGCTAAGCTCAATTTCTGCTCAAAACGGGATTTGAATGAAAGATCTCCCCTACAGTATACATACATTACATCTCTTTGTTCTGGAAGTTCTTAATCCATAAAGCTTGTTCCTCCTGTCCAATCGTCCTATATCCTCTCTTCTGAAACGTTTGATCCCTGCGCTAACTCTTTTAACCATATCCCAGATCACCCTTAGAACAAAGGGGGCGATAGATGTAAACAAAGACAACAAAGGTGTTGTTCACATCTGTACTGATTGAACTGTATAGTAGTATTAAAAAAAGACTGTGTGTTTAGTTTTCATGATGTTAACAATCATAACTTTTTTTATTTTCTTCATGTTTACTGTTGATTCTTGCGTAAACCGGCTGATTTAGTTTAAATAAATTATACTTGAATTTACTTCTCGAGTTAAAAGTTTACGAAATCGTTTAAACCCGTATGACATCACTAGATATATCGATTCAGATACGACCGTGGCATTTGTCCCGGTAATACTTCCAGCACGCTACCAGATTTCTTTTTCCCCCAACGCCGACTAGCCTTCACCACTCCTGCCCACTTATACAAATAGTATTTATTATGCGGTGACAAGATCAGAGTAGGTATAAAGAAAAATCTCCCATTGTCCGGCCCTGGGATAAACATAAAATACTGTTTATGTCAGCCGAGTGATATCAACGGTTAACAATTAAACGGTTTATTTCATCACTTGAGTCGCAAATCTTCTTATAAAGGATGTGAAAAACACTTTAACAGAACCTGGAAAGTTTTATGCGAGTTTCGCAGTTTTTAACAATATCGAGGCACGTAAGTATAACATGAATTGCATTATTATGCCTTACCTCAAAAGATTTTTACGCCGGCCGCGAACGGCAAACCGAAAAGTAAGTTGTCTTATAAATCTGGATCAGGGTTTTACGATTTCTCCAAGGATGTACGAGCAATCGGTCGGGTTGAAGCGGCCAGGGACTTGACATCATAAAGTAACACTTTACGAGCCAAAAATAAGGACGATGGTCCTCGTAAATTGCCATTTAAATATTATACTTATGGGACGTTTATCCCTGCATTACACGTTTATAATATGCTCCAGTGACATGACGAGGTTATGATTTAGGAAGCAATAAAAGGCAATGCAACATTGTTCCCAGACCCTCGGCGTAGCAAGCTCGTCCTTTGATACAAAGAGAGTTATGCTGATTTCGAGGATTGTTTTTCCAGCAGTCACCAGTTTTATAATCCCAGCTTGAATATTTGCCCTTGGGAATGTTACATCCGAGTCTTAAGTCGGTAGTTAAACTGTCAAAATGTTTATGCGTACCTAACTAAATGGCCACGTTTAGAACATTATGAAATGTTAAAAAATATAGGTGCAATTCCACGACGGAATCGTCTTGCTTTTATACTTCATTATTCGAAACAGTATAAACAAGAGGTTTAGTATCAGTGCACAATTACAAATAGACTATTTATGGATGAAATAGCATTTTTATGATGCATATTACGGTTTTAGTAAACCATTTTTTTACGAGTCACAGTAACTAGAATTAACAAACACGAATTTTATCAAGCAAGATTTGTGTTTATTGAAATTATCAAACGTTTATGAGAATACTTGTATTATCTCAAACACAATTCTTCTTGTTTAGTTAATACAAGGATATAAAAGATGGAAATATAATTCAAATATTTAATCATTCTTTGCACATTTATAAGCGAGAAATAATAGTTTTTAATGTACTTATTTAAACAAGATTATAATTACAATGTCTTTCCTCCAAATGTTGACCCTTAATTCCCATCCTGTATTCAATCCCACTCAAAAATGATTCTTTAACTTTCAACTTGTAAGCCAATTTTCTTCCAATGGTGAATATTTGGCCACAGTGAAAAGTTGGCAATGGATTGTGATAAATGGTTCGAAGGGGCGAGGACGGCGTTGAACATTCGATTGAGATTTTTGGTCTTGTGCGGTCATGTCTTGATCAAAGTGTAATTTTTTCCTTGGAACGCGAACTTACTTAAGTCGGGCTGAGCATATCCCACCTGAAATTCTGAAGGAATATGGTCTGTATATGGTGGATGTGGCAGTACGATCCCATTAAGATTTTTCTTTTTGTGCAAATGTTATATCACTTTGAACATTCGATTGAGATTTTTGGTCTTGTGCGGTCATGTCTTGATCAAAGTGTAATTTTTTCCTTGGAACGCGAACTTACTTAAGTCGGGCTGAGCATATCCCACCTGAAATTCTGAAGGAATATGGTCTGTATATGGTGGATGTGGCAGTACGATCCCATTAAGATTTTTCTTTTTGTGCAAATGTTATATCACTTTTGTGTAAATCGTTTTTTATTTTTTATAAGTATAAAGCAAGTAGTGTAGACTTCGTATAACTAAGTTGTGATGTCTTATCCCAAAAATGCTCGGGTTGGATTTTTCGCAATGTCCTTTTGAAGCAGCTTTAAAATCCATTTGACCACAAACAAGTCATTATCCACTGGTCTGTATACATCGCCATTAAAGTCACTTATGTGTATATCACAGCTTGCTTCAGTTGAATTTGTTTGACACATGGTTGGACAGAAAAACCTTTCCAATCTACTATTTTTCTTGAAATACCAGGCAAATGTAAGATTAAAATATTAAATTACGAAAAACACAATTCAATTGTTATCCATTTATTAAAAAAGGAAAAGACGAACAAAAAATAAGTAAAATATTTAATTAAATAACAAGTAGTTAATTAAGAATTAATATTTGATCATTTTTTGTACGATTTCTACTACATACATCAGGAAATCATTTGGTATTAATTTATTTTATTGGAATTAATCAAAATTATTAGCTAGTTCTCTCAGCTTTTTCTGGTCTTAGTTAACGTCAGTCTAGTCTCAACGTAATGTTGCCGTTACCAATAAAATAAAAATCCCATTATAAAGTAAAAATGTTTAAAGAAGCTTCCAGATCACGCTTATTTTTGTAGTAATAAAAAGGGGAAATTTAATTTTCTTAGAAAAAGGATATGGTAGTTAAACAGGGACTCTTGTTTTCACCTTTCCTTTCACTCTCTATCTTTTTATTTAATTTAATACTTTTGAGATTTTCATTAAACGATAGCTCAAGTGGTTAGAGCAGCGGCGTATTGAGCCGAAGGCATTGGGTTCGAATCCCGCTCGTGGCACTAGCTTTTTCATTTCAACCAAGACCTTACATAAAAAGATTAATTAATTGAAAGAAAATATTTGGTCAATCATACCACTAAATATAATGGATTTTCATTAAAGTTACCATTAAATACGTTACTTACTTAAGCACATGTTTCATTGACTAGTTGAATTGGTTTATCAGGCAGCTATCGAATTCATGTTTATCCAGTTGTGATATGAAAATCACTTTTTTCAATCAACAGCTGTATAAAAAGCATCTAGGTAGTCCTTATTTTTGAAGTTTCACTTCTAAATATGAAAAATTTCAAATTTTCTGAAACGTTCACAAGGGAGTTAAACTGGGAGATCATCTTTATCTTTTTATTTAATGTTATTGTAAAATCCTCTTGAATATTCCGTCAATGCAACAACAGTATTTTCCTCACTATTAACTTACCTTTCCTCTTGAAATACTCAACTATCACCCTTTGATCCACGAATGTTTTCTACACTCTTAACCTTCTCCCAGATCACCAGGTCGGCTTTAGCCCTCATATATCACGTCGTGAACTACATATACCTGTGCTACGATTCTGAGGAGCTAACACGTTGCAACACGTGTTGCACATGGCCGAATGGAGTAAATTCTAGTGCATATAAGCAAATGAATGCAAACTCACCCATGTTACTTTTAACCTCTGATATTAACACCTCATACAATATTCCTCAACGACACTCGTATCCCCGAAACTGAATGTGTACGCTATCTTAGTTTCTATCTTGATGAACGTCTAATCTGGATCCGACATACACGGACAAAAATACGGGCCTTAAACAGACGCTTTGTACTACTAAATAAATAATTATTAATAAAATCCCACGCATTGGGCGGGACTATGCCCCTACAAGTTTAGAAATAAGGATTGGACCGCCAAACCTTTTAATATCCAAAGAATCCACTTCTTCCAACCCAAAATCCTCGCAATCATTGTCAACGGTCCCTACTTCCTTTCCAATGCCGCCCTTTATAATGACCTCAACAAACCCTTTGTTAAAATCCTCAACCAATTTTACACGTTCCACAAAAAACTATTCTCACATTCCGACCCATTAGCCCGATCCATGTCAAACATAACCCCCACCCTTATAACCCAGACAGGCGATTATAAACTGTGATGGCTCAGGGATCTCATAATTAAAACTGTTGAGAAAAGCAAAAAAGCAAGGATAAGGGAGTTAAACAGACAGAACTTGTAAGCACTTTCTTGTTTTAATATTACTTTTTGTTTTATTTAAGTGCGTAATTAAATATTTTTGTGATTTGCTTACACTTTGACTCATTTTTAACTTATTAATTAAACACTTATGTCGACTCATTTTTGATTCAGAAGTTGCATTACTTAATCAGGTCTCGCGTTTGTACAGTTAAGTGTTACTAAAATAACATTTGTCAATTAAAATGAAAATGAAAAAAAAGCGTGCAAATCTCGTTTATTTTTGTTTTACTACTGAATGTATTCATTTTTAAAATTCTTAGAAAAGGGGTATAAAGTCAAACAGGAAGTTCTTCTTAGCCGTTTTATTTATTTTTTTTTTTTTATTTAATCGTTTCTATAAAATTTTTGAGGAATCTATTAATGTTATCATTTTATAAACCCGTTTTGATTGGGGCAAATTGGATTAGTTGAATTAGTTAGTCAAGCTACTATTTACTTAATCTTTCTATTAACCGGTTGAGTGTAAAAAAAAATAAATGTTTTTTAGATATATTTTAAATAAGAGTTTATTTACTATTATAATACATGTTTTATTATATTAAGAGTTTATATAATATTATAATAATAAGATCGTGAGATGAGGACTGGTGTGACGTAGGTTTTAGAAAAACATTTTCTTTATCGTGCCAACGTTTCGATCTTTATTGAGATCATCTTCAGGGCTCAAAGTGTTTGTTTTCTGTGTGGATGTGTCATTCTTGTGTGTCGTGCTGAGAGTACATTTAATGGTAAATTAATTTTCATTCAAGCTACTTGTTGCAAAAAATGTTTTTGTCTAACAAGTTGAATTCCTTCATAGCACTGCTAGTTGCAATCCTACTTAATGTGGCATTTATCCAGTTAAGTTTGATAGAAATCACAATTATAAATAAAATCATATAACAAGAAACAAGTCAGGCTCATTTTCGTAGTTTAGTTGCTGTTTTAGTAAAGTTGCTTGGAGAGCTCATTTAACCTGTAATTATGACAGCCACAACTAATTGAATTAATTTGAGAACAGCCTTGGCTTGTTTCCTCATAATATGTAAGAAATGTCGGTAAAATTTTATATGACAGAAATGTTAATAAAGTTTACAACACAAATCACTCACGTTCACTTTTGAAGTTTTACGCCTACAAATTTTATTTTTTCTTAAAAATAGTATACTGTGATAAAAAGTCAGTGTCACGAGAAAAAGAAAATTGGCGAAAAGGAGGGAAAATTCAAAAGGTGGGGTTGAGATGGGAAGTTGGTGTCCGAGTGGATAGAGGGGGTTCGAATCCCGCTCGTGACACTGACTTTTTTATCTCAACTAAAATCCTTAATTAATTGAAAGATATTAATTGGTCAAGCGGACTACGAAAACTAGTGAATAGTATACTGAGTTAACCAGGGAGACTTCCTATGCACTATATTGTTTTCAATGTCCTTTCTTGTTTACTTACCTTCAGGAAAATTACTGATTAAAAAGTGCTTGGTAATAATTGCAGATAAATATAGTTTTACGTAACTATTAGGACGTTAAAAAAATAGTTTTTAAATCTAGTTTTGTGATGCCACATTATCCTTAGAATAAATTTTCTTAGTTTGTACATTTCATTTTAAACAAAAATTACACTTTGGTGAGATCGTTTTGATTTGGCAATTCTTGTTGTTTCATTCTGTCGAAATATTATTCGTTTGGGGAAATTATTTAAAGATTTTTAACGTTTAGCTGAACATATCTACTATAATATTTCTTTTATTAAGTGAAAAACTTTTCTTTAAATAATCTTTTTATGTAAGGTTTTTGGTTGAAATGAAAAAGCTAGTGCCACGAGCGGGATTCGAACCTACGACCTTATCAAATTTTCCCCTCCTTTTTGCCATTTTTCAAATGTCGAAATTCGAAAGGTTGTAAGTTGAGATGGGGGTGTTGATGTCGAAATGGACCGAAGTCACCATAGCTCAAATGGTAGAGCAGCGGCGTATTTAGCCGAAGGTCGTGGGTTCGAATCCCGCTCGTGGCACTAGCTTTTTCATTCAACCAAAAACCTTACATAAAAAGATTAATTAATTGAAAGAAGTAATTTGATCAATAGACCACTAAATATAATGAATTTTCTTTAAATCTTCAATAGCACAAAAACTAATCGTACTTTTGACTATGTTAACTTTATTTATTAGAAATGTACTATCTAAATTTTGCTTTGTACTTACTTTTTGTTAAAACCTAAATTGATACTGCTTTATGCTTACGAATAGGCGATGGTTTTTTAAGTTATTAGAACAACTTCAGATTTCCAGTTTACCTACTGCAATATTCTCACAACAGTTGTTAAAGGGAAAAATTTTCAATAAATTGTAAATAATCTTGTACAGTTTTTTCCAGTTTATTAACATGAATTTATATACAAAATTACAAAATAAATCTCAAATATGTACTTCTGTCTATATCTAATCATTTAACTTCCTTTGTAAGTTTTTTAAATATGCTCTATTACCTAAGGGTAATTCTAATATTTTACACAAGAAAAAAAAAGAAATAAATAATATTAAAACAGTTTTAATTAAATAACTGTATTTTATAAGCTATTTTTGATGCGCGTTGCTCACACTATTTAAAAAACTTGGATATATAATTTTTATATAAATCTATAAATATAATTGTTATTATCTATATTACACTGGGATTCGGAAGCACGTCGTAAAGTTTGTTTATATTGCATTTCTCCCCTTATAATTCACTATGCGTTTCTAAATTTATTAATTTAAACAATTAATTATATCAGTACATTTGTAAACAATTTAAAAAATTTATTTTTGTCAGGTAAATAATTTTTTTTCACACAAAAAATGGTAAACTAGTAAAGCATAATATAAATAACATATTTACACATTAATCCGTCTGTTAATTAAGTAATTATTTTCAATGATGTCTCAGGCCTTCTGATGTTTGTCGAGACTAGAAAAACAGGGCGACCTACTCCCAACGATCTTTGACAACGGCCAAAGAGTCGGAGTTTCGTACAAGGGAATTTATCTTAATGCGGTTTGATATTAAGCTATTTTAAAACAATAAATTAAATTAAATGTAGTAATATGGCAAAAGAAAAAGTTTTGCTTTTATAACCTAGACATGAAGTTCCCCGCCGCCCTGCAAGTCGGGCTGTGAATGGTCCTGAAAAAGAAACGTTTCCAAGTAAATAAACAGATTTAATAAAAGTCAAAAACAATAAGCTTAAAACAAACGCATGCGTTTCTAGAGAGAGGCGGAAGATGGATTTGTATAACAACGGAATAGGATAAAGAACAAAATACAGCAGAAGGGAATCACAAGCTTTGTACATAAATTAGCAACCCTCATTATCGAGTTAGTATGGTTAGTAGGAAGTAGAGGTTTTTTTTAGTCAAGCCTAATTACTATGTAGTTACTATTAGTTTTATTATTTTCGCATGCAGTGGTCATCATGGAAGATCTTACTCCAGTCTGCAGTGGCACGGATCCTGCGATCACCTCCTAACTACCGCCAACCACATCTAAAAAGATAACAAATAAAAACCAAATGTTTTTATTGCCCATACTGAACACGTCGGAGAAATCTAGGTCAATTTCATGGACGGGCCTAGAATCGACAACTCGTCAGAATCGATCTTTCATTTCTTCTAAATTCACGTATTCAATTAGCTGATAATAAATTCTTAACTGCTAAAAATACTGGAGTAAAATTTGTTTTGATTTTAACTCTTTATATTGAAGATAAAACGTTTTAAATAATTTTCTGGGAATGTTACTATTTATGCGAAGAAAAAAAATAGATATTAAATTTTCAAAAAATATAGAAAAAAAATTAAATAAAAATCTGTATAATGTTATTATTAATTTGCATCCAGAAACGTTAGTAAAATTTTAATGAAATAAAAAAATATCTTAATTATATACATCGCATATTTTGTATTTACAAAGTACTCTTTGAAAGTTAATCAAAATAAGTGAAACGAGGTGTTAGTCCTTGTTACTTAACCCTCGCTGCAATTATTTTGCTCATCCACCAGTGCTCAAAGATTTTGGTTGTGCAGTGGAATTGGTTAGGTTGAAAGTCTTAGTGAAGCTGTTTGTTTAGCAGGAACGAGACGTTGCCTTTTCAACAACTCTCAACATTTCGACTGATACACAGGGAATCAACTAGACACAGTTTTATCCAAGCCTAATCATTTCACGGACGGACGAAAAGTGCTCTTTGGTACGCCGGGCGTGTCTTAAAAACAAAAATTTTAAACGTCGAAAGTTATAATTTAAGATTCAACAAGATTAATAGTAGATTTTTCTATCATCGTAGTAGAGTGTCTATTACCGTTAAGCTCTTTCAATCTTAGATCGGGAATAATTTTCATGTTTCGGGACACACAGACCTTTAACCTCGGAGCCGGTAAAACACCCCCACGCAATCTCAACATCACCTTCATCAGATTGATCCTTCTCTGGTTGAGCAGCGTTTCCGCTAGTTCAGATGAAAGATTTTTAATCATCTTTTCTAGTACTCCTCGTCTAGGATGTGCCGAAAATTTTGTCGTAAAAACGTTTTGTCAAGCCGGAACAGAATTTTACTTATTGGTAGTCTATCAATAAAAGTTATTATTTTTTTATGTTTAGTTGCTGTTGAAGACATATGTCCAAACACTTATTACAGCGAGAATGGCAAAACCTTCAGATATTACAGAAAAAATACACGAAAATAAGAAGAATAACTAACAATAGGAAATTATTAATAAAGATAATTTTCTACTAGAATTTCCCTTGTGATGTAAAATAAATATTAATATAGACTTATAAACGTTTAAAGAGCATGGAAAATGTTCATTTCGTCATCATCATTGTTCATATTGCTTTAGTAATAGTAGTTTTATAATATAATATTGAACAAACCTTGGTCTAACTTTTCAGCAAATTTTATGGTTAAAAAATGCATTTTTTATTTATGTACGTATGTATATTCACTAAGTTAAAGAAGCCACCATTTTTATGAGAAACCTGCTTGAAACTAGAATTATTAAGTTTAATTTTAAAACTTTCTTCTCGATTGTACTCGAAATTAATTTAATTGACTAATAATTTTTATAACCAGATTAAACAAAAATTTAGGCGAATCGTTTTGCTCAAACTTCAAAGTTCAAGTTCAAACTTTGAGTATGTTGAAGAACCTTTCTCTACGAAACCTACGTAAAACTAAAATTATTAAGCTTATTTTAACTCTGATTTGTGCTAACACGTGTTGCAATTTTCTATAATTAATGATATAAACTGTTTTGGAGGTCAGTGATCACAAATTTTCATAACCAGATTACATAACAACTTGGGCGAATCACTTTGTCCAAAGGCTTTCAAAGTTCAGAGAATTTCAAACTTTAAGTGAGTAGAAGAAACTGTTACTAAAAACACTGAGTTTAGAATTATTGTTTATTAAAGTAAAAAGAGAAAAACCCTACCAACTCTCAATTACGCTCAAACGTCCGACTTGACTATGTTGAGGAAGTTAATTTTCTAAGGAACCTATTTACAACTAGAATTATTAAGCTTATTTTCTTTTAAAAAACTCTTACTTGCGCTAGTAAGTGTTGCAATTTCTGTGTGGATATTAATTATATAAAGTGATTTTGGAGATCGGAGAAAACAGATTTTCATAACCGGATTATACAAGAACTACATCTAATCATTTTGGCCAGAGATAAATTTTGAATTTTAAGTAAGTTGAAGAAGCTAACTTTTTACTAAAAACCCTAATTGAAACTAGCATTATTATATCTATTTAAAACACATAAACTTTCAATTGCCCTCAAACTTAAAACGTCCTACTTAGAGTATGTTGAGGAAGTTAATTTTCTAAGAAACCTATTTGCTAATAGAATTATTAAGCTCATTTTCTAAAAAAAAGAAAAAACCTCTTCATTGTGCTCAAAAGTGTTGTAATTATATAGAATATTTTGGAGATCAGTAACAACAGATGTTCAAAACCAGATTATACAAGAAGTTTGTCAAATCTTTGTGGTCAGAGATAAGGTTTGAACCTTAAGTAAGTAGATGAAGTTAACCTTTTACTAAAAATCTAGTTGAAACTAGAATTCATATGCTAAGTTCAATATTATACGTAAACTTTCAATTACGTTCATACCTAACACGTCCCAGGTTAATGATTTTGGATTTTCATAAACAACCACATTCTACTAAAAATATGGTAAATTCGTTTAAGTCACAGGCAAAGTTCGGACTTTGAGTAAGTTGAGGAAGCCAACTTTTGGCTAAAAAAACCTAATTGAAACAAGAATTAAACGGGCTGAGATCAAAATACTTTAGACCGTGCCGAAGGATTCCTGTGTCTCTCATTACTATAATTACGATCGCATAATGATCATAATCCATACTTCTAAAACCCCCCCCCCCACTTTTATAATAAATCAAGATCATCACGTAAATATCATCAACGTAATACGGTAAAATTATTAGGAAGAGTTTATGCATTTAATTCAAGCTGGCGGTGGGGCCTGATTAGCCTGTGGTCACGTCATGATTCCATTACTAGCCTCGCCGGCGTCGGATAATTCAATAGAAAGAATTTTAATTATTTATTTTTAAATTCTCGATTTTAGACTCGCGGCAATTTTCAGTAAAGTTAACATCTTGGAAATTCCAAAGCGTGACATCATGAGATGTTTTCCATGTATGAACAAAGCGGATAGGAGAAAATTGGTGCAACACGATTTTGCTTCCATTATCCATTCCTAGAAGGAGGATGAACAATAAAAATAGAAGCAGCTCTATGAAATTTTTTAATAATAAAACCTGGTGTTTTATTTCACCATGTGCTAATGATTTGTTTATCGCACTGGAGAGCTTGAGATGTTTTAAGATGTAGTTAGTATCTAAGTTATACTTTAATTGATTATAATCATTGCATTAAAGGAACAATTTTTTTCAATGACCACTTCCGCTCATACCATTGTAACAAAACGAATCGAACAGGTGATTTTAGGAATAAATACGATTCGTCAAGGTAGGTGAATATGTTTGTAGGATCTGAGTCATGGTCTTATCGATGTTCGTGTACAAAAGACCTCGAGCAATACTTTTTATTTTGGCAAGACTACTTTCCAAAATACTAAAAAGAACCTACTCTGTCTTGACGACAGAATTTATTTAACAACGAAAATCACCGGCAATCACTTCACGTTGTCAGCGGTTGACAGTATATATTTTTTAACTGGAAAATCAAAGCGTTTGATCAAAGCGTCATTTTGAAATAAGCATTTATTATAATTTGTGTGTCTTTGTTTTTTCCTGATTTTCATAATAATTATTAACTCAATTTTTTTTAACAAACAAGAAATTGATCATAAAACTTATTATAATTATAACATATTTATATCAGGATTGAAACAACTAGCAAAGTCCTGTTATTTTTATATGTTTTTAAGACTAATAAAATACAAAACAAATATAAAATATAACTTTGTAACTTAAATCATAATAAAATAAACGTATTATAAGGAAATTTTTTTATTAAGAATAAGAACGATTATGTAATATAACATTATACACGCTGAATTCACAGTTACAAGGCTTATTTTTTACAAACAAGCCTTCTAACAGCCTATACTTGTATTTTTTACATTTTATATTTTTTTTATGAATGGATGATTTAGCAAAAAGACTGTAATTTCAATTTTAATTAAGACATACATTTCAAATTATTTTCATATGATTGTTTTAAAATATATACATACATACATTACATACTATTATACTATTTTATTAGTATTAAGGGTTGAAATTGTTCAAACAAATAACAAAGTATTTTTTGTATTAAAAATTTATATGGGCATAATAAAATATTAACACTTTTTAATATAGAGTATTTTACATTTGACAAACGATACGTGGTAAGGCGTAAATTTTTTTTTTAAATGTTAAAAATTGTCCTTGTTAAATGCAAAATTAACTAATATGTCAGATTTTAATCGTTCTCTTTCCTTAATTAACGTAAGTATTTTTGAAGTTTCATTTTAATTTATTAAATGAATAGTATTGGCAAAAGAAGAATCAATAATTTATTTTTATTTGAACGGCACACAAAAAACTGTGTGATAAATATAGGAAAAACAGACTACTTTCCCGACGACTCATAGCGACAATGTTGTATTGGAATATTCCATTTAAATGACTATGATTTATAGCTAAAGGTTTTTAACTCCGCCATCCTTTTTTTTTTGGGGGGGGCTATTGAAATTGTAATGCTTCAACTTACTTTTAAGTTGTTATATAGAAAAAATAGGAATTGTCTCTAAAGGATTTAAAGGACATCCTAGAAATTTATTTCTCGTACAAGGTAAATATTGGCCAAATTCATACAACACAAGCTTAGTAGAAACTGCGGTTGAGATCGGCACGAGTGGATCGAGGTCACGATAGTTCAAGTGGTAGAGCAGCGGCGTATCAAGCCGAAGACGTGGGTTCGAATCCCGCTCGTGCCATTGACTTTTTTATCTCAACTAAAAATCTTAATTAATTGTAATATATTAATTGGTCAAGCAGACTACGAAATTAGTGAAATTAGTAGAAATGTTGGTGAATTTGCAAGGAAGAGAATTTGTTGTAAAATATGCTACCTGACGGAAATTAATTTTTTGTAAATAATGTGGAGTTTCGATGATTATGAGATAGATTTATTGATTATTTTATTTACATAATTTTTTTATATATATAATAAAATGAAGTGTTGCGCAAAATAAGAATGAAACGATGAATGACTTACCAATAGTTAAAAGCCTGTATTTATTACTGTAACGTTTAACTATAAATTAATTAATAGATTTCCTTAATAAAACCATAATGGTTGACAACAATTGAGAAAACCTTAATTGAAAAATTATATAATCAATATTATGAAACAGAAATTGCATTTTCTTCATGTAGGCCTTAAAATTTGGATTATTTTAAATATATTGACAACCATTCATCATCAGAAAGACAGTTAATTAAATACAACATTTATTGATTTTTCATTACAGTTAAATTATTCTGTAATTTACAGAAATAATTTCAATTGAACCGCCTCCAAAATAACAAAATATCCATTAGATTTAAGTTGTAAATTGTGGGTTAATTTTCAAAACATTGTAGGTCTTGTAAATGAAGAGTATTTTTTGACAAAAACGGCCCGTGTTTTCAAAAGATTAAGACAATCTAATGTTTGCCGTTATTTAGAAAGGAAGAGGTTTAAAAGATAAATTTAGGCGAGTGTAGTCAACAAAGTTGCACAGTTTTCCCATTTCTGTATAATTAATTTTAAAAAATAAATAAATGGAAATGTTTCATACAATTTGTATTTAATAAATGGACAGGTTGTCGTTGATTAATAATAAATGAACATTAGATTGTAACCGATTATCTGTCAAGTGAATTGTAATTTATGGGCAAAGATAACTTGGAATTTTTAAAAGATAAGGACAATTTATATTCAGAATATGAAATTACCAGTTTGAAAACTCAGTTCATTCTTCTATTATGATAAACAAAAATGCGGAAGCTACAAAATGTATGTGTTGAATAACTGCTAGAATTCATTTAAAAAAATTAATCTTATGCAATGTTATGTGTCACGTATTTGACGAAAAAATGTAAATTTCTAATTGCAAGAACAAATTCTATCTGAATTTAAAACAGACATATTGACATTACATTTGTATAAATGTATAAATAAAATTTAAATGTGGAAGCTGCAAAATTTATGTGTTTATGAAGACGCGATAATTCTCAGTTATCAAGACACATCATGAAAAAAAATGCAATATTTAATTGGAAGAGTGATTCGATCTTTTTTATTTTTGTTATGTACAAAAAGCTGAAAAGGAATAAAATTAATGTGATTACGCGTCATTTGGCAAGAGGTAGCCGAAAAAGTTAAAAATTGGGCGAGCCGTGGTAACAAAATTGCCAAATTGTTCCTAAGGCAAAAAAATCTGGGGGAAATCTATGGAACATTTTACATATTTACACTATATAATTATATTTTTGTAAAATAAAAATGTGGAGGCTGCAAAATTTATAAATTTGCAGAGGGATATCTGTCATGAATGTGAAAAACGTACTATTTATTTAAAAAATAATTTGATTGAACTCGTCATATTTACAACCTACATAATGATGAAAAGCAATAAAATGAATATAATTGCGCATTAGGACAAGAAATACATGAAAAGGATAAACAATTGGGCGAGCCGTGGCAACAAATTTGTCAAATTGTTCCGAAAGCGAAATAATCGGGAGGAAGAGTAAATGGAAGATTTTAAATATTTACATTATTTGATTACAATTTTTTAAAATAAAAATGAGGATGCTGCAAAATTAATGTGCACTGCATTGAATGCGCATTAATTTGCAGAGGGATGTTTGTCATGAATGCGTACAAAAAATGTAACATTTAGTTAAAAAATGATTTGAATTAATTTGTTACATTTATAACATAAACAATGATGAAAACCAATAAAATGAGTGTAATTGTGCGTTATTTGACAAGAGCTAGACGAAAACATTAAAGAATTGTGTGACCCATGGTTACAAACTTGTCACCATTATTCCTAAGGCGAAATAATCAATTATAATAATAGGGGGAAAAATAAATGGGAAATTTTAAACATTTACATGAATTCATTCTATTTGTATAAAATTTAAATGCAGAAGCAGCAAAATTTATGTTTACTGCAACGAAGGCACGTTACTTTGCGGAGAGAGGAATCTGCTATATCTGCGTAAAAAAAAGTAATATTTAGTTAAAAAACAATTTGATTTGCATTTGTCATATTTACACCATAAACAATGTTGAAAATCAATAAAATGACTGCAATTGCGCGTTATTGGACAAGAGGTAAATGAAAAGGTTAAAAAATTGGGTGAGCCATGGTGATAGAGTAGCCAAATTGTTCCTAAAGTGAAATAATCGGAGTAAAATATAAATGAAAGATTTTACACATTTGCATTATTTCATAATATTTCTATAAAATTTAAATGCGGTTGCTGCAAAATTAATGTATATTCCAATGAAGGCTCATTAATTTGCAGAAGGATATCTGTCATGAATAAGTAGAAAAAAGGTAATATTTAGTTAAAAAATAATTTGATTTGAATTTGTCATATTTGTAACATAAACAATGATGAAAACCAATAAAATGAGTGTAATTGCGCGTTATTTAACAAGAAACGAAAAGTTTGAAAACATTGAGCAAGGTTATAAACTCGTCAAATTATTCCTAACGCAAAATAATGAAATATATAACAGGGAAAAAAATAAATGGGAGATTTTTAAACATTTACACGATTTCATTCCATTTGTAGAAAATTTTAAATGCAGAAGCTGTAAAATTTATTCGTATTGCATTGAAGGAGCGTTATTTTGGTGAATGATATAAGCCATGTTTGCGAAGAAAAATGCAATATTTAATTGAAAGAATAATTCGATTTTAATTTATTATGTTTGTTACATAAATAATGATCAAAAGCAGTAAAATGAGTGTAATGACGCATTATTTGGCCAGAAGAATAAAAGTTGATGAAAAGGTTACAAATGAGGGGGAGTCATGTTAACGATTTTTTTCTGTAATGTTTAGACGAAAAATGCGAAATTAAATAATATATAAATGAAAATAACATTACCACAAGAGCACAGGCTGTGGAAAGGGATATTTACGATAATTCAGACGACAATAAACTGACTGTGCCGTAAGACAAATGGAAATAGTGTACGTTTCATCGCGGGTCTTGTAATATATTAGAAGATTCCCAGTGTATGATTCATTATTACGGGACAAAGTGGATAATAAAGAAGTCCGAGGCGTACCTGTGCTGTTTGAGGTTGTCTTGCCGTTTGAAAGTCTTGCCGCAGACTTCGCATGTAAAGGTAACATCGTCCTTATGACTTCTTTCGTGTATCATGAGGTTGTAAGGTTTGGTGAACCGGCGCTGACAATACTTGCAGACGAACTCGCACTTGGCTCTCATCTTCCGCCTGAACTCCCTTCTCTCGTCCGTTTCAACTTGCATTATCGCGAACATCTTGCTTCGCTCTTTCTCGCTCGTTCGTGCTCAGACTATCTCCGTCTCGCTCTCGCTCGCCGCTCAGTGGCCCTCTGTCTCTCTCGCTCGCTCCCTAACTCACTCCCTCTCTCGCTCTTGTCTCTCAAGGTTAACTCGGCGAAAACGATCGGCTGGCCTCGGACGAACTCTAGCACATCACATCTGCAAATCACAGTTTCTGAGTTAATTTTGTACAAGAAGGTTGCGCCTAAATCACTTGTTCATGGCCGATTTTAACCTTTACACGCTTCGGGTCTCACTATAAATAAACAACCTGCAAAACGTATTCCTTGAAACTTTTTTCTAATAAAAAAAGCTCACACAGTTTCTCCTTTAAACAACTCCATCCCCCCTCTATTTTTTCTTAGATCAATTAATAAAACATATAAAAATGACCAATACCAAAAAAAAGAAGACTTGTGACTCAATAAAACTTCCTATTTAAACAGAATTATTCCTTTATAGGATAAATAATAGTCAACTCAAGTACATTATTATTTATGACTTTTTATAAAAAGCTACACTAAACGAAAGGCTATATTTCGACATTTTCGCCATGTTAATTGCCATTTTTTACATTTTACAGTTACACATAACGGTTTAAAACGCTTTAATATTTATTTGATAACGTGAATTTTTAGGTTATCCTATAAGTTTGAAATAAAAAAATAAAAACTTAATACTAAATGATTTAAAAATGCCTAAACATAGACTTACAAAATATTCAGTACATCTTTAAAAAAAAAATAAAATAGAAGACTAAGAAAAATTCAGTTTTATAAATCTTTAGGTTTTTTCTTTTTACACGAATCGTTTTATAATTTTATTACCTGATTGTTCAAGAAATATGTGATTTCTCTGTTAAATAATTTTTGAATGCTGTGGGCAACTTATGATTTCATAACTGTACAGCTTGAAACATACTGATGACCAACTTTCTTTTTTGGAGAATAAAAATGATTCAAAATATGAAACTTGAGGGTATTTTTTACGCAATACTCCAAAACTTGTAAAACAACCATAAATTAAGGATAAAAATTAAGTCTAGTAAATTTTAAACTTTTTTTTTCATTTCCTTCACATTTTGTCCGCTTATCAATGTTTTATAGATTATTTAAGGCTTACTCAACAGTTCACATGTACAATCGTAGTTTTTTTATGCTATTTAAATATCCAAAGTTGTCCAAATTTCACCGATTGGCGTAATATATGTCTGTAATCGTTTTCCGTCCGGTTATTTCATTACCGATGATTCACCTCGTGGGATTTATTGGTGATTCACCCCGGTGAACAATCTTTGGCCATTACAAATTATCAAATAAAACATAAAAAATGTAGATAATTTTTTTTAAATTTCCGTTCAAAGAACTGAACCATTGACATTTTTGTACTTAGCATTGGAACATTTTAAAAATATCAGCGGCCGAAAATTTTTATTGATTTTGCAATTTAAAAATGTTATATGTTGTATATTTAAAAAAATAAAGAATCCATGACAACATGTAGTACAAATAAATAAAGCATTTCTTTTAAATGAAATGTATTTCTTGAAATAGAGAACTTTGGGCGATAAATTTTCCAGTTTGAAGCTTTCTCATTACCTCAAAATACAATCAAAATCTAAAAAATCTTGAAAATTGACCAATTGCTTTGTTTAAAATTGACTATTTTAATCCATTCTAAACGTACCTCGTCAGAAAAGATCAATTTAATTTAAAAAAAGACCAATTTTCAAATTTATTACTATTTATTGAGGTGCATTTTTTATGCACCTTATTGTAATAAATTGCAGCGCAAAATTGTGATTATATACTTACTACGAAGTAAATAGTTTATGATAGTTTTTAAAAGGCGAGTCGTTAAAACACCAAAGACACCAGCCCGACCAAACAGATCCATAATTTTATATTCTCTTCTTTTTCTGTATTTTAATCTTTTATCTTATTTGTATGTATATTATTATGAATCTTATGTGTAAGAAAAGTGTTTAATTCTGTATTTTTTATGGTTTAGTGTGTATTGTATTAACAAAATCAGAAATGGTACATAATGCAACGTGTTTTTTTTTCTAGTAAATTGGTACTCAATTTTGCTCTGCTTGATTTTTGTTGCTAGTGTCTGTAAAAAACAAAAACAAATTAACTGTACCAAATACAAAATCGACCTTAAAATATTAGGCAAAATACAAAATTGACATTACGGACCGTAAAGCCGAACAGACTGCAGATCCAGCGGCTACTAAGGTCACGCACGTTGTCCAACAGAAGCCGCCGTCATGCCAGTTCCAGCAATCCCAACTTCAATTATCTTCCCGACCAATTCGAAATGAAGCCCGGTAGCACCAGCTGTGGAGGACGGACCACAACCGACTCCGATGTCATGATTGGACTGTCGGCGTGAGGAGAGGGAGATATAAAGACGAGTAGCCGTAATGAAAGGGTACTCCTGCTACCGGGTACCGCCCACAGGCTACCGGCTACCGTTCTGCGCAACGCAAGGCTCCATTTCGACCCCCTCCAATGTGGTGCTATTGCGAGGAAAAAGCCTTGGATACATTTTCTCGTGTGGTTTTGGATACATTCTGCAAAAAGGCAGAAATATTGGCGTTTCGGGTAGCGAGGTGGTTTTCAGCGTACGCCGATCATCACCGTACATCCCGACTGACTTAGACTCCTGTCATTATTTAAAACCACGTGGCGGCTTCGTCAACACGCTAAAATCTTCCATAAATCTAAGTATTTTGGTGAAAATGTCGAAAGTTGTATGCATAAACTCATGTTGAACTTAACCGATAACTTTAAGATGTTTGTATTTTCTCGTTAATTTACAGTTGCACTTACATTCGGATTCATAACATGTTCATCATATATGACAAGCAAAACTAGATGAACCAGAACAATGATCAATTTCGATCAGTTCAACAAAGAAGGTTTTTTGGTTGTTTGGACATCCTTCGATAAACTGAAATTAATTATTACCACCTGTTACGTTTCATGTATATACATTTCTGCTTCACGCCGTTTTCAGTGAGACGCAGTGCCGAATGAACAATATTAAACTGAATAAACAAGCGAAAAGACGCGGACCCAGAATAACGACCAGTCTCGATCAGTTCAACAAAGGTTTTTTCGACATCCTTCGATAAACAGAAATTATTTACTTCTTCCTGTTACGTTTCAGTTATATAAATTGTGCTTCCCGCCGTTTTCAGGAAGAAACAGTGCCTATTAAACTTAAGAAACAAGCGAAAAGAGGCGGTCCCTGAAAAACCACCAGTCTCGATCAATTCAACAAAGAAGGTTTTTGAGTCATTTGGACATCCTTCGATAAACTGAAATTAATTTCTGCCTCCTCTTCCGTTTCATTTATATAAATTCTGCTGCACGCCGTTTTCAGTGGGGCACAGTACATAGTGAACAAAGTTGAAAGTGAGAAACAAGCGTGAATAGATGGACACAATAATTTGAAATACAATATAAACAGCGGAAGGTCGTGGTTTCGAATTTCGCCTGTGATAGAAATGTTTCACTTCGAAAAAATAGTATAAATAATTGAGTAATGTGATATATGTTAATCAGTTCAACAAAGCAGGTTGTTGTTCAGTTGGTAGGACATTTAGTGATAATCTAAAATTAATCACTACCCCTTTTTATGTATGATTCTTAAATCCTGAGAAACTTGTACAAGTGAATGAACGGAAGAAACACGCGAGAATAAGCGGACCCAGTAATTTGATCAAGTTCGATCATTCAAAATGAAAGAATGCACAACATTTTCTAAATTTGGCCAAGATTTTTGATTAACAGAAAGTATTCAAAGATATATTTTTTGCGTTTTTCTTAAGAATAAAAGTAAGTATGAAATTCACTAGTTTTCGTGGTGGTTTACCAATTAATATCTTTCAGTTAATTTAATTTTTATCTCAACTAAAAGCCTTAATTAATTGTAAGTACGAAATTTTTTTAGGACTAAGCTAAAACTTAAACCTGTTTTTAAGGCCAAATTCTGATTAAGATAAATAAATTCAAATTGTACATAGGAGTACTGTCGCAAAATATATTCGTTTAATAACAATTACCTTAAACTATCATCAACAAGGTTTGAGTTAAACTGTACCAAAAAAAAGAAAAGTGCAAGATAAGAAGGGAAGCATTTGCCCCTCGTTCTACCCAACAGATAGTTGCACGTTAATCCCTCTTTTATCACAGGAATTACTTTACTTTTAAAATATTTGTTGATTCCAGGTCCTTTGTAAAGGAGCAAGCAGACAATTCGAAAAATCTATTCTTCAGAGTTAAAAACCTGAAAATGTGGTCAAATTGAATATATATTTTATTGAACGTGATCCTGATTAAAGTTCCTGTGTTATTGATCTCTGCAATATTTTAGACTCGATGTCGAATCTTAATTGCTTTGTACAATTGCATTTGTACATATTGTTTTATAATCATAAAATTGTAAAGGTTTTCTCTAATTTTTTTACTTGCACAGACATTCTTTTTTAATTTTTATCTTTAAGTTTATCGTTTGTTGACATTTCATGTCTTAATAGTTAATTTTGTAACAGAAATTCCCTTTATTATTTTAAATTCTTCGTATTCTCCTCCTTAGAAACGCATTAAGTCACGGTTTTTGTACTTGGATATTGATAGGTGAAAAGGCCAAGACTCTAAATGAGAAAATTATTTAGAAAATTTGATTTACTTTACCTACCATTTTCATCTTTTTGCCCATCTAATGCAAACTTAATAAATAACTAGTTTTTTTTGTTAAATACAAGTGTATTATTGCCAGAATATTTTTTTTTCAATCACTAGATAACTCTAATTTAATTGTACTCTTACCAAATCCAAACGTATATTCTATTTTTTAAGGGCGTTTAAATTTACGTATAGACAGCCGAGTAGTCTGAACGTCAAAATATACAAATGTTTAATTCATATTTTGTGATGAATGTTCGACAGTATTTCGATCTTCTTTGTCTACCGATCATCATATTTTTTTCTTATTTGATTATAACCATTTAAAAATAAATCATCCCAGGAATATTATTTTTTTAGTGTTAACTTTTGTTTTCCAGTGGCTAATGCGGAAACGTAAAGCCAAAAAAAAAACTTTTGGCTTAACTTTAATCTTCCCAGGTCCAAGTTTGGATATTTGTAAGTCCAGTATTTACAGCCGAAGAGGCCAGCCTTAAATTAAGGTTATAAAGGTCTATATTTCTATTGTCTTCGTTCACCTATTATTATATTTGTTTACATCCAAATTTGCTTTTACATTTATCCATTGCCAGACGAATTTTTAGCTTTCAGTCGGTGATTATTATTTTATTTTTTTCTTGTCACATCAAAATATACCGTGTTCTAAAAAACGTTAAAATTTATTGAAAAAAATCAAGAATATTTTTTAAGATTTTAATATATATAATATTTTTTTGATTACAATTTAAAAATGTCTGTTTTAATCAAAGTTTATTATTAGAAGAATAATTATTAACTTTCGGTAGGTTACTTATATTAAATTTCACTCTCACTACGTGAAAGATTGGATATTTAAAACAGCATTATTGCCAACAAAATTCTTGAACTGTGCTTACCATTGAAAAAAGGGATTTTTAAAATTATTTCTTCAAAATGATTTTTTCACCCATTCTCATCATTTTGAGGATCCAGCTTTAGTTTTATAAGTTTATCTTTGTCAAACGAACTTTTAGCTTTCATTAAGTTTATTTAATTTTACTCTCAACACGTCAAAATGTACTGTATTAATTTAAAATACATTACTAATTTACATGCTTCTCAATAATATTTATACGTGCAGTATTGACCGCCAAAAAAGCTCCTAAATTTCACTCTAACCACATCAAAATTTGGATAGTAACTGTCAACAGAAAAGGCTCAGCCTTCAACAATGCACATCAATATTTCCATTTACTTTGTATCAATTTTTATTCAATTTTAACATGCTAAAAATCTTTTTTATACAATTTTAAGCAAGAGGAATTTTTCAGCTTTCAACGAGAGACTTTATTTTAATTTCTCTTCAACCAGAACAAAATGTAAATATTCATTAATTGTTTGAAAATATTTGATATTTAAAGGTCCAATATTGTCAACTGATATGCTTTTCGCTGCTGCTAAATCAAAAAATAAGCATACCGGATTAAAAAAATAATTTAACTGCGCTAGATCAAACAGTTGACAGGGTATAATTTGGAAACAAAAGCGTTCATTAAATTAAATACCAACAGTTTTAGATTTGTTGTAACAAGCTACTCCCAAGATTTGAAGTAAGTTTATAGAGTGAAAGATAGAAATTTCGGTCTACCTGTTCTGCTGATTTGGTTTGACAGACGGTGTGACATCTCACCACCATCATAGTGGTCTGTGTCTTATTTGAACAGTTAATGTAAGAAGAATTTGAAAGACTGACAAACGAACATTCAACGAACGAAGACAGGCCAAAATGCTCGAAAATGGCCAAAATTCAAGTTCAACCCTCCGCAACCTCCAAATGGAAATATCACAAAATAAAATATGGAATTATGATTATAATCATAATAGTTTTGTATGTTTTTAATGTATAGGAAATATCGGCTGTACTGTAGCAGTTTTTTAAAAGATATTTTGATAATTGAACTTTGCGAGTTATTAAGTTTGTGTTTTTTTCTGACGTCCGTGATGTGAGCCGGTGATTTTTTCAAGTTAATTACATAGAATCAAGACTCTCAAATAGACATGGAAAGGTTGTTTTCGTCTCTTTAAACCTGACCGAAAGGTTAACGACGTCTTCCGCATAATTAGCGTCTAAAGCCAAGGCGAAAAGGAAGATCGTATCCGCGAATATGCGGATTTGCGCAATCATCGTGAACATCCCGAGGATCATCGCCAGTGACTCACTTGTGTCCTTAGTCAACGTCTGGGGCCGGCCGAGGTTGCGCAACTCCTGACGAGGGCCCCCTAGACGCTTATAAATCAAAGTTGGGCTCCCAGCGGGGGTCGGCGGCAGTGGACAAACTGCTAAAACACAGGTAACGTGTGGGCGGGTCTCCTCTTTCCCATCCCACAAAACTAACATTCGAACACTTTTTAACATTCCATCGGATTCCGGCCGTTAGAGATAATCAGGATACGCTGGGATGCGAGATAGCGCAATCCTTCGAAAACCACGAGGATTCGAGGACGAGCAAATTCAGTGATACTAGTTTTGTACAGTTTTTTTCTCTTTGGTAAAACTGAAAAAAAAAACCAGTCCCTATAAGAACCGTATTTCGATCTTACCCTAACTTCGTTTGTTCTTCTGGCGTTTCTACTTTCTATTTAGTACGATCGAGCTGTTCTTTGTACTATATTGTACTCTCTCTTTCAGGCAACTGTCATATTCTTTACGATTATTTTCTTTTATACAAGCTAATCGATTTTTTTTTAAAAAGAAAGGTTTTCGCCCTAATGATCCCATCTGGGATTTAGTGGAACGTAAACGCTAAAGGCTTAGGTCAAAAACAGTGTGGGTCTTTGATAAAGAAGCCTATTATTGTAGGCGTAGCTTAAAAGCTTTTCCAGATAAGCATAATTTTCTATACAACTTGCACACACACAAACAAAGAATTCCCTTGTACAATTTTCCTTTCAACGCTTAAAAAAATTAAAAAACCTTTCTGTTTATAAATCAAAGCCATATTTTATATTACAGCCAGGACAATTTTCGTAATGCTGCTCAATAAAATCGACCATCCCGTGAACGTTAAGGTTTAAAACATGCGTAATTCAACACCGATCCATACCGGTCAGGTGAACGGTGGCCTTATAAGGGCGAAGGTTGCGAAATAACAAGCACCTAATAAAAATCTTTACCATGACAGAGGATCAGTAGACACTATTTACAATTGGAAGAAACAGCCTAGACACAATTAAATTTGCAATTTTTGAAACTTTTCCATAAGTCGAGAATCGTGAATGTCTCTGATTATAGATAAAAAAAAAACAGTTAAAAAGGCAGTAAAAAGTGACAAACGAACCAATGTGAATAAATATATCAATAACAAAACACTTGTTATTTTCTACGGGCGATTAGGAAAAAGGCAACAACACAAAAATCCTTGATTTTCGAATGTAGCAATGACTGAATTTGACTTTCAAAAGAGGTTGCAATTCGATTTTTAAAATACGTTGTAAATCGTACACTTTTAAGTTTAATTTTAACTTTAAACCTCATGGAAATTAATAATATTAAATTAAATCAAGAAAGGAAGTATAAGCTTTATGTCTAATAGAAACTTCTTCTTTTGGGGCTGGATCGTCGAATATCTCGTACCGTTATGTAAAAACGTCAAAAAAGAAAAGAAAAACAAGGACAAAATTGTGAAATTTCAACATGCCTGATCGTAAAACTAATTCTTTTTAGGTTTTTCACAGTTGTCTGAAATCGCTCGGTCCAAGCACTAATCAGCCAGTTCGACATAAAATGGTTAATTCTATCAAATAAAAAATGACAACACGACTAATCGATAGATCGATTATTAAGACAGTAAAGTTTATCGTGAAGAAACTCAATATACAACCGATATTTAATTTAATTATTTAAAAGCAAATGCTTGTTGGATGTTGTTGAGCTTGAAAGTGACAGGTTTCCTGGCATTTTTAATTTTTATATAAGGGAAATTAAATTGATTTTATGTAATAAAACACTGTTAAATTTCAACAATCATACTTGAGTGTTGCACAAGAAATATATCTGAAAAACGTTTTCTCACTTATTTTTTCATTATTCATACTGGTTTTCATCTTGAGTTGATGTGATTGTTTTACGTTATTTACAGAGGTGGAGTGATCAAGTGACTGACATCAAAAACCTTTATGCAAGAAACATATTTATGGTGCAACAGTGAATTTATGTTTCATGATCCATTAATTTGTTTATAATAAGCGTTTTCTGACTTATTTTTGCATTATTAATATTGCTTTTCTTCTTGAGTTGATGTGATTGCTTTACGTTATCTTCATAGGTGGAGTGATCAAGTGACAATAAAGCCCATCATGCAAGACACGTATTCATGGTGCAACAGTGAATTTATGTTTTATGATTGATTAATTTGTTTTTAAAAAGTGTTTGGTAGAAGGTAGTGGCATTGTCATGAGTTTAGCCTTTGAACCCACTGGGTTGGAATGACAGATCGTACTTACTCAGAACAGATCCAGAAACGTTATAGCGGACGGAGTTCGGGTTCAGTCTGAGAAATCTAGGTTACTGTCAATTTCCAAACAGTGTTGTGTTGTCAAATGGGATATTCAAAGTGTAAAAAATTCATAAAGGAACCAAACCAGCGTCACGTACGCGATACACAAGCGTCACTGACTAGAAAGGAGAAATGTGAAATACTGAAAAGACTAGACTTTTAAAATAGTATATATATAAAATATATAAAGTGGTAGGGGAACGGAGTGAGCTACTGTTGGGTACTTACGAATGGGGGAGCAGCGATGGTAGCTGTCTGCAGTCTTCTGGTCAACTGTTCACTCTGGGATACCGGGTCTCTCGACGTAATTGCGGTGGCCAATTACGTGTGTGTGGGAACTGCACAGTAGCGGCGAACACGCCCTTCTTTCTTCCCATTGGCCTCCTTCAGCAGGTCCCGAACCAATGGCAGTGCCAGTCCTGGTTTCCCACGGCCCCCTCTTTGGTCCATTCATAGCGTCCGAGTCCCCTCCAGAGGGAACCCTTTAATACCCCAATTACGAAGCAGTTCCCGTCACTGGAATAGCCCCGGAGGAGGACTCCCTGGAGTACATCTCCGCCACCCCCATTCATGATCCCGGCCCCCTCGCCGCCGTAAATCACAGCCGGAGATAAAACGTGGGAGCGAGGCGCCTCTACCTCCGGGTCATCCTGTAAACCTATGAAAAATTGGTTGTGCGCCGTGGTGGCCGAGTCCCTTGGGAACTCCCTCCGGGCGAATTCCACCTCCGATCCGCTTTCCTATCCGTCCGCACTTGTCTCCCGACCCGAACCCTTATTCGTGCTAAAACGATGCAACTAAAACCCCTTCCCGCCAAACTTTCATTCAATGCGAATACGATGAACTTTGAACCTGAAAAATATGTCCGAGGCCCAACGCGGCCTATGAACCACCTTCTATATCAAGATGCACCGTCAAAATTCAAAAATATTGCCCACGGATTAACTCCTCTATTTTTATTTCTAACATCGCCGATTCTCACGTTTACAAATTGAGACTCGGAAGATGCAAATATGGCAGTGAAACTGACCTCACTGCTTTCGTTTGCAATCAGTTAGGCTAAATAGCAAGGATAACATACAAGGATAATCCGACGACTGAACGATCGATTTACACCCTGCAAGCCTGGAGGAAATTCTCACATACATAATCATCTTCATAATTTTAATAAAAGATAAAACAATAAATATCTCAACCAAATGTAGATTCTAAAAAAAGTAATCGTTGCATACATTCTTCTACAAATTTGAAACATCTTTTGAACATGCCATAATAATAGACGAACTATCACCTCCTTGTATTTCTTGTTTGCCAGAACTAAGCCTCCCATTGAACAAGAAAGGGTCGATTTTTGCTACTTTTATTGCTACCGATGACTTTAACTAACATTACAGATTTTTAAGTTCTCAAGCAAAGCCTCTTGGTTTGGGCCTTTTAAAAAAATCACGATTTTTTTAAATACTCTAATATCGATCAACTTTTAACCAAAAAATCTTCCGGAGGCCTGACTGGGCGTATGAGCCTTCATCTATATCAATATGCACCATCACAATACAAAAATATTGCCCACGGATTAACTCCTCTATTTTCAATAAATATCTCAACCAACTGAAATACTGAGACTAGTCTCACACTGAAAAGAATATGTCAATTTTCGCTAGTTTTATTGCTACCGATGACTTTAACTAACATTACTGATTTTCAAGGTTTCAAACAAACCCTTTCTCATTCGGTATGTCAAAAAAATCACGATTTTTTTTAAATTTACTTCAATATCGATGTGCTTTTAAAGGAAAAATCTTGATTGGGCGTATGAGCCAACTTTTATTTCAACACACATCGTCACAATAGGAAAATATTGCTCACGGTTTATTTCCTCTATGTTCTTTTCTAACATCGAGATTTGGAAATTTCATATATGGCAGTACCATCTGACATGAAAATAAAGCTGACCTATGTAATAATACTTACTCAACTTCAATATATAAATGATTAAACGTTAATATAAAACAAACTATGGACTCTACAAAAAAGCACAAGTTGCGAATATTTTTCGACAAATTGAAACCCTTATATCGTTTTTGAACTTGACATAAGAATTTATTTCCTATACTGTAATGACTGTTATTTATCCTGCCTAGACTTTGTGTAATTAAATATCGATAAGATTTAAATGTGAAAAATCTTTTCCGAGACATATCACGATACTCACATTCATAATTCTAAAAATGATAAAACATAAATATAAATATAAATACAAACTGTAGATTATATAAAAGCATAATTAGCATATATTTTTGGAACATCTATGTCGATTTTGAACGAGCGATAAGAGCAGAAGAACTGCCATCGTCTTACATTTCTTTTTTTGCCAGGACTAAACCTCCCACTGAGAAGAAAACTTCGATTTTAACACGTTTCAATGCTACATGTTTTACAGCAAACCCAACCTGGGTTGCCCTACCACAAAATCACTAATTTTTAAATTTTTCCATTATAAATAAGCTTAATAATAATAAATATAAAAAATCTTTTCTGAGGACCAACTCGGACAAGCTATCATCTACATCAAGATGAACTATCACAATACAAATATATTGCCCACGGAATAATTTTTTATTTTTTATTTATAATCATACCCAATTCTTTTTTTTTTTTTTCAAATTATGATTGGGAAGTTTCATACATGGCAGTTACCATCTAAAATGGCACTAAATGTGAGATCACTCTTTTCGTTGTAATCACCCGCCAAAATAGCATGAATAACGAACCAGGATGTCAAACGACAGATTCGCACCCATCAAATCCCGAGAAGAAGCTCACAATCCTTCTCTTCATAATTCTGATAAATGATAAAATATAAAAATATTTCCAAAATCACTACCTTGTTTACAAGAAGCCTGCAAATTTGCCATCTGTTTTTTCTTTTTAGTTTGTTTTCATGGAGTTTGGTTATGTATGTTTCAAAGTCAATGTTTTTCTTAGGCTGGGCATAATATCTATTATTACAGGGTTTCTTGTGTCAAAAACGTGTTTTTTTTTAAATTTATTTATTCAATTTTATAATAGTTTTAAATATATAATTACACTATTATGGCTAATATCAATCGTATCAAAATAAAACTGTATACTTTAGTTTCCCAACATGCTTCGTTATTTTTAATGACAAATCACATCGCATGCCTCAAAAAATTACGTCTTGGCATTAACATTTCGTTTAAATTTTTTATCTTATCTTCTCAACTTCTTTTGGTATAATTCCAAAGGAAACATTGTTTTTTGGACAAGGAAAAGTTCTTTTTAATTTTAGCTTTCAATTTAGTATGAATTAATTAATAAATAATTATAGATAAATATGAGATTCCCATAGCTGTTTTAAAGTTGATAATTAGACAATTGGAACTGTATTAATAAACCTTTGCTTGGGAGCAATGGTTATGATATGAAAATTAAAAAATTTCAATTAATTAATATTTATGAAAGGTCGAGATAAAAAAGTCAGTGTCACAAGCGGGATTCGAACCCACGACCTTTGGCTAAATACGACGCTACTCTCCCTCTTGAGCTATCGGTCCTTCGAAGGGTTCGTTACTTCGCTCGGACACTAACTTCCCATCTCAACCTCACCTCTCTAATTTTTTATCTCGACCTATACCTTTCATAAATATTAATTAATTGAAAAATGTTAATTGGTCAATCGGACCACGAACTGTAATGGATTTAATAAAAATTAAATTTACTTATTAATTTTTAACAGAAGAATTTTAAGAACAGAAGTTTAACACTTAACTGGTACTAATAAGATTCAACATACATGAAAAATAATGTGAAACCAAAATCTGTTTAAGCACATATTTTGTTACAACAATTAAAGAAATCGTCTTAATGTTTAAGACTACATTTATTGTTATTTCATTTTGAGTTGTGTGCATGGACATCACAAATCGTTTCGGGTCAGATGCGTTTCGCTATACGCCACCACTATCATCATTGTATCGTCTGGTAACGACCGTGGAAAATTTAAGTAGCCTACATTATGCCGACAATCAATCACTTTAAATTTGCCTGCACTTGTTCTTGGCAAATTCTCCTAAATGTGCAAAATGTATCTAAATTACTTAGAACATTTCCGAATATTTCGGCCGTTCAGACGCGTATCGGTTTCTCGCCATCTTCAGCGATAGGTCTATCTTTCATTTCTCTATTATAAAGTCTTTTAAGTCTTAAATTATATAAACTGTTGTTTTGTGTATTTTATTACATTGGTTCGAATTATCTAAATGTGTACTTTGGAAGATGAAATTTAAAAAAGTAAAAATAACAAATTAACGGTTTTCAAGAAGCCCACTGCACAGTTTAAATGTTAACAATTAATGTTATTATGAATCTGAAATTAAAATGAATACGATGAAATATGGTTATCATCCTTCCGGACCAGTAGAATTCTTAAGTGATTTTTATGCAATAACATAATAATTTTTGTTGAAGGACCTCAGCGTGTACAGATAGATAAAATAATATTAAAAAATTGAATAATTTTTTAAAACTGATTTTCACGTTAACATGAGTAGTATTTAGAAATTTTTTTCTTGCATCAATTTAATATGTAATTGTGTACGTAATTAACATTAATACTTTATAAGGGGAAAAATTAGGGTTTTCGAGGAACCGTTGTATTGCATTTAATCTGTTATTAATAATAAATATAATAATCTAGAACTTTCATGTAATATATGTATTAACATATTTAGAAAAATGATCTATAGCTTTTTTGAGCCATTAATTCGTATTGTACTTTGGTGAATGCTACTATATGTTCATACTTTAGTCTATGCATTTTTGAACATATGTGGACTAATGAAACGTATAAAAACTATGATTTTTCGTCGAAAGAATATCATAATAGAATTAATTAAATGTTTCGTTATTAGGGTATTCAGGCGTTTTATTAGAACAAATTTGTTATTGGGCAATTAAGAAGCATGGAACGTATACAGGCATTTCAACATTTCCTTATGCTAAATGTGCCCACGTATTCAGGAAGATTATTCTTTAGTTTTCGAATCAGTCTTACAAGTTATACTTGGTGATTAAAAACGGTTAATTGAGTTTTTTTACCGATGAATAAATTTAAAAAGGCGTTTATATTTAATTTTGTAGAGAGAAATAAAAATTGGAAGGCTGGAACATTTATAGCTGATTTTCTCTTCTTGCAGAAAGTGTATCTTCTGAAATGTATCGTGGTTATGGCTGTACAGCTAATGCCAGAAAAAAAAAAATTTACGGAATAATATGTAAAACGAAATTACTATATGTGCAGTTATTAGAGTATATAGGCAACCGTTGTATCGGGTTAAATTTGTTGTGCTTTTAAAATATGTACGAATATAAATGAACTGTACTTCACAATTTTTATATTTTAAATACTGAAGATAAGTTGTTTATTCTAGTTCTCGTTAGATAATCAATGTTATTTTTTTCAAAAGTTAGGTAAAAAGGATTTTTTTAGTTAATTATTTGTAAAAGAATAAAAAAAATAGCAAACAGGAGAAACTGGGCTTTATCAATCAGCAAGCGTATTTGCAAATATCGAGCATAATGGAATTACTTAAGTGTACTGATAGGTTTTCAAATGTTTAAGTTTTGACATATTTCTTCAAGGTTAACTAATAATTTATTATTTTAAACGGTGAAGATATAAATAAAACGATTATCTGTTTAATACCTGCTCTGAACATTTTTGGATCCTTTCTTCCTCTATGCACCTTTTTCATTTTTGATTATTTTGTAGGCAATATAATAAAAACCTAACACATGCTAAATGAAATAATTATTTTATTATTATCTGCTTATAAGAAGGGCCATAAAATTCTAATTTTTTAATTAAATTATTTTTATCCTGCTTTAAGCATTTTGGTTAATCTTTCCTTTCTTAATTTAAGATGTTTCTTTCTTTCTGATTCTTCTACTTACTTCTTAAGTAACTAACTTAACTATAAAATATAACTAACTAGGTGAGTCTAACTATAAAAAAATGTTTATAAAAAACTGGCACGACGGTTGGCAGACCTCAGACATGGGATTGTGTGCGAATTAGTTACAAAACAACACCCTTGTGACCAAAATTTAATTATTAGCAGGTGAATAGGCTAAAAATTCGTTAGTCTTTTTGACGGTTGTATCATTACTGATTTGTCACAGTTAAATAAATTATAATGAGTTTCCTATAGTTTGATTCCAAAACTTAATTTTCATATGTACTTCGTTTAATTTGTGCATTTTCAGGTAACAAAGATCATTTCTATCATTGAAGAGTGTAAAAATATCTAGGCCTTCCAAATGATTTTTATTTATTTTTCATATAATTGTTTCAAAATTAGTCCTAATTGTAAATGTATTAGGTAATAAAGATTCGCCTCCACGTTCCATTAGGATGATGATGATCTTTGATATTGAGTTTTTCAAAATTTGCTTTTATACTTATAACGGTTAGTACTGTTTGTATGAATCCACATTTTCGGCAATTTAACTTTTGCATCTAAAATTAATAAACACCTCAAAGAAGGTGTATTCTCAAAGCAAGTAGTGGCTCAACAGTTACAATAATTATGTTCAGATTATCACTGATTGTTCAGACAACTAACAACCGTTTTACATTTATAACTAAACGGGTTTGGGCATTATGCTTTCTTCATGAATGGGTGATTAAGCCGACGAGAATGGACGGACCCAGAAAAATGTTCAGTGTTGATCTGTTGCAGTCAAGCCCGCCAGCACAAATTGTTTAGTGAATTGTCTCTCTCCCCATGAAGCGAACCCATCTTTCAACACTTCGCCCATTATATCCTAATCTAGGCTTCGGAGTATCTTTCTAAGAGTCGGCGGTCGAAGGGAAGTAAATGTTTGGGATGCAGCGAGAGGCTGTGTTTGCATAATGTTTGTGGGCGTGTGTAGGCGGTAATGATAGCGGCTATTGTCTAGCCCATCTCCAAGAGCCATTGTCTCTCTATTAGAAGACCACGGCTGTAAAAACCGTCTCCGGGACTTTATCTCGGAAAAAAGAGAAGACTTATAAAAAAAACTACTAAAAAAAAGTAGAAAAGTCAGACGCGATGAATTCGGCCTACCATTCATGAAAGCACTCTCATTGATGTGCACGGGCATACACATCTTTCCAACAGTTTTTTCCCCTTCTGTTTTATTTTTCGGACTTCAGACGTCTCGACCACCTACTCGAAGTCCGCTCATATCTCTCTGAAAGTGATTCGCGAAAGAATTCCCGTTGATAATTTACATACAAGGACACTTTTCATGAAAAATAAAAAAGAAAATAACATTTCGTTTAGAAGGTTTATATCCCTCGAATGTTCCTCTTGTTAGAATCAGAAAACAATATGGTATTCATGGACTTTTCAAGTATTCCCTTCATACATTATGCATGTGTACATTTATAATTTGATTAAATTGGACCCCTTTTGAATAACTATGTTTTGTTTATCAATTTTTCGCCCGTTATTATGACATACCATATTTCAACTACATAATTTGCTATAGTTTATAAAATCGGCACGTCTGATGTAACCAGTTACTATTTATTGATAACGGTCGTGACAACAACTCAATTTAAATTTTAAATGTTATTAGACAGTGAATTTGAACAATTCACATAGAAATTACAAACGAATTTTGGTAGGTAGCAGTCCTATATGGAGGCAACCTTTGATCTCAATTCCAGCTAATTTTAACAATTCTACGAAATACAAAGAATATTATTACAGTAATACAAAACGTAACATAAGAAATAACCAAAAGTTTCTAAAAGTTAAATTAAAAGCTCAAAATTAGTGAAAATAAGCAGATACATGGGTAACAAATATTTAAAAAGAGTAAGAGTGTAAGCAAAGCGTGGTATAATAAATGACCGAAATTAGCCAATGAGAGTGGGTGGGCAAAGGAAAAAAGGGTAGGGAAATGTGAGAGAGCGAGAAAGAGAGAGAGAAAGAGGGATGATGATGATGAACGCTTTATTTATCCATCATACAAGATTTGGTCTCTAGGACCATTCTTACATCTAATGTGAAATCCAATGGTTACTAAGTTTAACCTTTTAATTGATTAACAATTAGTCACATCGAAAAACCTTATTTTTGTGGTCAATATGTTCCATCTATTCGTTTTACATTGAACTTTTACTTAAAATAGCTTATTTAAATTAATATTCTAATTTACATAATAATTGAGCGATTAAAAAGCAAATTACTAATAAAATAAAATAAGTGAACAAAAATCCTTTTCAATACAATGCGGTACAAATAATCAATTATAAATTACCAATATAAATCAACAAATAAAACTTTACTTGCTAAATAGTAATCCAAAAAACTAAACAAGACAAAACAACAAAAGAAGTTATAAGACATCCATCATAACTCGATAAGACATGAATTTTAAGACTATTCTGAAAATCTTTGATATTTTTACATCGTTTTATGTGTGTAGGGATTCTTGAAAATGTTATTGCACCTTTTGTTGAGAATGAACTATTAAAAGTTTTGGTTTTGTACATAACGGCATGCAGACGGTAGTTTGCAAACCTAGTATCTCTATCATGAATCTGAAACATTTATTTAAATTTCACATATAGATATTTTGGTTTTTGAACATTTAGAATTTTAAAAACTTTACACGACAGATTGTAATCGATTAAATCTTAAATTTGAATTGCGACAACTTGTTATATATACAATTGTCGTATTTCAGGTTCAGGGTATATCTAATACACATGTGTAACCCTACTTTGAGAGAGAGAGAGAGAGAGAGAGAGAGAGAGAGAGAGAGAGAGAGAGAGAGTATGTGTGTGTGAACAGTTTTTTTAAAATGAAAATAATTGAAGATTCAGTAGGAATTTTTCAAGAGAAAAAGAGAGAGAAAAAAAGATTTTGGGGGAGCGAGACAAAGAAATATATAAGGGGAGAGAGAAGAGAAATAAAAGTAGAGCAAGAAAGGGAGAAGTAAATAAATAGAGAGAAGGTGTAAAGCACACACACACATAGAGAGAGAGAGAGAGAGAGAGAGAGAGAGAGAGAGAGAGAGAGAGAGAGAGAGAGANTTGTAAGAACAAAAAGAAAATTAGAATATTTCCAACTGTTTTTTGTCATTTATTGTAAAAAGGAATTATAGAATTATACAATATTAAATTTTTTAAGTAATTAAACAACAAGGAAACTGGATGTCAGATTTGCATTTCAAAATTTTTATAATTTCTTTAACAAATATATCTTTTTACAAACTATGTACAATAAATAACAAAAGGCCAATTGTGTTGACTCATTTTCATAGCATTCAATCTTAAATGTTCCGAATGACTACACACAAGTAAAAAATATGTATATTTCGATTGACCTGGATTCGATGAAAAAACCTCTAGTCTTCTTGTACTTAACCTCTCATATAAACGTCTTATCAAACAAACAAAATTTCAAGCTTTGTGGGATAACCCTAGGTTCTTCATAAAAATGACTATTAGAATTAAAGAAACCTGTCAGAATATATACAACAGTTTCAAAAGTTGACATCACTATAGCCGTGTTTGGAAACTGCCGAATGAGCTGCGACGCCAGGCCTCATTACACACCCCTATATCCTTCTTCTTTATACACCAGGTCTAAAGTCTGCCAAAACTTGTACTTGTACTTACGTCAAACGAGTTCTTGCGACTTCATTAAGGGAAAGCAAATACACGATGCCACTGTTTTGGAACATGCACCTGCCATCATGAACTCGACAAAGTCCCATGAAGTATTATCCTCTCATGTAATCTCGTCCTGTCCACCCTCATTTCAGTAAGTTAAGCTTTTATTGCTTCATATATGACAAAATGAATTACAATATCAGATTTACCCCAATATGACGCTGTAATTCCCTTATAGAAACCATGAAATCCGGCTTGATGGTATATCCTTTTTATGCGCTGCAGTGCTGTAAGCCGCTGTCCACTAGAAGCATAGTCGAGTGGTAGTCTAGTTTTAATGAACCAAATAAGACCAGACAAACAGACATAGACATAGATATAGATAGATAGAGTGAGAGAGGGAGGGATTGATGATTGATTAACGAGTTAAATGAGTTATTTAATAATATACATGGATGTGAGTGTTAGAGAGAGAGGGAGAGAGAGAGATGTATTTTCATGTCACATAAGGTAGTTTTAGACCACTGTCAAAGAAATAACATTTGAACGTTTTTTAAAATAACAAATAAAACTATACATATGTCAAAATTCGTAATTTAATAATATTTATAAAATTTAATTGAAAAATAAACTTGCATAAAATAAATCAAAAACTGTAAATTCATGCTAGACAGAAATCATCTTGAACACGTAAACTGCCCAAGGGAGTCGAAATGATTCTTAATTTTTTTTTTACAGAAAATATATCCAGCCAAAAATAATTACAGGTGGGTCCAACTAGCAGCCTCCGTAAAATAGTAGAGATTTTAGGGAACGCAAATGTGACAATCTGCAATATATGTAAGATCCAGGTCTAGTAATCTTGTAATTCTGTTTATTTTAAAAATATTATGTGATTAAGAATTTAAATTGCCGTTTAAAAAAATAGTAATTTCATTTAAGCTGGCCGTGCAAACTGGTAAATATCCAGATCAAGTGTAATATTTTTCCAGGCGAAGCTAATTTGCACTAACGGGCTATGTGGGGGCGAGGAATGTTTGCAAAACAAACAGCTCTTTCTCGGGAAACGGCAAAATATGCACACGCATACGATTTTCAGCTTATCCGCCGGGCTTTGTTTTCTATTTGTTTCGCAAACACATTTGCAGGTTTTTGTGTTGACGTTCAATTTCCTATGTACGTCATTTTCAGTTTAGAACTGAAACAATTCCCTACTTGCCGTTTGAGAAGAATAGCTGGGCCGCGTTCCTAAGAGATCCTTCCCGTTTTAAGAAAACCCCCAGACAAGCAGGGGGTAGCGGGGCACTGCGGGTAGCAAGTGGTTGTTTCTGAAGGCGAGATGATGAATGGACGGGACACAGGTAGTGAAGGCTGCCGCTATCTCTAAGGATCCGCAAAAAACAAATGTCTTCGGAAACCTCTTGTCCTTATCTGTGTTTGTCCCATATCATACAGACACATCCATATTTATGAGCCGCAAATATTGCTCGGGGCCGATAAGCGGCGGCAAACCCTAAAGCGGAAAGGACTTGGTCTAAAGACCATTACAAACAGTAAGCGCGTGTCCCATTTTTTTTGCCTTGTTCAAATCTATTGGGCTGGCCATTTACGGACGATACAGGAAGTTTCCAAATCATTTATGGTTTTATGTTTGCTTAATAATCAAATATCGAAAAACGTACGAAACAGTTAATTTTTTTCTAGTCAATTTTGTTTTATAAGAGAAATATATCTTTTTTATACTACATTTCAAAAAGTTCTACTGAAACATTTTTAATATCAATTATAAATATAACAACTAAAATGATATGCTTAGTCAGAATTCTCCTTGGCCTCATCCTTTATCGTCTTTTAATATGTAATATAAAAATAGTTATGTACTACATATGTATTTTTTTAGTAAAATATTTTAACAGTATTGCAGCTTGTCCAGCCCGATTTCTTAAATAGGGCGATTTCAGACAAACCGCTCGTCATTTCTTTTATGTAGAAGGGTTCCATACAATGGTGAGGGTGGAGACGTATGCAAATCCGCGTCTAGTCCTAACAACGGCTGACTAATAGGCCTAATGGCGCCACATGAATTAATTTCTTCCAGCAGAAGAGAAGAGACTAATACGGCTGGATTATTCATGACGGGCTGATCCGTGTCTAGTCTTCCAAGGACGATCTTTCCACGAACCGCGCTCATCAATAACTAACGAGCGGACGAACAAGTCATAAAAATTCAGACGACCCAGACGATTTTCGAAAACAGAACGTATTCTGAATCTACTACACAATACACACGCGAGTGCACACAAAAGGGCAGTAGATTTTTTTAAAACAAAACAAAGACTTAAATTTTATTCATAATGAGTACTTATTCAAAACAAACTTCATTACCAGAAAAATAGACCAAAAGTTAGTTAAGAAGATTTATAATCGTCCTTTCTGAAAAGTGGTTAATGAAAGACCAACAATATTCAGTCATTTACCTGGCAATTTTCACTTCCTTAAGTCTCCTGCACCCACACAAAATAACTCCTTGACACTCAATCACTCTCTCTTTCATTCTCTCTTTTCTCTCACTCTTCCTCTTTCTTTCCCTCGTTCTCTCACACTGAATAATTTCTTTCGCTTATTCTTCCTTTACGTATTCTTTCACTCTTTTTTTACTTTTGTTTTATCTATCGATCTACCTCTACTTTTATTATTACGTACTCATACTCTCTCTCTCTCTTTCTCTCTCTCTTTCTCTCTCTCTCTCTTACTGACTATCTTTCTTTCACACACTTTTCCCCTCACTCTGACTCTAACTCTTTTTATATATATCTTTCTCGTTTTCACTTTCTCTCTATCTCTCACTCTCTTTTTTCTTGTACAAAACAAAGAAAGAAATAGAGATTAAGAGTTTTCTCTCTCACTCTCTCTTTGTTTCTCTCTCTCTCTCTCTCTCTCTCTCTCTTTCTCACTATATCTCTCACCCTCTTTTTTCTTGTACAAAACGAAGAAAGAAATAGAGATTAAGATAGAAAACAGAGAAAACTAAGTTTTCTCTCTCACTCTCTCTTTGTTTCTCCCTCCCTCTCTCTCTCTCTCTCTCTCTCTCTCTCTCTCTCTCTCTCTCTCTCACTCTCTCTTTATTTCTTTGTCTCTCTCTCTTTTTCACTCTCTCTTCAAAAAAGAAGATATATTTTTGTAAATGTAGCATTTAATCTTCCCCCTTTCTCTTTTCCTCTCTTATCTCTCTTTCTATCGTTAACTCTCTTTCTCTTTCACTCTATTTCAATCATTTCTCTTTTACTTACAGTCTCACACTTTATACTAATGTATTATTTATCTTTTTCACCCTTACTCTCTATCGCTCTCATTCCTACATAGATTCAGTTTTACTCTCATCTATATCTCATTTGTCATCCTACTACGTACTGACTAATTCCTATCTCTTATTTTTCCACTGTTCTCGTATTTAAACTCGTTCTCTTTTTATGTAAGAATTTCTAACTATCTGACATTCACTTTCGTTCACTCTCATTCTTAAGTATACACACATTCTCTCTCTTTCTCTCTCTTTTAATTAAAACGGGTGAAGATAAGATGTCAGAGAATCTACATATAGATTGCATAGTGTGCACAAGCTCTACTCTAGCTTCACTGATTTTTTTTGATCGATTTTCAACTTATATTAATTACATTACAATGCATTTGAAAACTGTAAACTTTGCCTTTATATAGATGATCTAAATGTAATAAACGATTTAAAAATTGATAAAATTAATGATACAATCGATATAATGAATCGCGATTTATGTACATTAATAGATTGGAGTAATAAACATGCCTTAAAAATTAATCCTAAAAAATGTAAATCAATAATAATTGGACATAATAAATTAATGGAAAAGTTAATGAACAAAATATCCAAAAGATAAAAATAGAGAACGTAGAATTGGATTATGAAGAAACTAACGCTTAGATCTTAATTTGAATAAAAATTTAAACTGGAACGAACAAATTTTGAATGGAAGTAAGAAAATGTATTCTACAATTTATAGGTTAAAAAAATTAGTTGGTTTTGCGAATGTTACTATCAAAAAAACGTTTAGTACAAGTTCTAGTATTCCCGTATATTAAATATGGAATAGCTGCAATGTGTGACTTACATTGTATGCAAATCAGTAAACTGCAAGTTGGTGTAAATTTGTGTGCAAGATATATACTTAACTTAAAATATGATGATAACATTTATGATAAATATTCTCAATTCCAGTTTTTAAAAATTAATGATTTAATTGATTATAATTTAGCATGTATCATCTTCAACGTGTTAAAAATGAAAAACGTACAAACATATATAAAAAAATAAAATGTAGATCTGATCTACATAATATAAACACTAGATATAAAACTAAGCAATTACAAATATTAATAATAAAATATAGAACCATAATATTTAATAATTCATTTGCAATTCAAAGTGCAAGAGTGTTTTCAAAATTACCAGTTGAAAGTCGGAATTGTAACAAAAAAAGTTTGTTTAGAAAAAACTAAAAAAAATTTTTATATCAAAATATGTGTAAAAATATTAAACTGTAATATTAATTTTTTCTCTCTTTTTCTTCAATTAAGTACAAAGATTGTCATGTTAAGATGTTGATAATGTATCTTTACAACTTTCACGTAAGTTTATAATGTTAAACCCTTACAAATGTCTATTGTTAGTTTTTCCTGATAGAAGTTACGTTTGTTATTATTTAAAGATAACTTTTTATTTTGAATGTGTTAATCCACTGAAAGCAAGTTTGTAAGAGATAATTAATTTGTTCACCTTTTTGTGTATAGTAGATTGGGTAGAGTTTATAAAATCATGTTGCTGTAATTTCACTTTAGGTGTACGAGTGGTCCTAGAGACCAAATCGTGAGCGATTGTTAAATAAAGTCATAATCAATCAATCAATCTCTGAATTATTGAATCTAAAAACCCAAACAAGATATGAGATTTTGTCTCTGCGCCTGGAGACCTGATGTTTGGCAGTTTCCGGCTATTTTGGTCTGCCTATCCTCGTTGTTTTGTTCTGCCAGGCCGATTTCGATTTCTCGCCATATTCAGTACTGGATCAATGGAAAGACCACTATACGTAAAATAGCGTTTGACAGACCAAAACTCCTACGATAGGGGAACCAAAACGGAAACGGCTCCAATAAACAAGATTGTTCGATTGATTTTTCTTTTATAATATATTATATTGAACCCTATGCAATATGAAGATAAAACGGCAACGTCAGAATCCAGAAAGTTCTGAAATGGAAAGTTTAATTTGACACATATATTATCGTTGGACAATTTTAGATAAGATAAGTCGGGAAGTGTTTGCCATATTACATAATTTTTAAGGATAGTTTTTGTCAACTTAACTTGAGCATACATCCGCACTAGTCTTAGACTAAACATCAAAATAGAAGTATGACAGGCTCTGATCCTTCTTCGACCAAACGGAAGAAAAAAGTCAAGAACGTTTCGGTTATTCGGTTGAAAGTCGATGGTTCGGTAAGTTGAGTCGATCGAGGGCAGTCACTCGAGTTGAAGAGATCTTGAAAATTGTTTATTTATGTCCAGCCCGAGGGATTGTAAGAGAGTGAGTGAGAGAATGAGAGAGTGAGAGAGAGAGGAGAACATCTTCATAAATCCGGCGGTACTTGTTTGGTCTATCTCCCTCTCGTTCCGGCGGGCGTACCAAGTAAGACCCGCTCCTTTGATCTTCTGTCCCCAAGCCCTATCTCAGGAACGTGACTAGTTAAATGGAAATACGAAGACATCACGTAATTATCAGACTTATGACCTGATCTGTCTGAAGAAACGGAAATCGTGAACACTGGATTTCACCCGGAATTCAAAATTTAATAAATTTTTTTTTCCTGTCGGCCTGTATCAACAAGGAATTTTGGAGGAATATGAGGGAATACTTTGCTCAAGATCGGTGGGTAAAATTTCTTCTTGTTTCAAGTTTGTTAGGAGATAATGCAAAATCTGTTATAAAGTAAAAATTGCAATACAAAAAGTGTTTAATGAGACAAACAACTATGAAATGACTAATTTAAAAGTTCATCGTCAGAAAATCTATCCAGTATGCATTAAAGAAATAAAATATTTGTAAAAATAACTATAATTTTCTATATCTTTTCTCAGTTGTTAAGTTTTAATGTTGTATGTTCATTTTCATTAATAAATAAATTTTAAAAAGTTTTGTGTTTTCATTAGTGAAGTCATAGTTTTATCTTGTGACTCTATCAAATTTCACGTAAGAATTTGTGCGGCAAATACCTAAATTTTCTACAAACCTCAATAAATTTATTTTTCCTTACCCTCTTATTGATTGAAAAATCCCCTTCAACTTGAAAAAAATTATGAGAAAATTTTATTTAAAAACTTATTGTTGTATCATTATAAATTTTACTTATTATTATTAACTTTTATTGTAGTCCTACACATATTACAAATCAAGTGAAGATTTTTATATATCGAAACCACTAAGGGCAAAGATATTTCATACTAGTTTCATAAAAAAACTGTCGGTTCTATCATCTTCATACTACTTATACATGATTAACATATTATGTAAATATACAGAAAGGTCAGATCACACAATAGATCTAATAGCTGAGATTAAGAACGGCTAAAGCATAATCACCATTTTTCTTAAATGATTACATATATATTAATATAATAAAACGAATAAAAACGTAAGTATATAATATACAGAGTGTCAGAGTGAACAGAAACCAATACTTCAGGAGGTTAATCTTCATGGCAAATGGGACTAAAAGGTCCTTATTGTCTTTAGTATGATTCTCAGTTGTATTTCGGGTTACTTCAAGATTCAAAACGTTTCTCACAGTGCTCCGTATGTCATAAAATCTTAATATTACCATAAATTTGAGTACATGAATGAAAAGAGCATTGAAAATCCTAGAAGAACTTCAGTTACTTTTTTGTAGCCATAAATTGACAAAGTACAAAATCAGTTAGAAGGTAAACTGTTACGAGATATCGAACTTCAGAGACTAATGTTTAAGTAAGATTTTGTTGATTCTGTAAATACTGACAGATATGGCGCTTACAGAAAATGTTACCTCTCTGTACCTCAGAGCCTCTTCAATTGGGCTTAAAATGATACAATGAACAAAACCAATAGACAGTAACATAAAAAATAATAGTCTGGTTAGCATTCACACTACCTCAGAATACTCGATATTCCTCGGGGTGATTGGGGATATTCCCCTCCATTCGCCCAAAAAATTACATTCACACGCCAGACTTCATTCAAACTACTCCAAAGTATTTGATATTCCCCCGGGTAATTTGGGATATCCTGTGTAAGTCGGACATAGGAACAGGCAGCCTTAGACCTTTGAAGGGTAATTGGGGATAAACTCTGCAATTCGCGCTAATAAATTACATTTATTTACACTACCCAGAGTAACTAATGTTTATATATCGGGGTAATTGAGGATAAACCATGTCTATGATTAAGAGAAAGAAAGAAAAATAAAGCCTATTCCTCATCCTCGTAAAATCCCGAGTGAGCCGCCTCCGCGAGGTCCAGTTTGGACGCAGTGACATACTGTGACTAAGAGCTCGCCAGGTGGAGTGAGATACGACCGTCTAATTGACAAAAGAAAGAACATAGCTTCCGTCTATAAGCCAAAAAGCTTTGTAGAAATGCAAGCCAAGAAGCTGCAAACAGCTATATGGCTTAGGTGCGGCAAAAACAAAGGCACAGACGGATAAACCTGCCATTAGTGCTAATAAATTACATACATAAACCATAAATTATTCACCGTACCATAGACAGATTTATATATTCCTCGGGGTAATTGGGAGATGAGCTGTTCATATACGCACATAAATACATTCGTTACGATAAATCACACATATCACCTACAGAAAGATACAAAGATCTATAGACAATCAAACATATTTATCGGCTGCGCCTAGATCATTCAGAATGCCGTATTTCTTTCTTTCTTAGATAGTTTAGACTGTTCTTTTGCAGTCTCTTACTACATTCTCTGCCGTAATAAGTTAATTTAGATGTGTTTCTTTCGTTCCAGCGGATTCTCCATTCATTTTATAGCAACAGCAATCGTTCTTTGAAAATCCGCTGGATGTACGGAGTGGGTAAGGGTCGTTTGTTCTAGTCGTGGCTAACTTCTCTCCCTTATCTGCTCCTTCGTTCCTGGTTATTCCATGTGACCGGGAACCTAAGCCAGGACCACCCTTTTTCCACTGACATCGATGCTTTTAAGTTGTTCATACTTTTTTTTAATACATTAATCGTTCTGCGGATGCTTTTCTGAGTCCTTGTGTCGCGCATAGGGAGTCTGCCCATATTATGAATGTATTTTCTTGATTTCTTTCGAAAATCGCGAGCGGTTTGCATTTTTGAAGAATTTAAGTTTACTTTTATTCCAATATTCCTCCAACTATTGTTGAGTCCCTTGGGCTTACCTCCTTAAGTCTGTTGTGGTTCAGAAGTGCATTGTTTTTTGTTTTTGTTTTTTAGCTAGGTATCCAGCTTTCCAGTTTTATCCTTCAATGATACGATATCTTTTACGATGTTTTCCTAAGGATTCAGGTGATCTAGAGGCTGGAATACAGTAAAGGGTATTTTCTATTATTAAACATATTTTGGTAGGGGACGATTCTTTTACACGCCTTGAATCTTTTAGTGCCGAGACGAGTTGTCGGTGCAAAACTCCGTGAGAGAAAGAAATATTGAAGCCCCCGTTGCCGAACAACCGTATTGGTGAGACTGGATGTTGTCCCGGATGACCTCACGGTCCCCAATCAGGTCAGCGACGGGATCACGTTACGACAGACTTCCAGACCCACTTAGCGCCACCCGTATCTGATTTCACGATTTAACGTTCCCTTGAGCATTATCAATGTAATCCGGTATAAGCCTTTTAAAAACGGTAGCAGAAAAAAGAACGGCAGATGATGGAAAAGGCTATCGTCTCATTTTGTCACGTCCACTCGGTCGTGAAATCGAGCTAAACTGAAACTGGATAACCCGAAACAAAATATCGTCATGTCTTTTCAAAACCAAAATGATTAATTTCCCTTCAGAAAAATCTTATACCTGAAGTCAATTGATGCAATGGAATAAACCAAAAACCACAATTGCCCAAAGACCGTCTTCAAAAGTGGTTATTCTCCTAGTAAACAATAAATGCTTACGTAAAATGTTTTCAAGCTTTGTTTGTTATCATAATTATCCGTTTTTATTATTACCTTATTTGACTTTTAGAATAAAAAGTTTTTAATTATTTATGAAATGTGTATCCTAGATTTGACTATATTTAAAAAAGATGTGTAAGAATAATGTTCTACTTGAAAAGAAAAGAGTCCTGCAGACTAATCTTTTGTAAATATAAAATTATGACTTTGATAAACCTGTACATTTATACCACGTTAATGTATATTAAGAAAAACATTGTAAATTATATATATGTAAATAATGTATATGAACATGATACTAGATCGAAAAATGATTTCAATGAAGTTTTGAATTTGTTGCAGTCAAGCTATTTAATACAACCTGTACATATAACAACATTACTTGCAAGAGTCTTTAAAAAAAGAGTTTGCAAATGGCTACGAAACAACCCATTTTACGCTTTGAATGAATTTTTTAACGGAAAGGTTAAAACAATGTAAAATAATAAAATGTTGATGTACTAAAATGTAAAATATGACATATTCAAACAAAATGTAAATGATTATTTGTACATCGTGAGATGCGGTCTGGTGTGACGTAGGTTTTAGAAAACATTTTCTTTATCGTGCCAACGTTTCGATCTTTACTGAGATCATCTTTAGGGCCTTATGTTATCTGCATTTCAACAAAAAGCTCTCTGATTGATAGCCGATACAAGCCGATGATCAATCATAGGACTTTTTTGTTGAAATGCAGACAACACAAAGCCCTGAAGATGATCTCAGTAAAAATCGAAACGTTGGCACGATAAAGAAAATGTTTTTCTAAAACCTACGTCACACCAGATCGCATCTCACGATCTACAAATAATCATTAACTAACGGTCACTAAACACCACACAAAATGTAAATCTTTTTCACGAATAAAAATATTCATATTACATTCTATGATCATGGATAAAGTCATTTAATGACTTCTAAAAGCCATTATCGTTACAAAAATTGAGGGATTTGGAAACACTCTATTTGAACTTTTTTACAACGTTTTAATAAAATTTAAAAAGATCCAGACCAAATTAACGACATTAAATGCTAAACGAAAAATTTTCGTATTTCTCTTTGTGAGTTTACTTTAAAAACGGCAAAGTACGGCCATTTTAATATAAAGAGTATTTTAAAAACCTTGTGTGATCATTCGAATAGGCAGTTTGCAAATTATTAGTGTTATCTTTACTCATAAAATTTAATGTACATGTGAAGAGAATGGCAAAGTTTTTCCTCTAGAAGACAAAACCTGATTACCAAATCAGCCAATTTTAATAGATCGCCCTAAAAGGTGGGATTGCATATGCATTGATTCCGAAATTGTTTTTCATTGTAAAAATAAACGGGTTTTATGTCCATAAAAGCAAGGAAAAGATAGACGAATAGAATAGTTATATTATGTACCATGTTAGCGTTTATGGCTAGACGTGGTTCATAAATGCTTAAGGAAAATAGAATTTTCAAAGTCTAGCTTTTTCTGAACCTTTATTTTAAAAGAATACCACGTTTTTACCAAAGGGGTTGTTTTAGTGAATAAATCTTGGATATACAAGCTCTTCTTAAGTGCCAAGGTATAAAATTTAAAATACCTGCAGATCTTTTTTAATTGTATTCATTAAAACCAGTCAGACAATTGTGTATTAGAATTTGCTATTTTCTTTTTTGGCGGGTTTTTTAGGTTTTTAACTTTTTTCAGAAGAAAAAGGCATGTTTTCTTTTTCACCCTTAACTGGCCATTTCATTATTATGACAAAATAGTTATTTACAAAATGACTCATTCAAATGAATGATTTTTTTTACTATGGTTCTTAACAACAGAGGTCATATAAACCCTCAGGGTGCCCGTGCTTTTGAAAAAAAGCCCATTAGTAAGTATATCCAGCGGTTCTGCATTCGAACCCCGGACCTTTACCTTACGGTGATGAGCGCCGTGTCAACGCCTAAACCGTTGCTACCACCGCCGCTCCTCAAAATGACCTTGATAAGGAGTTTTATGTCTTATTAAAAACTTTCTGAACATTAGACTGGCATACAAAAAAATGGGATGATTCATATTTATTAAATAAAAAAGATAGGGTATTTTAAATTTAAACAATAAACTGCTTGTTTAATAAGTATGGAATGTGGGGAAAATAGTAGGAATAGTTGCATATAATATATAAACTAAAAAAATGTAATAATGTAAAAATGTTTTTAAATTGTAATGAAACTAAGAAAATATTAACACTTTAAAATAAATATTTCTATATATATGTAAAATTCTTTTTGTTAGTATGGTTTAGTAGTGTAAATTTAACTAAACATTGATTGAACAGCAGATAGTTGTGCTAAGAACGTTTTTAATAAGATATAAAACTACTTTTAAAGGTAGCTCCTTATAAATAACTATTATGTTGGTGATACAGTTAAAATAATGTAGAAATTTTAATAATTTTGAGGAACAAATATTACACATGAAAATGGCCAGTAAAGACCGAACCTTTTGAAAAAGATGCTTTTTTCTGGAAAAAATCATGTTTCAAAAAGCGCCAAAAAAGGAAAATACTAGAAAGTAAAACGAAGATTGTACAGTAAAATTAAATAAATCAAAAAAATTTAATGTAAAGTAATGAAGGATAAAACGTGTGTATAGTTTGACGAAGTTCATAGTGGGTGAATGAACCTCTAGTGGCCACTTCTAAAGAGGACTTCATACAACGGTTGAATAGATTTTCTTCTTTATTTATGAACTGTTTCTTGAAAACTATGTACTGCTTAATTTTTGGCTTATATTAATTTTAAAAGCGCTCGTTTTATTTAATCACAAATTTAGACAAAAATGGTAGTTTTGAATGTGAAAAAAACCTAATTTTATAAACGTTTGGTGAAGATTTTGTCTTCACACAGGGTATTTGATTTAGTCGGTGTGAAAGAATTAACAGATAATTTCATGTTATGCAATACTTAAAGGGCCTTATGTAAAAATGGGAAAAACGAACACCCTAACCCCGCTAGGCCCACACATTAGTAATCTCGATGACATTTTATATAAAATGCCGTTTGAAAGTGTAATGCGAATATTATGAAAATAGGCTTATTAAAAGGTGAACTGCGATTGGAATCTCATTAATTAGCTTTTTTCCATCGGGCTCCACGGATCCATTCGATTTCCAATGCAAAATTATTCCTAGCCTGACTATGACAAACTAGATTTCCAATGCGCAACGCCTTGTATTTAATCATTTCGTGGGTTAGATTATTTTTTCGAACCAGTCCCCCGCGTTTTGGCCATCTCGCTTGAGGTGAAATCACGCGAAAGGCTATTCCGAGAAAATTGGTGTCATCCATTGTTCCAAAGGAATTCCATTGTTGGCAGACGTTTCGCTGAACTAAATCGGAACTGCGACAATTTCTCGAATATTTGAGGGTGAAAACTGAGATCACAGTCTGAGAAAATTATGTGTGCATATCAAAGTAATCAGATACATTTCTAAACATGTAGGCACATTTGTCATATCATCATAAAACAAGGAAAGATCGCTTACATATATTCCAAGTATCTCAATAGATCAATAATAGGGTTAACACAAAACAAGTGTTTTTGGAATACCCTACCAACAGTTACACTTAAGTAAGAAGATCCAACCTCTGATTGAAAAATCGATTTTAATTTTTAACATTCAACAATGTGATCCTCAACAAGTAGTTCATTTAACCTCCAAATGCACTAAAACCACACCCATTCACTCTCTCACGCACCCTTAAATACATTTTTTCTTAGTTACATACCATCATTCACTCAGTTCGGTTAACTAACTGGTATGGGTAAAGGTTGTTTGGAAGTGAATATGTTTATTGGCGTGAATGTATAATGTGAGAGGGTCGAAGGGGGAATATCGAGTACCCCATCGAACCTCAATTACGTTAGTTGTATAATATGTGTAAATGTTGTGTTGGGAGTGAATATATAACTCAGGGTAGGGTTTATGTAGTCCAGTATTTCCAACATTTAAGTTGTAAGACATTACGTATTCTTTATTTATTTAAGTCGAGAGGTAAAATATTATTACTGGTACTCTTGTTTCTAACTTGTAAATATGTATATACATGTATATGGACAGTAAATAAATAAATTTGATTGATTACGGGCCTAGAAAAGTCACGATCAGTTCAACATAATACTGATTAATTTTCATCGAAGAGAATTAACAAGGTTTACCCAAGTGGGCCGAGAGGATCGTAAAGCCAGTTAATTCAATTGGGACCAAAAACGTTTATCGGGGCAAATTTGTTTTTCACACTTGCACTATAAAGGTAGTTTTTGTCGCTGGGACTACCTGCTCTCGGGTAGTCCCACTTTAGGAGGATGCCAATTAGGGTGGCCCGACAATGGGCTAACCAGGACTTTTCTAGCTTGTAATAAATCCGTGAGTTATAGCCACTGGGAAACAAGGAAACGGTGTCTAATTGTTGACAACGAATCGCTTAGTGTATATTTAGCTATGTGGTTTTCCAAATTTAGAAGACAAAATAGCAAAGAAGACACAAATCACTGTTTTAATCATAAAGCGCCATGATACATAACGCCTTGAAGAAAGTTTTGTTTTTAAAAATGCGCGCTTAAAAAATATTTTACTGTCTATTATTAGTTGGTGATGTAATGTAGGGCGTCTTTTGGAATTTCCTGTGTTTTGTCTATGTTGATTAATATTTTCCACCTGTGGAAATATTTTAGTAGTCTAGGAAGAGTCAGAGTCAGTCGATTTAGTATGGCGTCTATTATTCATGATGAGACAAACAGAGCTGTTTGTTGTCATCAGCAATGACAACATAACATTTTCTTTTATGTGCTTGTCATTTATGTAAATGGAAAACAAGGTTGGACCTAGCATTGAGCCCTGAGGTACACCCCCAGACAGACGTCTTTTTTCAGACTTTTCATTTCCCACATGGTTCTGAAAAGTTGAAGAAGAATGAGCCGACCAGTCGAACAACATATGGTGAAAAGCCATAAACTATTAGCTCATAGAGAAAACCTTCATGCCAAACTATAACGAAGGCCTTCTCTTCTGGCCCAGTACATTCTCGCTAGTTTACGTTGTATTCATAAGAATTTAGGGATCTTCAGTAAGTGAGATATTAGGCCTTGAAAGGTGGTCAGTGTCGATAAGTGCAACACGACTTCATCCACTTGCAGACCATCCAACGCCATCAAATTATTCGCCTAAGTTCTATTTTGGTTTCGATTGTTTAATTAAACTCCAAATTAAAGCTCAGTATATTAAAAGGAGCTATAATTCAGAGACTACCAACTTCAAAATATCGTTTTTAAACAATTATTTGCATTATAATTTATTGATAATTTTGTATTGGTAAAAACTGATGTTTTTGTGAACTAAAAGTATTTTACTGGCTCATTTTTATAATAAAATATTTATTTGTAGAAATAAAAATAGATAAAAAAATATCTATGTTATATCAGCTTGATAAATGAGCCAAGTAATTTATTCAATTTTGACTTTCTACAATTATGACTAAACATTTATTGGCTGAAAAAATTTAAACACAATATGACAATTTTTTTGAAACCATATAATTTTAAAACGGGGGTTGTGGCAAATCACCCCCTTTAAGAATTTTATCTAAAAAATGTATATAATAAGAATAAAAAATAAAATAATAATACAAAAGAGAAATAAATAAATGTTCGAATATTATTAACGTATTAAATAATATTGTTATTAGATAGTTCTTCTGGTGAGTAAGCTCGTTTTCTTGAAGAAAAAGCACAAAAGTTCATATGTTTATGATCGTTTTAGGAGTTAAAGTTTTGATTAAATTGATTGAAATTACGTTAACGGAAACCATGAATAAATAAATGGCTTCCAAAGAAGCTTATTGGCAGAAAGCCTTGGTTCCCAATTTTATCGTTAACAAGTTGCCAGTTTAAACGAATCGTTAATATCCTCCGTCAACCGTTGAGCGGTGAGTTATTGCCTTGGCTTTTGACAGACTTGTTTAGCTTTTATAGCAGCATTAAACACTCGTAAGTCAGCCGAATCATCATGGCGATTTTTCTTTACGACCCCCGCCAATATGGATCCGCGCAGGAGATATTTCTCAGGAATGCGGCGCAGGCAGCCTCACCACTGACGACGATGCAATTAAAAAGAAAACTTTGGGATCATTGAAAGGACCTGGGAGAATTTTGGCAGATGCCGCGGCAATGCGAAATTAAAGGTTTCGCCGACGTTTTCAATACCAGGGCTGGAGAAAGAACTGCCAACCGATTTGATTGACAGATCACCAGCAGAAATAGAGGGGTACCTGTTGTTTTGAAAACGCCAATTGCAACCGTACTCGGGTCGTAAATCTTTCTCTGGAAACACTTCCAGCAAATCACGAGCAAACGTAAAACAAATTAATTTTATTTGCCGTTAGGGAAAGAAAACTAGACTCCTTTACTAATTTCAGGAAGCTGTAAATCTCCTGTTTATGCTAAACAACACTTACCTCATGAAAACAAAGTTTTGTAGTACTTTTGTTTTATTTTTGACCATTTTGGTCTGCTTATCTTTATTTTAGGCCTATCATACCTACCGGGTTCATAATATAGCCAGACCCCATTTCTACGAATAGGTGCCTGATTTTATTTATTATTTTAACACAGATATGTATTTGGTAGTCCTAATTAACAGTATTAATTATTTAAATTAATTATCCTTTTCTATCTAAGTATAGGTTGAGATGAAATTATTTATTATTATTGTATGCCTGAAATAATTAGCCCCAACCCAAATTTTTTTTGAGCCTGTGTGAGCATATCCTACATTCTCCTTTATAAATGTTTCCAGTAGAGGTAGGTTTACCAGTAAAAATTTCTAATACACTTGATGGATTTGTTTCGTTGCCCCTGTGTAGGTTTGCCAATCTTTGTATGCTGCCTAATTTTTGAAGTGATTCGATCACCGGATTATCCATCCATATGATATTCTAAGTTTGGTATGCTATTTTCTGTTTTACTACCTGTGACACCAAGTCATCACATGTCAATTGCCCGATTACCCCTCTCCAACGGCCTACTCTGGTTCTCCAAAAGATTCTGTGTGAAAAGGCAGGTGTGTTCGGATGCAGGAAGAGCAGGGTGCCAAAGAGCAAATATTTTAATTAATTTGCAAGTAAGTCTAACAATAAATAAAGGCCACAACCTTAAGTGCTGGAAGGGTCGATGGGGAGTACGAATTTTTTTAATTTTTGAATTTTATTTTTCTCAGTTTGTTTTCTTAAGAGGTTATATTTTGGTTTGTGTTTTTATTTGTGTTTAAGTAAAGTTAGTTAGTAAGTTTAAGTAAATTCTATTAAAGTTCATTTTAATTTGATGACCCTTCTTATTTATCAATTTCTTTTAGTTTAGTTTCCCAGCGCGGTGGTGTATTATTGATCAATCATTAGTGATATTTTACATCTAGTTATGATTTTTGTAGGTGGTATTTACATGTTGTAAGAAAAGGTATGGGGGCGTTGTGATAAGTGATATTGGAGACGTAAGAGGGAGCATTGAGCATGGTTCTGAGAAGTTTGGATTAAAATGGCTGCATTCACTGGAAGTTGGAAAGTTTTCCTGTGCCCTTCAGTCTTAGTCCGTACGTTCCAATTGGTACTGTTTTGTAGATTGTCGGCTTGTTTTGCCGACACTTAGATTTGTATGCTGGTCGTTTGTAGAGTAGACCGAAAGATCTTAACTCCAGTTGTTTAGGGTTTTCAGTTGCGTGTATTGGTTCCAGGATAGTCGTGAGTTCGGACTGCAGGTAACAGAGAGTTTTAGGGGTGAAAGTGTTATTACGAATACAGTATATGACAAGCCATTTCATAAAGGTCGCCAATGCAGCATGCACAATCAATAAGGCAGAGTTCCGACGATTGAGGAGGCAGAAGAGAGGACGGCGTGCAGGCCTGAGTGGGAAGCTACGCTGGATCGGGGAGTGGCTGTTCAGTCGCTTCAAGTGTTAGAAAAAAAAAAGAAAGTAAAAAAAAAGAAATGTGTGACGTGCTTAAAGTCTCAAAAACTGCTTGTGTTGGATTCTTCGTCGATTGGTGCCCATTGTAAGAAGGTTCTTTACATTATTGTTACATTATTACATTATTCTTTACATTGTTTTCATGTTGTCTACAGAAAAGAATATTAAAAAAAAAACTTTACACTTAATTATATGAACTAAATTTTAGTGATAAGAAAATATTCTCTTTCCTTCTTAGTTTCTTTATAATAAGTAACCTTTGATGACATTTTGTTGATTCTATTATTTGTTTGTAATATAATAACTTTTTTATGTTAAAATCATAAATACTGGTAGCAGAGCAAAAACTCGTCCTTTGAAAAAAAAAAAAAAAAAAAAAAAAAAGTCGGAATTCTGCCTTATTGATTGTGCATGCTGCTTTGGCGGCCGTTATGCAATGCCTTGTCATAAGTAGTATAGGTCTTACTTGGTAGGAGTGTTTTGTTTTCTTATTTACTCTTAAATTTTTTTCTCCTTTCGGAGGACGGTTTGGAGCTCCTTCGAAGCAATTGCGGGATCGGGATCTTGAGATAAAGACAGTTGTATTGACAGGACTCAAGGAGGGTAAAATGTATGAAAACGTCCTGTGTAGAGGAGGTAAAGCATTGGTTCAAATACGCTGCCCTGTAGTACACCTGCTCCAAGAGAGCAATAGTCGAAGTAGGCAGAATCTTGGCGGGTTCTAAAAATTTGTTAGTTAGAAAAGAATATATTTGAAAGGATACGCTTTAGTTCGTAAGGAGAGCTTCGTTGTTTGTAAGTCAAGTAATGACCCCACACCGTATCTTTGCACTCGAGGGATGAAGATATGTGGTCCGCAAAGCGAAGCACTTGCTGATTAGACATTAAAGAAGCCTTTTATGGAGAAAAAATGTAAATTAGTTTATATAAATATAAATATAAATTATTAGAGTTTCTGTTTTGAATTTTAACAGAAATTCGCTGTTTTGGTTTATCATACGCGTTTCGGTTTTTCGCCAGTGTCAGTGCGTTATTTTGTTTTATCTAACGTTTGTATCTAAGATAAAATCTCGCAAGATTTGTCAAACATTACAAACAATATTTGTTGAAATAATGATAAAGACGGAGTCACCCAAAAGTAATCCAAGTAATTTTGTCTCATCTCTATAAGCCCAAGTTTGAAGTTCGTTATTGACAATCGTTATTTGAAAATCTCAACTTTTCTTTGTAACTCGACGAAAATTAATGTTGAGGAGATAAAATTATTCTTCGTGTAGAGTGTGGGATATGAAATATGTTTTGCCTTAAAGATACAAATTAGTGATAGAGGTTGGAAGTGCTTTTTTCCTTCTTCTTCTTGCCCAGGGCAAACGGGTTGGTTGCATTGCCATTTATCACACATCGAACGGGGCCGTCGCCGTTTCGTGTTTATCGTGATTGGACACGGAAAAAATATATATTTCAAGGGGCTAAATGGAGGTGTGATGTGATTACCAGGGGGTGTGGCAGAAGAACAAAGCACTATTGTCCACCAGACAATGGTTCGCATGTCATTAGGATCCGTCGAAGAAACTCGGCTCGACGCGGCTAATCTCAAATTGCCCTGCCACCTCTCAGCACTTTGAAAAATTGTCACCGTCCAGAAAAGAGAGTCATAACTCAATCGGAGCTGAGATAGCGATGTGATGGAGCAACTCTTGATATGGTTGACATCCAAACGCCCTTCTCCTTATTCTTCTTGTTTAATGCATCACGCAAAGAAATTCTTGCTATTTGTTGAACATTTCTTCTCTCCTTCCGCGGTATGCGATATTAAGACATATCTACTTACCTCTACAAACACTAGAATTGTCTTCTCAATATATAAAATTTTCCACTTTTTATGACTAAACCATAAAAGGAGATTCCTCACAGAGATCTTCCCGTAAAAGAAGCACTAAGAATAACCTACGTAAAAAGTTATTCCTGTAGAGGGGCTTAACGTTTAACTACCCGTTGGGTTTCGCGGACGAGAGGTCAAACTACTTTATAATAAATTTTACGTATTATTTCAATTAAAATTCCATGAGCTGTATCGGAATTCGAACCCAGAATGGCAAAAGCGTTAACTGCCCTAGCAACCATGGTCCCCTGAAGACATATCTACATTATAATTTGTAAATTCAATAAGCATTGTGAAGCAGGAAGAGATCCTATTCTCAAACGACCTAAAAGTACTATTGTCAATTAATTATTCTGTTTATGTAAGGTCTTGGTTGAGATGAAAAAGCTAGTGTCACAAGCGGGATTCGAACCCACGACCTTCGTCTGGGGTTTCCGGCTGGGTTCGAATCCCGCTCGTGACACGAGCTTTTTCATCTCAACCAAGACCTTACATGAAAAGAATAATTAATTGAAATAATTAATATGGCCAATTAGGCCTCTAAACGTAATGGATTAATACATTAAAATGTTATCTATCTTACGTTTATTTTATCAAAATACACTGTCATTATATTTCGTTATTTTATTGATCCAATCATGTAACCTAAATGAATAATAAAAGGATTTAACCGTATATTTGATGATCCAGCTGTATGTACCCCAAAGCGGTTGTGAAATATCTGAAAAATCATGAAGGGTAATCTCAGTGAAATATAAAACCTTAACACTTATAAATTTGTCAATCTAAAAATATTAAATTTAGTGCAATACACTGTACAGTGGTTACAATAATTAACCTATAAAATAGTTGACCTGTTGCTATCCTCTCGTTTTTCTCGTATTCTCATTTTTACCATTCTTTAACCTTGTGATGGGAAAATATAGGTAGTCAACAACACGTAGGACCAGAAACCCTTAAGCAAAATTTCAAATTACGACAAAAAAAATCCGAATTGAAGTTACTGAAATGATCGAGTTAAAAACTCATACTTGGTATAACAACCTAGGAGAGGCAGGCAAAATATGCAGCCAAAAAGTTTCAAAAAGTCAATCGTTCATCACTGGTGTTCTTGGTAGTAAATATACAGCACATGTAAAAAACTAATTTTATTTTATATTCATTTCTTCATAGTCGAAATATATATATAGATTGGAAAATGTTGGAAATGTCACAAACATTAATAATTTGTTTCAAAGTTAATTTTAGCGAGAAAAGATACAAAAAAGTGGATCCATATTAAAAAAATAATAACATAAAATAAAATCTAAAAAAAAATCAACTGTCAATGGCATTTTTGCAATTAATTTCAGATTCTATTAGGGACATCGCATCGCAAGCAGTGTAAATATGCCCTAAGAACAGTGCTTACTAACTATTACATTAAGTCTTTAAGTCACTTTTTCACTATTCATAATTAACAGTTTACATGCCTGGTGAAATTTTGATCTATTCCCTGCTACAGCATTACAATTTTTTAGATAAATATGAAATTTGCTTACACCAATACATTTTTTTGTATTCATTACAATTTGCCGATTTAAAAAAAGGCTCTATAAATTCAGAATACATAAAAAACTCGTTTAAAATTCAGTTTCACAAAATCTGAGTAGGTACTACGGAAGAGTATAAAATTGAAATCAAATTTTCGACGATTTTTAAAGCTCATGAAACACCATGAACAACACATAATAAAGTGTTCATAACACTTAATATTGTATTTTGATTGATCGATAAAATAATGAATTTCATTTGTATTTAACATTCATGTATTTTTATAGTGTAGACTGTAGAGAAAGATCAAAGGTTAGGATATAGATCAAAACTAATTGGCGAAAAAAGAAAGTTTCATTTAAAATTTTCTTCATCACAAATTACGTGGAAAGGGAAATAGAATGAATGCTATTTGATTATATTCCACATCATCAATTAAAGAAAAAATTATACCTCCCCAAAAGTGACGTCAGAAAAAGATGAAGGTATGTTATCGTTAACCGTGTCGTAACCTCAAGTCTCCTATTTTTTGACAGTTTTTTTTCATTCCTTCTTGTAGTAAATGTTTCATGTTCAATAATTTGAAGTGCCTATATTTTAAACAATCAATTTATTAACAAGATGACATCCCGGGTAATGTGCATGACAAGGCTTCTCCCAGGCAATACGTCTATGCTCTTCAAAAATCTCCAAATAAACACATTCACCAAAAATCTCCAAATAAACACATTCAGCAGGAGAAATATATCATCATCGAGGCTTGTCATAAAAGAATTCGGAGATCCAAAAAATGTTGTTCAAATGGAAGAATACAAAACTGAATGCCCTGGACCAGGAGAAGTAAAATCAGGAATTACCCTTGAATAGATTGGCATATATTAATTTTTGGGTTTAAAGGTTCTGGTGCAAATGCTTGTAGCTTCGATGAACCCAGCAGACATCAATACGATTCAAGGTACATATCCGATTAAGCCGACACTACCAGGAGTTCCTGGAAATGAAGGTGTCGCAAAAGTAGTGAGTGTCGGTGCAGATGTGAACGATCTGCAAGTTGACGACCATGTCATGCCTAATGTTGAAAATTTTGGAACATGGCAGACACACAAGGTCATTTCTGCAGATAAATTGCTCAAGGTATATATACTTTTTTTAAAAGCTTATTGATCCTTACTGATTATCTTTGTCTGCCTGTCCTCACTGGGTTTGTCTGTCAAATGCGTCTCAACATTTTGCCATCTTCAGTGTGTTCAGTGTGCAAGCATGGAAGATGGTACAATTCTGACCAAATCAACAAGAATAGGCAGGTAGATGATAGCAAGGATCATATACTGGTTTACTACATAGTCCACAGGATGAAATCTCACAGCTTAGGAAATATTAGTATTACCAAGTATTTTTTTTTTTTAATGTTTAGGTCCCGAAGGAAGTTCCTCTAGTTGAAGTTGCTGGAATTATGAGTAATTGCAGCACAGCATATAGGATGCTTAAGGATTTCGTACCTCTTGAACCCGGTGATACTGTCCTTCAGAATGGCGGTAACAGTGCTGCTGCACAAAATGTAATACAGCTCTGCAAAGCCTGGGGATACAAATCAGTCAATGTTGTAAGGGACAGGCCTGATATTGACAAGTTAAAAAGTTATTTGAAGGAAATCGGTGCAGACGTTGTACTTACTGAAGAAGAAATCAGGTAATTGATTTATAAAAAATATACTTTGCTGTTACGTTAAAATTTTAATATTCCAGGACAACTAAAATGTTTAAAGAAGGAGAACTACCAGCTCCAAAACTGGCTCTCAACTGTGTCGGTGGGAAAAGTTCCAGCGAGCTGATGCGACATTTGGGCAAAAAAGGTGTAATTGTCACATATGGAGGCATGTCGAGGGAGCCCGTGATTGTACCCACGTCCCAGCTTATTTTTAAGGTATATCCATATAATCGGGGGAAAAAGAAGATAAGAACATGACATAATGTGATTGCAGGACATATCAGTAAAAGGATTTTGGATGACACGATGGACCAAGGAGAACCGTAACTCGGATGTAAGGAAGTGCATGCTCTCTGAAATAATGCAACTCATGTCATTGAAAAAGCTGAGAGCACCAGCACACAAGCTCATTCCACTGAGAGAATTCAATTCCGCATTGGATACAATAACAAATCCAAAAGGGTTTACAGGGGTGAAATACTTAATAGATTTCCGCCTCGGTTCTTGCTAAATTTTAAAGCCATGTTAATGTCTTAGTTATTTACTTATAAGACTTTTTTCTAGTTTCATGTTGTTTTTGTTTCTGTATATTATGTTGTTAAGAGTGAACATTATTAAAATCCTAAGTAACAGAACTGATATTGTCAATGTGCCTTTTGCTTATGTACTATGTATTAGTTTTTGTTTATGCCTTGTTAAGTTGATCTTTCTTTTAAACAAATCATAAATCAAATTGGCTTGAGTATTTTTTTAAGTAGTTTTTTAATAATTTTTTGTGAACATAATTAATGGTATATTGGAAAGTAAGTTGACAATTAGTGTATAATTTTTATTTGTTGGCCTAATGTTTTGTTAATGTTTCTATTTGTTGAATGGCAAGTATAGACATCAATTTAGGCTGTGTATTCTAACAAATGTAAATGGTTATAAGTGTTTTCTTTTTAAAATACACATTTCTGTATTTGTATTCATATTTCCTGAGACAACCTTTAATATGTTTATATAATCAAAATTTATGATCATCATGAACATAATAGGTCAAGAGATAAATAATTTCTCATAAAAAAATAATAATAATAAATAAGCAAACCTAAAACAGGGCAAATACTAGGAAACTGCTCTAAATTTCTAAACTTACTATCTTAATCAAACCATGGTAAAAGAAAAATCACTAAGCTGCTTGATGTTCTTAGAAAGTGTTTTTGATAACACTTAACTTCAATACATTGAAGAAGTAAAAAGGGCAGAGATACTTTCACTATAAACTGGATAACAATCAATGACAATATATACAAGGATGCCTCAAAGGGGAAAATAGCCACTCATATGGTAGTTGGTGGTTGATAATAAAGGGCAAATATGATGAAACTGTGTGAAGTGCTGTCAAAAGAAGGAAGGAAAATTCTGGGCGTCTACCCAAACAAAACCACACTAACACCATTCACATAGAAAAGTAAGCTTAACCTAAAATTCATCCTCTTTAAAAAATAAAAATCTAACTTTCTACAATGAACAATATACATGGGAATAACTTTATCAAAAGCTCAGAAGAAACAAATGCTACGAAAAGAAAAGGCCATAACAAGCATAGGCCAAACAATACAAATGCAAAGTAACCTACTGGCTGTATACAATACATTAGGCAATACATTCAGAGGATGGCATACAGACTTAAGAAAAATTAAATAAATCCTGACCTATTTTGATTAAACAAAATTTTTGACATACCCTTCCAAATAAAGTAACAAGAGATATTTGGAAGACAATAATAACCACTGGAACTAATAAAAGGACCTTATAAGCATGATCCCAAAGACACAAATGGCTTCCCTGAGGAATCGAAATATCAGTGAATAAAATTTTTATCAAAAGCTCATCTAAAATAAACAAATAAATCAAACCATAGGAAACCAAAAAGACATTAACAGGTGTGGGCCAAAGAGTAGTAAAACTTAGGGTATAAATATGCAAAACAACCTATTGGCTGAATACAACAACAATTACACAATACATTCAGAGGATGGCGTATGAAAGTGCAAACAGACCCTTAGGAAAAAGTTAAATAAAATGAGCTAACCTAACCTGACCAATTTCTGATTCCAATTAAAAGTAATAAAAAAAGAGAGGTTTGGAAGAAAACAACTCTCGGAACTAACAAAGAAAGTCCCTTTAAGGATGCCCCCAAAGACTCAAATAGCTTTCTTTGAGGAACCGACATATGAGTGAATATGGTTGCCATCATTTGGTTCATTAATCTAGTGAACCAAAGCTCAACAAATACAAATTACCCAAAAATTAGGCAGTGGATAAAGATTAGCAAACCTAAGCATCACAGAGGCAATAAAAACAACCAAATACTACATAACCTATTTCCATTGAAAACAAATATACAAGGTGAGGTTAGAAAAACCTCATACAGACTTAAATAATAATATATGGAATAAAAATACCTTGGTTCCTAACACTCATCATCCTCAGTATGATGGTCAAAAATCTTGGGAAAGAAGATACAAAACCAATTTGCAAAAATTACAAAATGTTAACATTACAGGGGCATACATTCATCAAGATTATGACAGACATAATACCATGTAAACAGACTATTGGATATGACAAAATAATACCTGACCTAAGAGAAAGCCACTATAAAAGGAAAATCCATCCTTTTAAGGAAAACTTAAAAAGGATACAACAATGTCTGAAACTTCCAAATAAGAGACGTTTGGAAAAATAAAACCCCTGAAACTAAAAATATATGGGCCATATTGTGGAAAACAGATCTAAAATGAAACATAGAATGGAGGCAGAAGTCAAAGGCTAAAATTTTGACCGAGCAAACCTCTTCCCCCTCACCATCAATTTTCCTAGCTGAGATCCATGTGATACAACTGTGTACAAGAAATACCTTTTAAATATTTTTTTAAAAATAAAATGGGCTAAAATAATGACAGATATACATATTCTCAGACAGTCAAGCAGCACTGAAAACTTTAGACTTCTCCACCTTCAACTCAAAGAGCCTGGGAATGCCTAACATATCTCTAACTCATCTGTAAATGAACCCAAGAAGACCAAAGTCAACCAAACAAAGATCTTTGACAAAGATTTTGACCTTAGAAAATAATAGATATCCTCAAACCGATTGGAGCAGACCCGCAAAATTGCATGCCCCAAAGGATACTAAAAGCGGAACTAAACAAATGAATGGAGAAAGAAATGATCACACACAAAGTGAATTCATTTGATGCAAAATAATCAAAGAAGTTCCTCAATGACTCAACCTTGAAAATGTACCTATCTACCAGCAAGTACAAGGAAAATAATCAGCATATGCCACCTCAAAATTTGGGCAAAACTGAAACAGAAGCAAACTCCGGCATGAAACAACATACTTTGGAAACCATTTTCTTGGAAGCTGTACAGCCTCATCGGAAAGGCCTGAAAAGTGCTCAACCACCCTAAAGGTAGTGCACTTCCATGGTTGGAAAATAAAGAAGGGACAATTCCACAATAGAGATTTTAGGTTTAGGGTAAGAAAAGGAGTCTAATGTCGCTAGTGACCACTAAAAGGAAGCCAAAACACCTTTTTGCTTCATTATGAAATACTTTTGTCACTGACTGAACTGCAGTTTGATCATCCATAATCCTTGTTATTCCAATCCACCTACACAGTCGCTATCACTAATATCAAAATCTGGCTAAATATGTAGTGAAAATATATGGATTTGACCTTGGATAGAAGAATTATTATCACAAGTATGAAACAACATATTAGCATTTAAAGGTATGTGAAATTGGCTTTCTACATCTTCAAACATCATAATTAGATGTGAAAAATGGCTTTGAATAATGAACAGATTGTTGATCTGTACAATTATTTTTGTTTAAGAACACCTATTTTTATTAACTTTATATAAACATTTTATATTAACTTTTTATAAACATTTAATACTGCATGCATGTTATTAGACTTTCATAGATAAAACTAGATTGAAATTAAAGCAATTTTCAACAAAATAACTTTATTTTTTGAAAGCACATCAGTTTAAGGGAGGTTTAGCCATTTCTACCGTTTTGTAGTTAATTTATATTATCTATAATATTCAAGGAAAGTTTTCGTCTTGACAAACCTTAATTTCTAGTTTAATTAATAGACATTGAAAAGAAATGGCATCACCCTTAAACACCTCGTAGGTTTAAAATTACAGATCAACTCAATTCTTCCATTAAGTCTAATAAATCAAATTGCGACTGATCTTTAGTAATGGGCGGTTGCATCTCAGCTAGAATTTTGTTTAATGCTTCTGTGTGAGGATTAGGTTCAAAAGCATCATCCGTCGTATTTGTCGAGCTGCTTTCCATTTCCATTTGTGTCATACTACTACAGACAAAAAAAACATTAGTCTTTAGGAACAATACAATTAAAAATTGCATTACTTTTGTGGTTGTTCGTTACTGCTGAAAAGTTGAAGAGAAAACGAATCATCAGGTAGTCTGACATTTTCCTGGCCGAGTTGGGCGACAAGAAGGTTGATCTCTTTTCTATACCTTTCCTGACCATCGTAGGATATCTCGCTTCTATCTGAGTCAGTTCTCGAAGCACTGTATCTATAAATGTCAAGGAATGGAAGAAGTTTGTTTTATGTCTTTGTGATGTTGGCTTACATGTTAGTCCCCAACAGTGTGTTCCTTATGCCCCTTAACTCTGTAGATCCTGGCTGGCTTGCTGCTGTGTATTTTCCACCGGAATAAAAACTCAATAAATCTATTGGCAAACCTTCCCTTGAATATATGCGGATTTTTCCTGGTGTTTCACTTCCTGGAAAAAAAAATTATATTTATTCTTTAAATTCACTCTCAGTCTTTCGTTTTACTTTGGTACCCCAACTCACTACTGATGATGGTGAAAAGCCAAAATATGTTTGACATAGCGAACCAGCAAGGATGGGAAGAACAAAATGATTTATAATGGCCAAATTCCTAGCAAGAGTAAAATGAGGGGAACACAGTGACTTTATCATGAACTATTGTAGACCATTGTAGTCAAAATTTTTTAATTCCCTAATGAATATTCAAATTATTTTTTTTTACAAAATAACTACTTTATATGGAGAACTAACTAAATATATATAATTAAATATATTTTTACTTTTAGAATAATATATTTGGCAGGGGCGCAGTAGGCGAGTGGTTAACTACTACTCTTGGCTATACATCCTGCAGTCGTGAGTTCGATCCCCACCGTCGCCTCTGGACTTTTCTGACACCTTAACCCGGTGGCCGAATTGAAAAAAATTGACACGGCACTCATCAATGGAAGGGGTGGGATCAGATCTTAGCGACCCTGAATTTGGTCCCAACCCCCTTCAAAAATGAATTTCTTCGATGGAAGAACACCAGTACAATGGGGGCTCAGGTTCACATTTGTGTTGCGAGCCCCCCGCCCTCAAAATATGGAGCCAGGGATAAAGTACAATAAGCTGTACAGCTCAGCTGTAGTGGAAAAAAAATGGTCTGCAATGACCAACATATAGGTTCTATTAAGTAATTATTTAATAGTATAACATTCAAAATTGACTATATAATTGACAGTATTAATTTGATAAAAATTAATTAACTAAATGGATAAATTTCATTAATTACCATAAAAAAGTTGCAAATTAGTTGGGATAACAAAGCTCCCATCAGGATTTTGAAGCCTCTGTCTTAAAAGAAGGGACACCCTGATCCTCACATCTTGCAAGAAATTCAACAACGAATACCTCACTCTTTGCAATTCGCCACAGGTCATTTGGCCATAGGTCTGAAAATTAAAATCCGTCAACCACTCATATTAAACGAATCAATTAAAACTCACCTTAATGAACATAAAATAAGCAGTGTCTAGCTGTTTTTGGATGATGGGGCAGGTAACCAAGGCTCGAATTGAATCGAGATGGTTTAGCGTAATCAAAACAAGCTCTCTTGGATGGGATGCACTGAAAACCTGCCATTTGAAGACCATCGTCATCAAATCATACAGCTTGTTCATACTCGTCTCGTTAAGCCTCATTATGGAAGCGTGGGCCAAGTCGTAGAAAAGTGACTTGAGAGCGCCTTTGTTGTAAATTTCTTGCGGTTTGAACAGCTCTTCCATGAAACGGTGGTTGAACATGATCCTTACAATGTCATTTAATACTTGAAAAAAAAAAAAAAAAATCAGTAAAGCAACAATGAAAAAGTGAAACGAAAGAATGATTTTCTACAATTCAACCACTCCTCAACATACATTTTCTCATCTATTTCTATCCTTTAGCAGAAAACATTGAAGATGGAGAAATGTCTAAACATAAAACTTAAAAACAGATGGACCTTGATGATCAACACATTAAACTTCAACAATCAAACCAACAAAAGTTCTTTACTTAAATTATTGTAAATTATTTAGGCAATAAAAATCCTATCATTTTGGTCTGCCTATCCTACTGAGTTGATTTATCAGGCAAATTTCAGTAAAGACATCCCAGCAAGCAGACCAAAATGATTTGTAATGATCAAATTGCAGGTTAAAAACAGAATTTTGTTCTTACAGAATTTTGCTATAACATTGATATTTCAGTATTTGATTATTTTCTTGCTTATGCATTTTTATTTTATTATTTTATAATACATCATTGAACTACTTAGCATAATTTTTATCAAGATTTCTTTGTTGATCTGAACGTTGATGAACTGGCAGACCAAAATGATTGGTAACAATCAAATTTCAGGATCATCACCACATAGACAACACTTAGAAGTCTTTCAAAAACATTATTACAATTTTATTTATCTAGTTAATTGTAAAATAATTAATATATTGGAATATTTTTATTATTCTTTTAATAGCTTTTTATTATCTATTATTCTTTTTTATCTTTATATTTGTTATTGTTATTTTTTTAATGTAGTAAGTTTAAGTAATGTTTAATGAGGCGACTAAATGGCGCAAGCCCCATGCCTCCTGAGAGCTACCCACCATGAGAAGGAAAGGGGAACTGGAACTCTTCCTTCTCATACTTTTAATAAATTCTCATTAATTAATATAATTTTAATATTGTGAGATTCATGGGGTCTGCAGATTGACAAACCTGTATTTTTACTATTTACAATTATTTTGGTCTGCATATCCTGACTATTTTCGATTATAAGATGCCAACCAATGTATCATAGAGCTAAAATACATTTAACAGACCAAAACAGCAAGGAATAGGCAGACCAAAATGACTGGTAACAACCAAATTTTAACAGCTAAAGTAACTAATATTAAAAACTATTACTTATTAAATCAATTCCACTTTATTTATTCATTTATAAGAAGTTCATTGACATTTTAATAAAATTTACTATTGTGACAATAGGTCCAAATGACTAAACTTGTCATTATACGTTTACATTTGGATTTGATCACATTTTTTTTACCTTTTATTAAATTATAATTTATTAAATAACCATCTCTCTATTTATTATTTATTTAAAAATAGCAAGTAGATAATAGAAACAATTTTTATCATGAATTGATTGAGTGAATTGGAACAATGCTCTAAAAATTACCAAAAAGCAAAATGTCATTGACGAAAGTTTTTTTTTTTAATTATTACCAATTTCATTTTCTACAATATACTTAAATTAATTGAAAATTATTTTTATTTACATTACAGAATCATTGTTGAATTATATTTTAAAGAAATGTTTAATTCATTTATTTAAACCTGGATTGCTACTAATAATAGATCAGTAAAAGAAAAAAGGCCAAGTACCTTTTCTAGCTTTCTCGATTGCTATGTTCTGAGCACGGAGCCTCTGGTCCAGTATGTAAACCATCTCTCCTCCGAGATTAATGAACAGAAATGGCAATGTATACTGTGTCATCATGGACGAGTTAGCTCCTTGGGCGAAACACGTTAGAAGCTAAACTGTCCACTTGCACATTGATCTGTTGCCATGGGAGCAAAGCACCAACAAAAAAGTTATAAAGACCTAATGAACCACCTCCTTGTATGTATAATTAGGATGAATATTTAACATTAATATGATGGTGATATTAATGGATTGATTATAATAAGTAAAGTGTTGAAAAAAGAATTGATTGAAAATACATTTTTGGATACTTTTTTTCTATAATAACCAATTTTTTAAGTCAAAATTTATTTGTCAAATAAATGATTGGATTCTCTACAGGAAATAACGTAGGATTAGTTTAAAAAAAGATTATTTCTTCATAATATTTATAGGTGAATTAATTAAATTAAATTTCTTGCTTTTATGTTTAAATTTGGAATACCTGAATCATTTTTAAAAATATAAATTAGATGAAAGAAAAAAAATTTCTTTAACTGGAATTAGATTAAGTGGTAAATATATGATATTTATATTAATGGAATTTAAATTTAAAGGGGAATAAATAATTTAGAAACATATTATTAATCTTTCTCTCCTGGATATCAAAGAGTTTTTTTTTAAGGAGAAAATAAATCATTCAGAAAATGATAATGTTCATTCCTTCAACAAATGGATTTATTTTCCATTCTTAAAGATTTAGTCTAATAGAAAATAAATTATTCAAGAATGAATTATTACAACTGCTGGTATAATTTAGAGTTCAAAATATGCTTTAAATAGATAATAAGCAATTAGCAACACAAATCCTTATCACCATTAATATTCTTTAAGCCCTATTTTGAATCTTAAGTTTATCATAAATGTAAAAGAAGCAGACAAGAACTTCCAAAGTTAAAATCTTAAATTAAATTTATTAGAGTTTGTGGTCCGATTGACTGAATAACATTTTTCAATTAATTAATCTTTATATAAGGCATTGGTTGAGATAAAAAAGTTAGTGCCAGTTATTGTACAATTTTAATACCCGGTTTAATTTTTAGTTGTAAGTTGTAAATTAATAATTCTGAATAAATATAATTAGCCAGTGTTTTTAAATTTTTCATCCTAATGTATTTATCATAAATAAAAATTAATAATCCAGAACAAAAGAATAGTCTTTTTTTATTTTGCCAAAATGTGATTCCATTATGGATCATTTTTATTATGTTTTAGGCTTATTTTTAAAAGTAGATTTTTTTAAACACAATCTTTAATTTTTAGCATCTTTTGAGCCATAACCATGCACGATTTTTTTTTTTTTTCGTAACCTTTAACATGTAATTAAGTAAAATAAAAACCACATAAAAAAAGCACCACTAAGTGATTGATACCAGCAATCATATTATAATTGCATATTTCAAAGTTTCAGCCCTGACAAAGGGGATATTCCCTGAAAACTTGTTAAAGGAACAGTGTTTTCATTTTTTTTCCAAAATGGTCTTATCCCCATTTTTTACACAAAATTAACACATTAATATTATTTAGCAGCTAATGGATGGACAAATAAATTGTACATAAGCTCTAAATTTACATTGTCATATTTCCCTTCATCTAGTTGGCAGGAGAAGCAATAAAAACAAAAATGAAGTAAACAATAGACATATCCAGACATTTTATTCAACTAATCCACCACTAAAAATAGAAAAAAGAAAGAATCTGACAAACTAAAACAGCAACAAAAACATGTAGCTGCAGTTCATCAGCGTGCAAGCATCAAGAATAATAATCAAGCCTCCATTCTCTTCAATGCCTTAGCTTTTTCACTCCACAGAAAACTATAGTTCTCTTTATTAAATTGTAATAATTCCTTTATTAACTTTTATTTTATTATTTTTTCACTTTCCTTAGATTCTCAATCTTCTCATCATCTTGCTTATCATTCCGCATTAGGCATGTTATGATCTTAAACCAAGGGAATTAATGTCGTCAGCAGCCTTAACATTCTAAGCATTTATAAACTTAAAGTTTTAATATATTTATATTTCAAATTAAATCAAATAAATGTTTTCAATATCTATCAACTTTTTTCTCATATTCCTTATTCAAACATCAATTTTTTACAGGCACCTTCGAGAGGTTAGCAAGCTAAGAAAACAGGATACAAAATGTGACAGAGTCTGTGACAAAGATGTACGGAAAAGATAAAGTTTTATTTAAAACTCAGAGGCCTGGAGATGACCATTTAATGTTTGTCGGCCCGTAACACATATATATTTGAACATCACTGAAAATGGCTAAATGCTACAATTTTCTGTCCAAATCAGAAATAACTGAAAGCTAGAGATTAATTATATCCTAGGCCTCAGGAAGAAATCTTACAATTGATTTTATTGATCTTTTTTATTTTACTTTTTTAAATTGTTAACCAAGTAAATAATTAGGAATAGTTTAAAATTCATGTTGAAAAGATATATTTCCCAAAAGCTATATGAAAGAAACAATTTTTTTAAAATTTTCTTTATTCCTGATTTTAGAAAGAAATATAATTAGAAAAGAAGCAGTTTAATAAAAAAAATTATTTTTCTTCAACTGCTAGTTAAATTTAGGCATGCTGAGTATTCTTATTTCAGGAAATAAAGATTGTAGTAAAAAATGTTGTTGCTCTTTAATTGCAAGTTAATTTTTGGTATATTGTGGGCTTTATTAAATAGAAAAGAAGCAGTTTAGGAAAAAATGTTTTTGCTTTTTAACCACCAGCTATTTAATAATACATTGAATTAACAGCTAGTTAAATTAGACTAACACTTTTCAATAAGGAAAATAAAATATTTACTTAGTTTGTTTGAAGGTATGCTTTTTTGGGGGAAAATAAATTGACAAAATGTATAAAATTAAAGCATTTTTCTTTTTCATTTTTCAAACAAAATTTAATTTATGTTACAGTTTTCTGTTTTATGAATTTTAATTATTAATTTAAATTATTACAAATTAAATTTAAATAATCCTTTGTGTTAAATATTTTTTTCATGGTCATTTTTTTAAATGGCTTTTAATGGTTGAATGTCTTTTTTTCAGGATATACAGAAATCGATTTAATTTAATGTTAGGTAAATAATTTATTACTATCATCAAAAGAATAATATTTTTAATAAAATGTTAGAAACAAAAAGATGCATATATATTATTCTACATCATCAGTCTCATCTAGGATAAACCAACTGTAACCTCCCAAGAAGGTTAATAATCATCTGTCAAAACAAGTTCTTTAAGGTCTCAATCAGTTCCTTGACATGAATACATTTTTGAAAAAATATTCTTAAGCGTCAACTTCAAAAGAAGATGGACAAACTGACAGTCATATCAGGCTCCCTGTTTCTTGTTGCTGACATATTCGCGATTGTGAGCTTGGCCACACCCGACTGGATCATCACTGATGTTGGAGGTACGTTGTATACTTAGGGGTAATGACAGTGTACATATTGACCTTGCAATTTCAGGTGATACGAGGCTTGGTCTGATGTGGACATGTATGACCGTATACAACAGGCCGCAGGTTTGCTTCACACCCGACCTCCAACCCGAGTGGACAATGGCCCTCATATGCATATTCATCGGCTGTATATGCATTACAACGACGATCATACTTTTGATTACTTCACACTGGGACAGGAACGTCATCCCTTATGCTAGATGGGTCGGCTTTACTGCAAGTAAGAAAAGGCAAAAAAATTTTTTTGTGGATTTGTGATCCATTTTTTGCCATAACTTTCTTTTATTTTTTACGTTTTTAATTCTTGTTTGTTCGAATTCCAGTGGTGTTGTTTTGCTTAGCAGCTGTTCTATTTCCGATGGGATTCCACATAGATGAAATCGGAGGGCAGCCTTATCAACTTCCGAACAGCCACCAAGTCGGTATATCATATATTCTTTTCGTCCTCTCACTCTGGGTTACGGTGATGTCGGAATTGTTTGCCGGCAAAGTCTGCCTCCCACATTTTTGATTAGTTCTTCATTTTATCGGATAAATGTAACTCCCTTAAGAAAATTTTTTTTTGTATTTTCTACAATGTATATATATCAAGTAACAGAGTAACTTATTAATTTGTAAATATTAATTTCCAATGTACAAACTAATTTTCATTTTTTATAAACAATTCCATTAAAGTGACAAATATGTATATATTTTATTTATAACTATTTGTCTATCTCTCACAACATAATATCTTTTGATCGAAATTGATTAAACTAAAGAATCTCATTTATAATTGTGGATTTGTACAAAGTTTATATTCACTGTTGTAGACAAATAAATTTTTTTCCCAATTTTGTTTATTCTTGTGAGAGTTTTCCTAATCTGTAATTCAGTCGTTGCCGGTCATCCTATTCTGCCTTTAATCTGACTGCAAAAGAACCTGGTAGGTATGTTCTTCTAATTCTCAGGGTATAACTTCTAGTATGCTGCCACTAATGTTTTCATTTTGTTTGAAAATTTTGGTGAGGATAGGCAGCCAAACAATGGTCAAACTCAAGTTAGGTCTTTGTCCAAGTAGTCTAAGAAGAAATATGTAGCAATGGGTAGTTTCCCGACTTTTCAGTCGAGTAAGACCTAAGGACACTAGATTAATCAAATTGGAAATATATTCTAGGAAAAGCTCATTTAGACTTCAAAATAAATCTAATTGGATGGGGACTAAACATTTCAGGCATACAACAATAGTAAATAAGATCAGATAACCTTATCTCAAAATGGGGACTGGCAGTATGGAAGGAATCGAAAAGAGACACAGGGAGAAGTGGACAAAATCTACAGATGGCAGACACAAAACGTTATGGTAAAAGAACAATTAAACTGGCAAACTAAATGAGAAGAAAGAAACAGCCACCATGTTATCTTTGAATGCAAAGCAACTGCTATTAGAGATAACTTGTGATATAAAGAAAACCCAGGAAAAGAGTTTGCAGCATCAACAGGGATTTAATACTTCTTAAAAGAAGGATTGATTTAAGTAAGTAGAAGAACGTTGGAGTGCTTGGGGAACATGAAACCCCATTTCCTTGTTTCCTTTCATCATCAACATAAGGAGATATTTATAGGGTTGGTTAGTTTCCTGGTTTTTCAGCAAGCAGCAAGAAGCAAACCGGGATAACAGTTTTAGTACAGGTTAAAGTGGGGGAGTTTGCTTCGGTCTTCTCCAGACAAAATCAATCATTGTCTGATGCCGATTTGTGACCAGTTTGATTCAAACATTATCAAACAAAGGTAGCATATATATATTTTTTTTCTTTCTTTTTTGGCATTAGCCATCGGAAAGTAGCATATACTAAGCATTTGTTTAATGTAGGTTCCCACACCTCTATCTTTTAAGAAATGACCGGCTTGTGCTATTGTCGAGGTTGCAAATCACATGATTTATTTTCTGCAAAACAGAACAAATCCAAAGGAGTCAGAAAACCCCACATTGACATTAAAAAAAGTGTAATTCAAGAAATAGATTAATTGTCAGAGGCGAGGAAACAAAAAGTTTAAAGAACTATATATTTAGGCAATTGAAAGAGCAAGAAATGTATGATTTCAAAATGTTCAATGAAAATCACCAGTCTATTTGAAGCCATGCTAATTATGGCGTTAGTGCTTCAAAATATTTTGGGTACACAAAATATAATATTGTAATTTGTTACATAATCAGACTGTATACGGAAAAGATATCTTCAATAGAGTTCACAAATGGCTAAACACATTTTGTCTATGGTCATTGTTCCAGTCGTATTCATAAAAAAAATTTGTTTTGGTTTGTTTCAAACAAATTGGCTAATTCAGTGTGTTTTAAGCCTAAGGTGGTTCCGTGTACAATGGATAATCATACATAGTGCATAATATACAATATAAGGTTAGACTGGTTTTTTTCATAGAATCAATTACAACGGATAAAGGTGGAGGTTTAGTTGTTAAGATTAGCCAGGAAAGGACCAGACTCTGAAGATACCGAAACAAGTCTGACAGATCAAAATAGCAAAGATAGGCAAATCAGGATGATTGGTAACGATCAACTTTCAAATTTATTTATCCTATCAAGTTTTAATTTGGTTAAAAGTTAAAACCAACCAGCAGGTATTATTTCTTGGTAAAATGTAGTAATAAAATTGTAACATGATTCTATTAAATTATCCCTGTGAATTTTGTCATGTACATTTGGCCTACTTGGGTTCTAAAAGTTAATTTGGGATGGAACTATCAAAGCACTTATGATAGACAGACCAGTGAGAATAAGTTGACTGGGATTAAGATTCAAAATAATTTTCTGCTTTATAATGGAATAATAAAGAAAACTATGTACTTCAACTTCTTGAGATGTGTTTAAAACACTAAAGTAAGGGGCAGCTGTTGCTAAGTGTTCAGCGTGATAGCCCCTGGTTCTTGACTCCGCAATCGTGGATTCAATTCCCACCGTCATGCCTGGTCTTTTTTCTCATGCAACCCTTTCCCCCAACTATTTATTATGAAGATAATCAACGAATAACGGAATCGTACTCTGGCTAATACGCAAGCTCATATGGCCATTAAATAAATAAAAAATGTATTTAACATGCAATTACAGTTTCAATATCCATTTTTACACAAAGACATGCTGTAAAATAGCTTTTAAATTGTATAATTTTTAATTGTGTTCAACAATTGAAAACTAACTAGATAAATAACTAATATTAATGACAATTTTTAAATTTACATTTTTAAGTAAAAAGTACTGTAGATATAATAATTTTTATTAAACATCACAATCTTATTTTATGTTTACAAAATGTTATTTCATGGAAGGATTAGGCTCAAATCCTTTGCTGCCAAACAATAACATGCCTGTTCAAAGAAACTTCAGCTCGTTTCTAAGCTAAAGAGAACGGTTAAAAATGTCAGAAAAAGATCAAAAAAGTAGATATATATTTAACAGGAAACAGTCTCAATTGAGCTATTATGAAGAGGACTTTTATTGCTTCTCTTGCCTTCCTAATGAAGGAAAGTATGACAAGGTAAATTTTCAAATTATACAAAATTTTATTGTTTCGTATGATTTTTTTTTTTTTAATAACTGCTACTATTTTCATTAAAATGTAACTTAGCAACTTCAAACTTAGACGATTTACAGCAAATAAGTTTTGTATGATTTCTCGTGTCTGCTGTGTGGTGAGCTTCCTTGGGCATTTCTGATCATTTCGGCCTCAAACTATTTTGTTTGTATTGTAAAATAGTTTGGGTCTCAGCATGGTCTGGATGAAAAAACAAATTCAATAGTTATTGCCAAGTTTTCGACCTATTTTAAAGTCATCAACAGGGCAAATTAGTCGTAGACCCCTTATTGCGTCAATATTATTTCCTCTGGATGTTTTTTCTCCATATTTACATAACTCTTTGCCATTTATTGACTTACATTTCAATTTACATTTCAAACAGCTCACTTGTACCAATTTGATCCATTTTGGTGTTGTAAAACTGTTTAAATTGTCTCAAGGTAACATTTGATGAAGTCAATTACAGATTTTGCGTAATAAAATCATGCTGAACATTAAAAAACTAAATTTCCAAATTATGCTTGCTTTTATGAATGGGGTTAAAAATAGTTTTAACGAGGAAATGATCATGATTTATTTTACTTTATTTAACAAATTTCACATTCTCACCAATAAAAAATAATAAATCTTAAATGCAGATAATTGACTGATAATAAAATTGTAAAATTTAAAAATATAAGACTATTGTAGTAGCAAAATCATAAAAATCAAACTCACAAACTTTGCATCAGTTTTTTGACCATCTTAACTGCAGAAGATTGTGATAGATAAGGCCTTCAATTATTCTCTTTCTCTTTTTGACCAATAGTAGAAGCTCACTTGGAAAAATAACATAAAAAAAATGAATGTCTCTTTTACCGAAAAAGTCTGTCAATTCTAAGAAAGTTAAAAATACTACAATACACTCTATAAACTAAAATGTTAGCAGCGAATAAAATAAAATAAAATATTATTATTCAAGGTATTCTACTCTGTGTTTTCAAGGAAAAGTGTAAAGATTTCTGTTCATTTTGTCGGCTGAACTCAGACCTTGCTTAGGATGAAAGCCTCAATAAAAACAATAGAAACAAAAGAAAAATAACAAAATTAATCACAAATATTTTTAATTATAATGCCCTTCTGAGTTCAGGAAATTTATAAATGATTGAACTTAACTTATGATTGTTGGATGAAGTACTCGATCTCAGGTACTGGACGAACTTTTAAGTTGATGCTTGTACTTTGCTAAGAATAGTAACTTATAATTAGGTTAAAATTTCTGTTTGCTGCCTGGGTGTTGTATTATGTAGGAGTTCTATTTATTTATTTTTATATTAGTTTTCTTTTCATAAAAATAAGTGATTGTTTTTAGTATCAAACATTTTACGCACTGCTTGGAGGAATTGTGCTGATCGCAAGCATCTGCCTCCTTGGGATCGATTTGGTGTTTCACAAACCAGTTCAAGGTGAAGTCATACCCGAGATCATCCCCGAGACACCAAGACGCCGGCACAACAACACTCCGGCATCAGCGTTCTCGAGCTCACCCGTCCTCGCCCCAATGGAGTTCTGGATTTGATAGTACAAACAGTTTGGTAAAGAGAATAATATTGATAATACAAAAAAGTATTTTATTCTGTATAGCTTTGTAACAGTTTCTCCACACATATATTGGTCATACATTTGGTTTAATATTTATATTTATTTATTTTTGTAAATTACATTTCAGCTTTCATACAAGTCAATTTAAAACCCGTTTTTCTTTTAAACTTTTTAATTTGTTAAATTGTAATTATATTTTGAAGGTATAAGAAGGTATAATCAGAGGATGAACATGCGATGCACTCCTAGGTGCAATTAAATTCAAAAATTCAAAATACCAAACAGCACATTACTATATTCAATAACCTAAATCTATGGATGTTTCCGTCCTTAATAATAATTGTAATAACAATAATGATAATCATAACGATAATACAATTTTTTAAATGCATCAAAATGTTAAAATTGGCTTTGTTTGTTTATATGAATATAAAATACAATGTAAAAAACATATATTTAAAAAAATATTATGTAGTTATCACAAATTAAAATATCAATTAATCAACAATTGAATAATATTTTTAAAAACCTAATGTTATTTTATATATGTTTTTATTAACATAAAAAATCAAATGAGTGATAAAAAACAAAAAGAATGTTTAAATTATAAGTGTATGTCACTTAAGAATAAATTTAGCACCTTTTGCAAATAAAAACAAGTATATTTTGAAAAGTGTTGTACACAACTTTTCTCGTCAAATAAGAGATAAGGGTTAAAAATTAAATTGACTCGCTGGAGCTATAAGCGCTATAGTTTAAACAAAATCATTCATAATTCCATTGTACAATTTTTATAATGATTTCTGCATTAACACCGTTTAAAAATAATTATAAACTATGTAAAATGTTTAAAATGTGAAATAACGTGTGTGCAAGGAAGCTGTCGACGGATTAACATAAACAAAGCTAATGGCGTTAAACTTTAGAATACATTGAGCATTAAATTTACTGGAAAATGGAGAAATCAGCTACTGTGCACTTTACAATTTATATCTCTGCTATAAAAACCTACGTTATGGGAGAAAAAAAGGAAACATATTTACATCAAAATGTCACCAATATATACAAATTTATACAATTTGTCACAAAACGAAGACTTAGTGGAAGCAATATTAAAAAATATAATATATTTTTTCTTCATTTCTTTCATTGTCCCTCATTATAACATTGAACCATAAACTCCCTTTGGGTCTGGTGTATATATTATCCAACCACCTGCTTGACCATAACTTTAACTTTTCATTTTACAGTATTTTCAGGAATTTTGATATTCCATTGAATTGGGAAATTAAAAAGCGTACAAAACAAAAACAAACAAAAAAAATACAAACAAAAGAATATAAAAATAATTTAATAAACTTTATTGAACATATTACTACTAAAAACTGTACAATAACTAAATATGAAACCAATGAAAAAACAAGAAAGAAACAAAGCATATAGTTAAAGTAGTGCAGGTGATTTTTTAAATTGTTTATTATTTTTGTACCAACGTGTTTAATATTCACATTTGTTTTAAATAATGGGTTAGATTTTTATTGCAATGATTTTGAGGTTTAAAAGACACGATTTTCATTAATAATGAGGGCTCATTGACAGCAAACTTACCAATATCAGACATTTCTTTTTGAAATAAATTCAATTTTAAATTTAACAATAGAAATTGATTTGAGCTAAACAAATGAAAATTATATCAAGCAGCACATCAACAGGGCAATTCGATTATTTCTGAATAAAAATCTTTTAATATCGAGGCACAGTGATTTGGGGCTTTTCTATTTAAATGTAGTTCTTTTCTTCATATTTTGCAGAAATTAAAACTTTTTAAAAAATAAATAAAGATTGATTATGTTAATATAAATAAAAAGAATCAACAATTTTATTAGCCCTAATGATGTAGTGTTAATTAAAAAAAAGAAAAAAAAGAGAAATATTGTTTACAACCAAGTCAACATTCATAGTTTGACTAGCGTGTTTTTAAATATTATTTTATCACTTTAATAAAATTGTTTTAAATTTTAAATCCAAGTTTAGATTTTTAGTTGAAAGGCAAAAAATCCAATTGTGTAAATATTATTAATTTTTAAAAACAGAGATTTGCATTACAAGATAATTGGCAATCTTCTAATTCCAGTCATCTAACAATTTGTCTATTCAACAAATATTGTTTAAGTCGTTTCTTGTTGCACTAAAATTTTAATTTATATAAGTCAACTACATACAAATTCGAATGAATTCGTAGCCCCTCATAAGAGCACTTTTTTAAAGATCCCATTAAATCAAATCATTCATAATACCCACACAGTTGTCAGGTAATGCCATTGTGTGTGTGTACTATAATGACAACAACACTTAGAACTAATACCTTCTTAAGTAACTACAAGGTTTTTTAAAACAAAAATTTAGAATAGGAATTAATAATTATTCAAAAAGTATAAGCTTGAAATCACTAATAATATTCACTCTAACTGCAAAGCTGTTCTCATTTTGTCTAAAATTTTTCTTTGTATCACGTAATTCAATGAAATATACAATTCTATACGATGGTCCAGTGTTTTGACTATAATTTCAATTTTATTAAATTATGACTATTTAAAAATGCATAAATTGAATTAAAAATGTACTTGTTTGAATGCAAATATTTTTGAAAAATGCAAGGAAGCAAAACTTTTAATATACATATATAGTTTTGTATATATATTTGTAATTTACAAAGTTATAACTTGATAGGATTTATATAAAGAATAAATTGGAAAAATGTCACACTGTACAGTTTAGTATTGATGTTTTAAGCCATGGCTAATTAAAAGGCAATATTAATGCATCGCATCTGCTAATTGAGTACTTATGTACATTTTTCCAGTATCAGTTCCAAGTAAGTACTTGATATTACTTGTTGTGGTAATAACTTGTGTGTTTATGTGTGTAATATGCACGCGAGTGAATGAAACATCTTAATTTTGGGAGATTTAAACTTCCCTAAATCTTTTTATTTTAAAACGTGTCACACAATAGCTAGTAATAATTTTAAAAAGTCAATTTTTCAAATTAATATTTTTTTCTTTTTGTCAGTGAGGGGGACACCCACATTTAGTTGGAAGTTAAAAAATTCAATAATCTCTTCTAAATATGGCCAGTCACTTTTTGTGAACTTATTTTAAAATATCACTCAACATCTCTTATCAGGCGAAAGGATGCCTTTTTAGAGATCGGTGTTCAATCTTATCTAGTACAAGATTTCTTTCCTTGAAATGCCAAAACACGAGTGGAGCAGCAATTGTCCATTCTAAGTTCTATGTACATTTATAACTTTTTTTAATGCAAAGTTTGTCATAAAAGAAATTATGCGTTTCTATGTAAAATTAAACCCATAATAGAAATTAATTCAAATTTGTTTATTTGTAGACAAAATTGAAAACCTATTTTTTAAATGTATACATATTTCAGGGTGGTATTTACTGAATTTTATTATAATTGTAGGCTTTCAAACAAAACAAAAATATTTCAGGGTGCATCTAAGGAGCAACTATTGTCTATATTTGGTCCATATTTTCTGTAGTCATACCTACCAGTGCCTGGACGGACATTGGAACTAAATTTTCTATTGTGCGCCTATTCAAAATTTAGAATCCACTGATTTTTTTTTTCTTGACAAACTTTTCTAATAATTTTAATCATTTATATTACATACGCTAACACTTCTAACACAAATAAAACACTGAATAAAGGCTTTAAAATCTAAGTTTGTCTACAAGTTGAGCAATGTCCACCAGACAAATGCTGCTTCACTTCTTTGGCACTGTTGGGCTTATCGAACTTTTAGTAATTTTAGCACCCCTACAAATTAGCTTTTGGTTAAGCCAGCTTAAAGTTAAGTTAAACATTTAAAGTTGATGTTTTAAGGCCCCCACATCTTAAAATGTCAAAGTGTTTCAGAAATATTTAAGAACAGATATTTAGCAAAACATATACCATCTGCCATTTTTATTTAGTTTTTTTTTTAAATTTTATTATTTCAACTTTATCTTTCTATGAAAATTGATAAGCTTATAATTGCGACAAAAATGGCATATTTGATAGTTTAAGTAAGGGGACCCCATTCGAAATCAGTTTAGGTAGTTCAAATCGCATATTAAATGTTTATTATTATCAAAGCTTCTATTTTCTAGCCTTTGAATATGAACAGACTATCAAAATATATACATTTTTGTACTGTTTGATATCGTGTATACTTCTTCTCTAGCATGTTTACTTTTTGCTGATTTTTTTTTAATTTAAATTTTTTTTTTAAATATTGTTCATTGTTAAAAAGCATTAAGAACATTAAAACTAATATAAATTTACTTCGTTTTTTTTCTTCAAATGAATGCTAATTAGCAAAACTCACAATTTTTTTTAAAAAGCGAAGATGGGAAATATTTTTAAAATATTTATGTTTATGCAAATTGCGTCAGAATTAATTGCATTAGTTTATGTGTAAATTTCCTGATAATAAAATTGGATTGTATTATTAAAAAAGAAATATCAATGATAAACGTTAAATATTTGAACCACCTTGGAACTACAAGTTAGTAGTCAATTTAAAGGTTTTTTAAATAAATGAAATTAAACCTATGTACAAATTGTGCTTTAAAAACATAAATATTTGTTTGCAGGGACAAAATGTCTTTTACATTTATATGAAAATTTAAAAAAAAGTTATGTGCTTAACATGTCTCCCAGGATAAAATTTAAAAAAAAGCATGAAAACTCAGTGAACTGTTGCAATAAACGAAAAAGATTTTAAATGAACTCTCTTCTTTCCATTCGTTGGTTATAGTACTTCAAATGACCTTAATTACAGTGCAAACTTACAACATAAAATAGCACTTTAGTTTATTTGATTTTATACATTACTTTAAAGCGTCAAAATTGTATGTTTTAAAAAAGATAACTGCATGACCATAGTGTTTTGAATGAGGCGGTGGTCATATAGACGAACGATGAGAGGAGATGGCAGTGGTCAGTGGTGGTGTCGGGGGAGGAAGGGGCTGAAGAGTAAGTCTCGGGGAATACTTGGGCATCCACGTGCAAGTACAACTGCACACAGACCCGGTATCGCCGACTGAGCTCGATTCTCCTAAAGGGCGGCCACTCGTTAATGAGCCGTTTGCAGTAATCACGTCTCCCTCTAACCTAACTGCTCCTTGCGCTGCCTGAAAAAGAAATTTTTGACATTACATTAACAAGGCTTTGTCAATAAAGTGTACAACATCATGGGTGGATGATACAAAACATTTATCACAGGATCTTCTGTGCATGATGGCTCTATCTCTGACTTTCTGAAAATAAATAATCAACTAGCAGAAATGCTTAAAATCTAAAACCACAAAAATGAAAAAAGATAGTCATGAAAAAAAAATTTCTCAAAACTTAAAAATACAAATCTTTTTTATTTATTTTTATTGAGAGAGAAATAAAATTTTAAATAGACCAACATGGTAAAAAGTAAAGTTAAGTTGATGGTAGATGCTGGTCTGCGAGTTGGTGAACACATGTTGAACTGCCACTGTTTCCAACTATCCTCGCCAGTTTTAATGACCACTCAAACACTTTTGGTCATGCGTGATCTTCAATGAAGAACAATATTTCCAATGGCTCTGTAAATCTTTATATGCCAATACCATGGGGTCTGGTGGGTCTTCACTGAAGATGGCGCAAAACTGAAATGCATTTGAGTGATATCGAAACCTGCAAATGTAGACACACTCTGCGCCAATTCAACATGGTATAGTGTATCTATCACTTTTTTAATTTAAAAAAATTTGTTGTACACTAAATTTAGTAGGTATGATATTTAATATGTATACTGACTATATTTTTAAGTTAATATTATAAATAAACAAATAAGTTTCACTCACTTGCAAGGCTTCAGCTTCATCCCGTCTTTCATCTTCTGTGTTCATTGTGACAAAACGTAGAACCAGAAGATTGAGCGAGGCTGCAACGATGGCGAGACCAAACAATATGAATATGAGGGAAAAGGCAACATATTCGGGCTTTTTGTCGAGTGCGTCATCCTTCTGTATTGCCACCATGTCTCCAAAGCCGATGGTCGTTAGAGTTATGAAGCAGTAGTACACCGAATCGAAGTAAGTCCAACCTTCATACCGGCTAAATGCTGCGGCACCACCCGCGATAGTCAAACTGCTTAAAGTAGTCACAACACATATAAGGTTTATTTCTGAAGCATCAATGTTCCGACACCCTAATAACCGTTTCACATGGCGAATAACTACTGATGACAACTTGTTCACACGTTCGCCAATGCTTTGGAACATAACTAGGCCCAATGGAATTCCAATTATAGCGTAGAACATGGTGAACAGCTTACCGCCTATTGTGTTGGGTGTAGAATGACCATAACCTTTAATAAAAAAATATAATTAATCTAGAGAATAAATTAACAAACCCAAAATTATTTATTATAAATAGAAATAATTTCATTTCTCATAAAACTATTGATTGATTATGCATTGTGCTTATGCATACACATGAGTGCAGAATTGAACTTATGAGTTCTCATGGCATACCGTGAGAATCACCAACTTCGGTGTTATAGTGATCCAAGGGTCAGATATCAGTCTTGGTTGATGGAATGGTTAACTACCCCTAAGAGTAATTAATATTCTACCATCACCCTTTAGACACATAAACAATTACATATACGCTAACTAAGGATCGATGGGGTACTTAATACTGACTTTATTTTTTTACATGGACATTCCTCATATTTTCTTCTATAATAGAAATTTGTTTCCATTCTTCAAAAAATAAGCATAGCACACTAATTGATTAAAATTCTAATAGCACCAGCAGATTCTATGTCAAAAATGACCTTTGGAACCATACTTAACCATGCCTTTTATTAAAACTCAATAATATATGCAATACTACTATTAACTGAGATTTAAAAAAAAAAAAATGTATAGAAAGAAATACCTCTGTTCCTTCCAAAAATCAGAACAGGAGATCCAATACTTGCTGTTCAAGCATAGTTGTAATATAAGGTGGCATTCCTACATGCTCTCCACAAGAATGTAGCTAATACAATTAAAGGTTGATGGGTACTAAATACTCGATGCTCTTGCATTATATACACATTCACGTTTATAAATACATTCTCATGAAACAGTTAACACTGAATACATCTACCAGCAAACTTGTTATATATGCAATACTAAAATTAACTGAAATAAAAAATCTCTATATGCAGAAGTACCCCTTTTTCTTACAAGAATCAGAACAAGAGGCACAAAGATTGGCTTCTGTGCAACCCAATTCTAATATTGGGTGGTCATCGTCCACACTCTTTATTCCATGGAGTGACCAATTATGTAACTAATCTACTGGAAGCTCAATGAAGTACTTGATATTCCTCCATCGACACTTTTTACTGCACACATTTTCTCGCTTATAAATACACTCTAACAAAACAGTTAACACAGAATATACCTTTACCAAACTTGTTTCATATACAATACCAACTGAGATTTAAAAAAATCAATATATACAGAAATATTGCTTTTTCTTCCAAGAATTAGAATAGAGGAGATATTCATTACTAAACTCGAGCAAAATTCTCATATTGAGTAGCATTCCTAGTTGCACTTTACTCTCTGGAGCTTTTCTTATCCTCAGTTCTTTATGCCAAAATGTTTACTTCCATTTTAAGTTACAACTATCAACCTTTAGTTCATAATTTTATTTACACATATGAAACTTTAAAATATGTATCCTTTTGTTAAAATGTAATTAAACAATGTTTATTACATAAAATCACTGCAGAATTATTTATCAGTTTAAAAACTTTTACTAGTTCTTGTGATTAAACTTATTATTTAGTTATTCAAGATTATAAATTATATATTTCTAACATTTTTCTACGTTTTAATTTTGTAGAAATAAAGTGATTAAATAAACAAATGGATATTGTTTTCCATAGTTTGTGTTTTGCATTTAAGATTTGGTGTAAGTAATAAAGAAAGGAGTAAGAACGTCAAACAAAAATCTGATACATTTTCAAAAATGATTAGCCTTATTTCATATCATTTCAATGATTTCAAGGATTTCTGGCTAAGTATAGTAAAGTACATTTATTGCATAGCTGTATTGTTTAAAAACTAAGGACTTTGAAATTTAATGTCAATCAAAGTGTTTAAAGGCAATTTTGATAAATGTATACCTATTGTAGTAAGGACTGTTGTGGCATAATAAAAGGCACCAGCAAACTTCCACTGTCTACCAGCCTTATGCGGCTCCGCCTTGAGTACAAGTGTTTCCAACACTCGGTAATCATCAGGTGATATGTTGTACTTCTTGATTATCATTGTTTCAATAGCTGTGAACAAAAAGGAATGTTAAACCATTGGAACTTGTATTCTCCGATTATTACATAACATTTACAACCTAGACAAATCTTTACATTTATATATTTGTATTTTTAGATACTGAAAAAAATATTAGCAGATAATGTCATTTCTTTACTCTGGCCTGTTTTTGACTAGACTTAATGAAAATAAGGGCAGTGAAAATGGAAAGCTAAATATCTCAGGGTGGCTAATCTGTCAGAGTGAATGTGTCATGACCAGGAACAGTTTTCTTTTGTCCATTCCATATCTTCACAGATTCTTTGTCACCTCTAGATTTACAGTTAATTACTTACAACTTTTAACCCTGAGTAACAAACTTCCTATGGTTGTATTGTTGCAAAAAAGAAACGAGGGAAAAAATTGAGAATCACCGGAAAACAAACAAGACATACACTGCATATTTTTTTCTAAATTTGAAAAAATCTACTAAGAACCAAAATTAGACAGTGCAAAGCTCACAATAAATTACAGCAATTAAATATGAAATTAAAATTAACAAGAGGACAGTAACACTTAAATAAATAAAGCATTAAAAGTTCTAACAGTATGGAAAATCCAAGATTTTCTTGATAAAATTTGCTAAAATAATAAAGAGAAACTGTACTATGACAGTGCATACATTTTTACAAGTAATAGCTGATGAATTAGTTAGAAGAAAATAGATGCCACTAAATACAGTCTTAAAACTGCTAATGGACTTGTAAGAAATTAAACCAGTACTAGTTTAAAAAAAGTTTTACTTAACGTATATATACAATTGAAGTATATATTACAGAAAATTATTTCCATCTAAAAACTGACCAAACTGTGGTGCTTGACTAATGTTTCAACACTGTCAGAATTGAAGCAGTATAAATAACATAAAATAGGCAGTTTTTTAATTATTTTATCGTAAGTAAGAATGAATAACCAGTTAATGTTAGAACAAAAGTGTTTAGAGGCAATTAAAATCAATGGGAAGACTGAGTTTAAAACTAATTCGTCCTTTGAATTTAAAAGGCCATGTACAATTCAGGATTTCCTCTCTTTAAAAATATCTCCACCAGAAATATGAAATAAACAGAACTGTCTAATTTAGAGAAAAAACGCATTAATCTAAATTGCAATTGGAATAGAACTGTTACTACATAAATCGGTTTACAAAAGTGTATAAACTTAATTTTTTGAAAGATTGTCATTTCAAAAACTTCGTCCCCTAAATTCGACAAATTAGTTTTTAAGTATGCTTGACTAAAATTGCCATAAATCGAACAGTGCACGGAGAAAAAGGTTTTAGTTTTAAATTTGCCAAAAGAAATAAAGGACTAATGTTGAAATAAATGTATGTACAATAGATCCTTAAATGTTCTAAAGATTTTGTAGCTCCAATTAAAATTTGTCTACCCCAATAAAACAAAATGTTTTATATTTTGAACAGCGAATCTGTACAGTTTGATAAGCATTTTTTAAGCCCAACGGTTCGAAAATTACCGATGAAAATAGTAAAACCGGGTTTTTTCTTGACATGTTTTACCCCTTTAAAATTTGCCCTCTTCCATGTTCTTGTTCAGATGATTTTTTCCGGCCGGATGAAAAAGTTCGACGAAATTGAAAAAGGAATTGCCCCGCCTGGCAAGCCAGTTTCCTATATCACACGAATATTACCTCGCTTCGAATGTAAACCAATTCTTCAGACTTGATCACTTTCCATCTAGATTCGCCTCCAATTTGAAACAGTTTCCTAAACGGGGCAAACTTCTCGGGGTTTTTTTCGATAAACAAATTTCCCAATCGTACACATTTCAGACTCTACATGTCTCTAACCTTTCTTCAATTGCAAAAACGCTCACTGACAAGGCCCAGACGCTAAAGCTGAAAAGAAAAAGAAAGTCTCTTGCTAGAAGATTATATTAATTTCAAACCTGATTATTAAAAACATTGGTTTGATAAAGGATTGATTTCCTTGATAAAGAAAAATAATAGGGGACAGAGAAGATTTAAGGAAACAGGCACTTACGAGGACTATAAGCGATTTTGTGAATGTAGAGAAGATTCAAAGTTAAGGATATCCACTTGTTATAAGTCCTATGTTTATAATATTGTGCATAGCCCTATATTTGATGCCAAAAGGTTTTGGTCTTTTGTCAATAGTAAGCGAGGTGGTAGAGACTATCCCCGTGAAATGTTCCATGAGGTAATTTTCGTCCCCATTCACGATTATTCAAGAATTCGTTTCCCTGTTTAAACAAAACTTCATCAATTGTTCCGAGTCTGATTTCGAGTTAAATTTTACTGAAATTATGTATTTAAGCTCGGTTGCTTTGGATCCTGAGGTCGTAAATTTTACTGAAATTATGTATTTAAGCTCGGTTGCTTTGGATCCTGAGGTCGTTAGGAAAAAGCTTGCTCCTCTGACCCTGAGTTGTAATATCGGTCAGGATGGGATCCCAGAATTGTTCTTAAAGAAATGCTGTGGTTTCTTGTCCGAACCTCCCTCTATACTATTTGTCAACCTTTTTGGGAGGAGATATTTCCAGAGACATGGAAGATTACTTTTTTCTCTTGTACTTAAAAAAGGTGATTGTAGGAACATCGAAAAAAAATGCTATCTAATACCTAAGATTATGGAGTCCATATTGAGCCTTTCATTCCAACACGTTATTTTTCAGCATCGCAAAGACGCAAGAAAGGACGCTCGTAACCAACTTGGTTCTTTTCAAGGATTTCATTATCAATCGTTTGGAAAATTATGTTCATTCTGTTTACACGGATTTGTCTAAGGCCTTAGAGGACAGTGGACTGTTTAATCTTGATGAAAAAACTGGAAAAGCTAGAAGTAGGTAACCCTCTTTTGAGGTGGATCGTTTCTTTTCTCCCGAGGAGATCTTTTACAGTAAGATTCGGGGAATGATTTTAGACTCTGTCTATATTGACTCTAGTGTTGCCCAGGACTCTCATTCGGGGCCAGTATTGTTTCTGATATTTTTCAAACATGTTGGATCAATCATTAACAATTCCAGATTTTCACTCTTAGCTAACGGCGTACAAATCTTTCGTCCAACCTCCTCAATTGAGCAATTTAATATACTGCAGGAGGATCTGGACGCTTTATTTTCATGGTGCGATCATAATAATCTTAAATTAAATGAAAATAAGTGTTAAATCCTAAGATTATCCAAGAAAAAGATTGCGGATGAGCTTTGTTGAGTGTTGAATGAGATTTGTTTACAAATTCCATCGTCATCTCACAGACGACGTGCCATCTCGACCAAAAAACTTTAACTAACAATGCCCAGTGGCCAAAGTTAGAAAGAAAAGTCTTTCTTTGCGGTTTGAAGAAACTTGTCAAACTTGATAATTATATCATTAGATCATATCAGAAACATTGATATTTATCATTTTTATATTATTCGAGATTTAAAAGAAGTCTTAAAATTGTTAGAAGAAAAAAGTAATTTTGCCTGTTTTCTATCTAGAAGTTTAAAACAAGAAAGTATAGTGACAATGTCGACATGCCAGTACTAGAAACGAAGAGCTAAGTCTTTTTCTCCTGTTTAAAAGTTTTATTGCTTTCGGACCTACTATTAGACCATTAGACAGCATGAGGATTGGAGAGGGATCTTGCAAGTAATTTTGCAAGTTTCCTAGCTAGAAGTTAGCGACAAAAATGCTTAGTGTCAATGCCCAGATGTCAAAACTAGAAAGAAAAAGAAAAAGCTTTACACTCTGTTCTAGTTAATTAGTTTAATTTAACTATAAGTTTATGAAAAAACGCTTACTTACAATGCCCTGAGGTTAAAGTTAGAGTTAAAAAACCAACTTTCCCCTAGCTTTATTTTATCCATTTCAGACCTAGTAATTAAATCATTAGATCTTAAAGGAAAAAATCTAGACCTTTATCATTTTTTATAGTATTACGGTTTTAAAGGGGTTATTAAAAGTACTTTTACATGTTTTCTAACAACAAGCTAAAAACAGCAACACTCACTGGCAATGGCGTAAGCTACGGAGGGAAAAAGAAAATTTTTCTCTTCTGTTTGTAGTTTTATTGATTTCTGACCTGATAATTAGATCATTAGATCATAAAGCAAAATCATTATGATTTTAAAGAGTTAAAAGTAATTTTGCATGTTTTCTAACTAGAAGTTAATGAAAAAACGCTCACTGACAATGCCCAGAGGCTAAAGCTAGAGAAAAATCTTTCTCCTCAGTTTGAGGATTTTATTGATTTCAGATCTGACAATAAAATCATAACATCCTAGAGAAAAACTTTCTGTTTCTTCATCATTATTTATAATATTGCGGTCTTAAGGGGGGTTATTAAAATCAATTTTATGTATTCAAAGTTCAAGTCAAGGGCAAATAAGCTAACAATTCCAGACGACAAAGCTAATGAGGAAAAAAGTAAAGACGTTCTCACCTATTTGAGAAATTTATTGATTTGAAATTCGACAATTATACCATTAGAACTCAAAGAAAAAAATATCTAGTTCTGTTATTATTTACACCAAGTATTAAAAATAATTTTGCATGTTTACTAAATAGAAATTAAGCCCAAAAAAGTTAATTGAAAAATGTCCAGATACCAAACCTAAAAGAAAAAGAAAAGTCCTTCTTTGTTTTTATCTATTTCAGACCTGATAATTAGTTATAAGATCTTAGAGGAAAAATGGAGATCGTTATAATTTTTTCAGTCAAGGACAAAAACGCTCACCGGCAATTCCCAGACGACAAAACCAGAGAGAAAAAGTTTTTTTCCCTTTTATTTGAGGAATTTATTGATTTTAAGCCTGACAATTATATCATTAGATGTAATGTGTAAGTAATTTTACCAGTTTTCTTACTACAAATTTAGGAACAATCAAGTTTAAACTTTAAACTTTCTTTGTTTAAGTAATTTTAAATTTTAAATATTATTGTTTAATTCTCTAATTATTATTATTATTAATTTTTAAGGGCGTTTTAACGGCCAAGGACATTTCACGCCCTAACAATTAAACCTTCTATCTTAGTCCAATTAATTATTTTTTTATGTCACGAGCGGGATTCGAACCCACGATCTTCGGCTAAATACGCCGCTGCTCTACCACTTGAGAGAATCCCGCTCGTGATACTGACTTTTTATCTCAATCAAGACCTTACGTAAAAAGAATAATTAATTGAAAGAATAACTTGGTCAATTGACCACTAAAACATAAATGGACTTCTATCTTAGGTTAGCTATATCCCTCCTGAGTGCTATAAAGCTCTGACTCCAAACACTCATTCATAAACAACTTTTGTCCTATTGCCATCCAAAGCTCTAATTTATCCTTTTAAAATTTTTAATTTGGAAGGCCAAATTTATGCGAAAATCCCATTTTAAATTATAAAATTTATTTGTGTTCTTTAATTAAAATTTCAAATTTTTGTTCCATAATTTAAACATTTCCCATAGTCTTCTATGGCCAATAATAATAATAATTAATCGCTTAATGTAAGTATTGGTTGAAATGAAAAAGTTAGTGAAACGAATCCTTACATAAAAAGATTAATTAATTGAAAGAAGTTATCTGGTCAATCGGACCATGAAATATAATGGATTTAATAATAATAATAATGGGGGCGTCGGTGGCCGCAACGGTTTAGACGTTGACACGGTGCTCATCACTGTAAGGTAAAGGTCCCGGGTTCGAATCCAGCGGTCCTGCATTCGAACCCAACATACTTACAAATGGGCTTTTTTCAAAACCACCGGCACCCCCCCCCAAAAAAAAAAAAACAACAAAAAAACCAACAGTCTCAGCATGAGTGTAGGCCCATCGTTATCCTTTTGTTCTTCGATTCAAATATGATAAATAAACTAATGCTACTTAACAATAATAAGAAACAAAAACACGATAACACTTCTTTTTCTTTATCCTCTTTTTTTATTTTTATCTATTTTTATTATTTTTGTATTTATATATATATATTTTTTTTGGAGGGGAGGAGCTATCTTTTTTATTTAAATTGCGATTTTGGGCATTGTAATTTATTACCCCGCAATTTTTTCTATTTCATTTCACCGCTCCGGCAGCCTCAAAAATTCTGAAAAAAGAAAGCAATCTTGCACGCACAACTCTCATTCGAACACTAGCAGACAAACGTTCTATGGTATAACAATTTGGGAAAAGGCCTAAATCCCATTATAATTCCATTAATTTAAATTACATAAATTTGAGAAAGCTGAAAAGTGCTCTTCGAAACAAACTCTGGGGACTCAGTAACTCCATTAAATCACTCGAAAGATTGAGCCTTTGCTTAAAGGGTTGCAAAGTGCGACAGTCGACCAAAATATGTTTCAGTCAGAATGATACGTTTCTCCACTTCGCAAATTTAACTTAATTTCTGTTGTTGAATAACAAAACATTTCGGCCCATGAACAGTATAATTGTTGATATTTCATCCGTGGCGTCCTTTTGATCCTTTGTTCTAAAGAATTTCCCAATTTCCATTTCCGTCGATATTTCTAAAATAGTCCTTTTTCCTTGTTTAACGGTCGAAAAGTAATTTTCTTTTTGTAAATGAAATTGATTTGTTTTATTTTGTAAAAATATGATAAAAAAACATTTATTTAGGTTTTTTAAATTTATGTATTTATAATATGATACATCGGTTTTTAAATCCTTTTTATAATTTTAAACGGCTCATAGTAAAATTAGACTGAATCAATTCCAAGAGTTTGTTTAAACTGTCGTAAAGTAAACACATATCGTGAAAGTATTTTCAATATAATTAACTAAAATTCATTAACTATAGCACAGTTTATTACATAGGCCAATATTTTATTTCTATAAATTGAAAAAGGAAAAGGGTACTCTCCATGGCGATCATAAACCTTAAATAAAACAAAATAGCTATATTTTTAGAAAATCCGCACAATGTCAGGGGCGAGCAATTAAGTCTTAACAAAAAGAGTTTTCAAGAGGGGGCGAAATAATCCAATAAAACCTTTTTCAGTCCTGTTTTAGCGTAATCAGTCTTAAGTAATTGAATATTTAAAAACAGTTGAAAGGATTGACTTACAATCAAATCGTTCCATTGTGGGAGGTCATTTAAAGCTATTCTTAAACGGAAAGACTTCTTTGAACGGAACAACTCCTATAATTAACAGTAATTTCAAACAATACGTGACACCCCTTCATCAGAGAGGTTATTGTGCTAATTTGCCTTGCGGTTGAAATGGAAATATTTCCACCTCTATTGAGTTTAAACGCAAAAAAAACTAATTTACTTACTCCTTTTCTGAATTTCTGCAATTTCATATAGTAACAGAATGTAAATTTTTTAAAACGCCTTAAATAAAATGTTTGAAAATTTAATTTTATATACTCCACTATATGGCATGTCTCATATTTGACATTTACAAAGTGAACCCTTCCTCTTGAGAAAATGTGTTTTGGTCATGGCAAGGTCAGTGGATGGGGCAACATGTTTGCACTTGTGAACGTCAAAGCTGTCCGAAAGGGAACATTATGTTGGCTTTGCAAAGGGAAAATGACGAAAAATCGATTAAGAAAACAAAAATGATTTCATAATGAGAATGAAAAAATACTTGCAGATTTACAAAAAATAGTCATTGCTTACTAAAATAAAAGTTTATTTCATTTATTGTTCATTTCAAGTTGGAAAAAATCTCAATCTTAAAACAGGCTAGAAGTTTTAAGTGAATAATTATTAAAAATAATTGAAACGATTGATTTAAAAACAAATCGTTTCATTTCTAAAATCGATTAAGAAAACAATCTGATTTCGTTATGATAACGTATAATGATAACAAAATAATGAATAACTTATTAAATTCAGCTCATTTCAACTTGCGAAAAATCATCTCGATCTCTGGCCTTTAGCGTAATCAATCTTAAGTGAATGAAAATTTAAAAATAATCGAAAAAGATTGACCTAAAATATCATTACTTTTTAAAATAACGAACGATACATTTAATTTATTTATCATTTTAACTTTGGATAAATCATCTTAATTTCATAAATATCAAAATTTAATAGTAGGAATATTTGTATTTTATGTATTTGAAATTATTCTCAGGTGCTTTATTTATTTAATTTTTGTTTGTAGGTTTATACAATTTTTAAGTTGTAGAGGACATTTGGTGAGGTCGAAACGTACCAATAAAAATAAAACAGCTGACATTAGTTTCAAATAAATGAAATACATATATATCCTACTATTGATTTATAAGGACTCAGCAAAAACAAAGAATATATATTATTATGGAAAGCAATATTAAAAAAGAATACTGAAATTCTTAAAAAAAACCAGTCTAATGATGTAATGTGTATAATAAACAAATACATTTTAATTTTTATGGTTTAATGAGAGGTATTATTTGGGGGTTATTTTTGTGCAAAGCAATCTATCAGCAGCCTCTTCAATTAAAGTAGTAGTTATTATTAGATATAAATTCTGACAACATTGTAATCCAAGCCAACAAAAACAATTGATACAAAGCGAATGTTTGGAATAGAATTTCACAACACTCGAGTAGATAAACTCTCTATTTATAGAATATAAAGGTTCTTTTATATTAAATCGATACTTATTATTGCAAGAAAACAACCAAGCTCGAATGGAAATAGCTGGAATTGTTGGCTAAACAGAACTGCGATGTTATTTATTTATTTAGTATGTGGGTTGGTTGAAAGCCCTGGCACCCAGCCATTTAGACTTATCGAGCCCCTAGATTCGTCTTGATCAGTGTGCCACGCCTGTTAATATCTTTTTCTTAGGTCCAGGTGGGTGTTAATTGGAAGTAGGAAGATTCGATTTGGTGGTTTGTTTTCGTGGTTTCTTATTGTTCTAGCAGCTAAGCTAATTAAGCTCAGCAGCTAAAAATAATGTGTAAAGTGATTTATTCTAGCATGTTATTATCGACATTCTAGCATATTCTTCTCTGCATGGGTTTATTTAAATGATAGTGACCAGTCAATATTATAAGATTGTTTTATTTTTCGAGTGAATTTTATCAGTTTATTGAATGAACCTGCAATAGTAGTCTTACAATGCCTAGATAAGATAAATACTTTCATCCGTTTCTTTAAAGCCTTCCAATTTGCTTAAATTTGATATAATCAGGGTCAAAAAAGCTATTACCTATTTCAGACTTTGTTACCACAGATGTACTAATATTGTCTTCGTAAATAATGTAAGAGAATTTTTGTTGCTATCGCTTATATCGAAGGACATGATTCTTCTTTAAGTCTTCTAATGTTTATTTTTAAAATTAAAAACTCTCTTTCATCGTTTTCTTCGACGATTATTTTGACATTGCTACACGCATTGGGCACACTAATTGCATTTAGTTGCGCTTGGAAGAACGAGAGGTAATTTTCGAAGTTGGGGTTACTGCAGTCATCCTTGTAGTCCTTGAAGCAATGTCCTATTTGGTTTTGAATCTTTCGTTGTGTTGAGTCATTTTATTGTCGTGCCTATATATAATAATTTAATAAAAAATAATAAAACTGGACAATTTGACTGCTTTTTCATATTAAGGGACAGAAGTAAGTACAATTCGGTTGAGAATAATGCTAGAAAATATTCTTGAAACGACTGACTCAAAGGGATTAGGTGGAGTAAATTTTAAACACGACCATTCCAAATAGTTCTGTTTTAGATTATCTGTAATCTTAACATCGTTTGTGAATTTAGACCATCAAGAGATACACTTTTTGAAATTAAAGGTGTAAAAGTGTTTACAAGAACTTCAATCGTTAATACGAAGGAAGGATATGCCAGCACTGTTTGCTCAATCGTATTTGAATGTTTATAGTTAGGATTTTATGTTGATCAGAAAATATATTTTCTTTCCCTTTTTCTCTCCTCTCTCTGTTTCTTTATTCACTCTGTGTCTTTCTTTCCCTCTTGCTTTCTTATCTCTGTCTGCATGTCTCTCTCTCTCTCTCTCTCTTTCTTTCTCTCAAAGAGTACAAATATTTACAATGTACGTAGTTTATTAAAATAATATTTTTTTCTCCAGAAGAACGAATTTAATATGTAACACATACATTTCAAGAATTTGAATGTTTATAGTTAGGATTTTATGTTGATCAGAAAATGTATTTTCTATCTCTTTCTCTTCTCTCTCTGTTTCTTATTCTCTCTCTGACTTTCTTTCTTGCTTTCTTCTCTCTGTTTGCATATTTCTCTCCCTCCCTCCCTCTCTCTCTCTTCTCTCTCTCTTTCTCTCAAAGAGCACAAATATTTACAATGTACGTAGTTTATTAAAATAATATTTTTTTCTCCAGAAGAACGAAGTTAATACTTAACACATACATTTCAAGAATTTGAATGTTTATAGTTAGGATTTTATGTTGATCAGAAAATGTATTTCCTTTCTCTTTTCCTCTTCTCTTTCTGACTTTCATTCCTTCTTGCTTTCTTCTCTCTGTCTGCATGTTTCCCTCCCTCCCTCTCGCTCTCTCTCTCTCTCTTTCTCTCTAAGAGTACAAATATATACAATATACGTAGTTTATTAAAATGATATTTTTTTGAAGTTCGATGAAAATGTAACGATGAACGAGATTATCGACCTGTTGGAAACATGAAGTCTCATGTCAACAATGTCATTATTGTTTGTTTATATGATAATAAAAGAGGCCCTGAAGATGACAGTATAAAACTGTTGAAAGCTCGGCGAAAACCGTAAGGAAGTTTTCTCTGTTTTGACCTCTTCCGAAGATCCTCTGAAAAGACTTAATATTTTGTTCTTCAAAAGAATGAATTTAATACATAACACATGCATTTCAAGAATAAGTAACAAAATAAATAAAGTTATAAATTGACGTGTGTAATTAGGTTAAGTATATTTACACAAAAAATATTTCCGTTCAGTTTTTTAATAAATATTTTTCATTATAATATTTTATAATAATTAAATTTGTCAATAACAAAATATATAAATAGTTTTGATTTTTAATGGGAAAATTGCTTTCTTTTCTTCTTTAATTCGATATGGTAGTAATCAAAAGACACTATTATAAAACTAGTCTATAAATTATTCACATTGAACATGTCGACGCATTCCGAAAAAAAAATATTAATGATTCGAGCAGAAGCACAAATTTCAAGAAACACCGTGTGCAATTTAATACACTAATTGATTTTAGCAATTACGCTGTGTATATTTGCCCATATCGCATTACCCGTCCAGTTTTGATAGTTTTAATTCAATTATGGTAAGACTTATTATTAGAATTGTTTATGTCATGATGAAATGTTTGTACCATACGAAAAAGTTATTACAAAATTTTCTATTATAAATCAACTTGATTACCACTAGAATAATTGTCAATTCCAACGGTATCATAGCCGAAGAACATAAGATGAAATATTCAAATTACATAACATTGAGATGTTACACAATACACTGATAAGTTAATAAATTTTTCGATTTATCCCGTTTTATTTAATTTTTATTCAGTTATAATAGTTAAATTTTGACGTTCTATTTATAATAAATCATGTTAATCTTATTAGAGGATATTTTATGTGTATGTATCATCTTCTCGGACCCTTCTAGCTCTGTTTCTTTCTCTTCTCTCCATTTATTTTACTGTATCTCTGTGTACCTCCCTTTCACACATACACTTTCTCTCTCTCTGCCTCTCATACGTTCCCCAAAAAATATATTTTTTTTATAATTTAAACTGAGTTATTTGTTGTTTTTGTTTGTAATTGCATTGTTTCGTTATAAAAATCCCTGTTTTTCCTTTAAACTTTAAAATCCATCAATTTCTTTGAAATATGTGCTTTTCATGGTTAACCCGGCCAGTTTTGGAGAAGTTGTCCCCTACCCCCATAAAATTATTTCGAAAGGAGAAGTGTACAAACGGGTGCCGGGTTGGTACATTTTACGCCATGAGGGGGGGAGAGGCAAATGGGTGTAATTTGGTCATCTTATTATGTCATTAAACGGCGTTTTTAAATATCTGCCACCTACACTCCAGGTGAAACATTCTCTGCAGTTAGACCATATTTACCTGAAAAAGAAAAAAAAGAGCAGAAGAAAATTCCACCGGTTGGACGGAAGGGGATGGAAGAAACTTTTTAATAGTGAATGTTATTGGGGTTCCGGACAGGGGGTTGTTACGAGCAGAAGGGTAGCGGCCTTGGCTCCAGGTTGCCCTGGTTACCCAGTGACGTCACTCGGGGATACCCTACAGCTGGCTTACTCTTTATCCAGTTTTCTGTATTAATCGCCTGCCCTGACCCAAAAATGACTCTTTAAAAGTTTCCTCTTTTTGTTCAATTCACCTTTGAAAAAGTCGAGGTGGAAGTTGTCAATTAATCGGTTTTACGAAATTTCCATATGCCATATGGTCCCTGCCGTACAGACGGCTCCTACATGATGGTTAATTATAGGGTTATTCAGAAAGGGAGAAGTCATTTGAGATCGCTCTATATTTTAGGGTGTATTTAGATTGACTATTACTTTACGAACATCAGGTTTATTAAGGTTCGGTTATTACTAAAATTGAATAAGCTTTAAGGATTTTCATACATAAAAGTGTTAATATATAGATATACAATTATAATTATGAATCAGCCTTCAATGTTATTATTGTACATTGAATAAAACACAAGGGATGGAGCCAATTAGAAAGGAAAAACTTGTTTCCAATTTACGAGTTTTTAGCTTTTACCTATAATATTCCACGTTCAATCATATTTGGTTAAGATTTGTTTCAAGGTATGAAAATTTTAAAATAATCAGAAATAAGACCAAGGGGAAAGAAAACACTCAGTTCCTTATTCGAGAACTATACATTCTTCATAAGGAACGTGAACCTTAATGAAGTAAAAAGTAAAAGATGTTTCTATTTTTTAAACAAATATAATTTTGTATAGATTAAACTGTTCATATTTGATCTACTTGAAAAAAAGGTACATTTTTATTTAAACTGCTCAAAAATGAATGGGGTGCTCATTTCGTAGTATTTACTTTCCCTAGGATTTTCATTTTATTTTTATTATTAATTGTATTAAAATTTATTAGAAATTTATTATTTATATTAAAATTATTAGAAATTAATATATAAAATATATGAATATTTATTTATAAAAATAAATAACTATTAAAATTAGTAGAAATTGTTTTTACCGATGGAAAATTTAATTAAGGGATTTTGAAAAATAACAAAATAAAAGGTATTAAAAGGTAATATTCCATAATTTTGTTTATTGATCGCAATATTATTTTTAGACAATAATATGGTGTGTAATGTCCTCTGTTAGCTAAAACCTCTGTGCACCTGTTAGGTATACTGTCAATAACCCTATACTCAGGTGTTGCTGGTCAACTGGCTGCGGATGATGATCGAAAAGCCTTTTCTGCCATGCATTCTATATGTCTCAATAGGATTGAGGTCTGGAGACAATGGAGGAAGCGGCAGATAAGAAATTCTCAGGTTTTCTAAACATAGATGAACAACTCTGCTTCCATTAATGCTGCACCAGAAATCGAAAATCTCTTCCAATGAGATCCCGGTTTGAGATATGTATTTCACGATAATTTCTTGGCCATAACGGACTGCGGCAAGGTTGCCTTTAACAATATGGCGTCCTGTTCGTCTTCCAGTGTAAATCCCATCCCAGACCATTGCACCGCTTCCTCTAAACGGTACTGAGGCATTGTACTCATCTCCTGTTCTTGGTAGACTCTTGCGCCTGCTATCACTATACAGACAGAAACGCGACTCCCCAGGAAACATAACAGGATTCCAATTGGTGTTCTCTTCTAGGCGCTCGCTCTACCCTATTCTCCTGAGTTGCTGCAGGTCGTCTCATAACGGCATCCGATGTGAGGCCAACTTCCTACAAACGATTACGAATCGTTTATGTTGATAAAGGCCTTGCTAATCAATCCAATCTTGTATTTCAATTAGAATCTGGCTGGCACTATGGAAAGGGATCCATCTTGCAGCAATGTCAATATTTCTGTCCTCCCTTAGCGTCGTAATGCGCTGAGATCCACTACCAGGCCTCCTCTTGGCTCTTCCAGTCTCTCGAAATCAGGTTAAATCCGGGAGACCACGCTCTGAGAAACGCCAACTGCCCCTTTGATCTCCACTTGCCGGAGATCTCGATGACTCACCCTCATAATAATATTGCGATCTTCTGGTTCAAAATGATGTCAAAGAGAATACAGCTGAATTAAAACGAGAAAAGACGGGAAAAGATGTGTTTTTACAAAATGAGTAATTTTCATTTTTACTATTCTTAAGTAAATCCGTTATTAAAAATGAGGATTAAGATTTGTTTGTTTTTGGCCATTTTCTTTTGTTCAACTAATAAGAATATATCGGTTAAATTAATTAAAATTAATCGAATAAATATAACAAAAAATCCCTATTGTTTTTGAGTAGTTTATTTAAAAGTGTAGAAATAAAACATGGGGTTGGTTTTACATCCTTTTCGGTCCAAATTTTACTAATATTACATATTGTAAAGTGGCCATACTGTTAGTTTTTAATTAACAATATCCTTTTTCTATTTGATTTAGAGATATGTACATTACAACAAAACTTTGAAAATATAAATTATGTGACATAATTAGTGATTCTCATACAATGATAACAGATATACTTTTTGATAAATTACAAAGTCGAACCAAAATATCATGCAGATATTTGATTAGGCAATTAAGTTTCTAAAAAATTAAAAATCACAGAATGCTAATTTTTTACCTTAATTTGTAAAATATTTATCTATGCGGAGGGCGGAAGAAGTTTATAATTCAATTATGTGCCTCGTCATTCTATCTGTATAAACCAATTTTATCGCTTATGTCTCTCGCTTGATGAAGAAAAACGTAAAATTTTTGACTGTTCATCCAAAACTTTGTGCAGAATTCTTCCCCCAAAATATCTAATATTAAAGACTGTAATTTACTCATTAAAAGATAATTTAATTTGTCAATACGTAGGTTAGTTAATATTAAGAGTGAATATTACTTTTTACTAGAAATGATGAATGGCGGAGTGAGTGCGGTGTTCAATCCTTTTTTAAAAAAGATAGTTCCTATTCACAGTAAGTATCTTTTTTTAAAAAAAGGATTATTTTTTACTGTTTTTTCCCCTTACAGTAGGGTGATTTGGACCCAGAAATCAATCCATTTGTTTCGTGGAAAAGGCTGTAACTTGTTTTATGGCTTTTCTCGAAAAGTGAGTAAACTCCTAATATCGGTTTAATAACTGATGGAAACAACATAAAGTTCCAGACTGGTACATTCATAATATAACAAGTAATTCTTCTTCTTAAATCTATATAACTTTAGTTACCTGCAGAGCTATTTATATCAATTTAAATAATGGTAAAATCGTTTCATTTTATGTATTTTGAAAATTTATCATATTAACAATTTTTTAAATTTTAAACTAAAACATGCAAAATGTCGTATTCGTAATGAGGTCAGCTATTGATAGAATAATGTAAAATACTCCTGACTTCTTTATGAAATAAATCGATGAACCGTTTCAATCTGAATTACAAATTGAGATAGAATATTACTTCTTCTGTTTGCTCCTGAATCAATTTTACTTCAAGATCAGTAGTTTTCGTTATTAGCCTGTCTTATTTGCTGAAAAAGACCGTAAATAATTGGATGATTAATTCATGCAAAATTTACAATAAAAAAATCTGAGATACGTTGCCAATTGAAAATTGAATAACAAAAAGTTACGGAATCTTTAAACAGGGTAGACGCTATCCTTGTTCAAAAAATACCATCGTCATTAATTTTTTAATTTTTTCTCACCTAAAATCGAAAAAGACAATTTTATAAAAAAATGTAAAAGTTTAAAAATTCCGCTAGAGAACAGTCATTCAGGGTTGCGATCTTGGATGTGCCCTATGCAGCTTCCGGAAAATTAAACGTTTTCAATACTCCGTATTATGTTATCCTGGACTCCTATTGAACTGACCCAGCGCTCCAGAATGTGTGTCCAATATCAGACGAATACAAACCGGCGTTCTACAAGGGAACATCCTTAGTCCCATTCTGTTTGTGATTTATATTGCTGATTTTCTTATGGTCCCCAATATCAGATCATTCTTTCTCACCAATTCGCCTTCTGTCTCTATCATTCCACGATACAGCAAGGATTAAGATTTTTTGACATTTCCTTCTCTCTAGTTTTTTTTTATTAATTAATTTTATTTAACTCTTGTGTACATACACATTATGTTTTGCTAATAAATACTGATATACAGTACACTCAAAAAGTGTGATTAACATGGCATTTGAGGGTGGGTCCTGCCCTATGGCAGTCCACACAATAATTAACTGGAGTATAATAATTTGAGATAAATAAATATCTCATTAATAAATAAATTAACCTACTTTTTTGTTTTTATCTATAATCATAACGTCAGGCGCACGTTTACACTAGCACTTATTTACATTAACACATATTTACAATCTGTAGTCCGTATGATGCTTTCTTTTTAGCCGTCTTTGTTGGCGGGGTGGAGGCATATTCCCTGGAATTTGTGCAATTGCCGGATTCGGGTGGGAGTCAGCTTTGGCAAGCAGCATCGGTTATCTCTTCTTTAGTTACCCTTCTACTGATGTCAACGATATTTCATGATGGAGCTGTTCATTCCTTACGAACCAGGGCGCGTTTGTTATTAACCGTAATACACGGTTCTGCAGCGTTTGTAACCTTTTTTTTCTCTCTAATGAGCAAGTAGTATTATTGCTTGGGTTGATTACTAGGTGTGGCATAGACTTTTGATAGGGTCTGTACCAAGGAATTATTCATAAACGTAAACACTTCTTACTCACTCTTTATTACCTTATTCTAGAATTTTATTTAACTGACGGCTGAGTCAGACTGAAGTGCAGCAACGAGTACTCATATATCAATATAAGTCGGTGAATACAAGGGAGCATTCTTGGTTCCATTTCTAAACACACCAATAATATCGTTACCGTTTGTCTTCTAATCCGAATCCCATCCAAGGAACCAACGTCTAAGAACAAGTTGAATTTATTCGAGTTGAGCATAAAGTGAAGGACTTGACTGAATTAGGAAAACCGAACCATTATTCATTTGCATTGAAAAAGAGTTCTTGCTCTCCGCTGTACATCAACAACAACACTTCTCTTCATGTCAGATACTTAAGTCTGTTTCTGGGTTCCCCACATAACATCGAAAAAAACTTATCGTAAGACTTTGAAAACTACAGACCTTTAGGACCGAAATCTGCATTGGCCGTCAAAACGCAAGCAATTCTTTTCATGATATTACGGCGATAATACTGGACCCAAAAAGTAGCTTCCACTCCAACTATAGACTATATAAACACGTGAAATTGCCATTTAAGACTTATGAGACTCCAATAAACTAACTCTTTACAGGACATTACTGTGACCATTTGTACGTGCGAAATAGATCTATGCGATTCCGCCAAGCCACCGAATATCCAGCGCTTCCAATCCTTCTAATTAATAAATTTCAGATAAATTATCAAAGCTTCTTAGTACAATAACCTCACTATCCTCAAAGACCTCAACATTCCTTTTGTCAACGACCTGATACGATCCCGTTTCCAAAAGTTCCACAAGTTCTTTCCATCCAATCTAACCCTACTGGCCAAGCCTTATCCACAATTTTCTATCCTGAGAAAGCGCCACACCGCTTGAAACCTTCTCGCCTTTTAAGCTCTCAGATGAAGTGTCAGCGTTGGCTGGTTCTCTTAACATGGGTCCTCCGCGTCAGTCTGGGGGTTATCGGGAAAAAAGGGCCAGAGGCGACGGTGGGAATCGAACCCCACGACCGCGGCGTGAGAGTCTCTCATGCTAACCACTCGGCTACCGCGGTCCCCCTGAAATTGTTGTGATCAATAAAAAAAATTGTGTACATATTTGTTATAGGTATTAATACGTATAGGTTACAAATAAATTATTATATAATATAAATTTTTTTCTTGATGAAGAAGAAATCGACCACGACGGTTAATGTGTTTGGGATCTGGTTTCTGATCAGGTAGAGAAGGAAGTAGACCCTGTGATCACTTGCCAAGCTTTCGGCCTTTAAATCATCATCAGGGCAGCATCCTGTTTCTCATATTAACATTACTGAATGACGAAAAAACACCGACGATATCGACTACGAGGTCTGGAAGTACATGTGGTTGGTTAAGTTGAAATTAAGACAAATATTTTCAGTTTTTTCAAGAATGGTGGTCTCCCCAAAATGCAGGTCCAGTCGAAAGAAAAACGTTGTTTTTGAAATACGTTTTTTTTGTTTGATCATCATCATTGAAAATTTTTTGTGTTTGAAATACGTTTTTTCTTTATCGACTGGACCTGCATTTTGGGGTGCAAAAAACTTGTCTTAATTTCAACTTAACCAACCTCGTGTACTTCGAGATCTCATATAGTCGATGTCATCGTGGTTTCTTCGTCATTCTGTAATGCCTAATATGATTATAGGATAGATAAATATTTTTATTAGTATAAACTTTTTTTAATGTTTAAATCAAACGTTTCATAAGGAAACGAATTTTTATCCTTATTTAGTTTCGTTTTGTGGTCAAAAACGTTGTTCTAAATGTTTATAAATTATAATTGTTCTTTAATTTACTGTTTTTAACAGGTGTTATGTTCTTTTGAAAATCATTTCATTACGGACACGTTTATAATCAACTTTGAAGGTTACCTGCATACATTTTCCAAGTGGCTAAGGTCATTCAATAGCAAAACAACCCTGGAAGCCGAGAAAATTTAATTAAGCAAATGAGCGGGGGAGGTATTACCATTTGCCTGAACAAGGCAGGAGATCTTAAATTTAAATGGCATTTAGTATGGAGATCGAGGGGGCCGATACTATTTTTAACATAGACCTTTATTTGTAACCTGACCATTCGCAGGTCAGAGTTTAAATATATATTTAAATCTAAGTTTCTTTACAATTAATTGACGTCAACAGGATTTTCTTTTGCGTATTGCGGACAACTAGTCTAATTTTCTGGCTTTATGGCTTACTTAAAATAGTATTTTTTGGTAAATAATAGGAAAGAAATTAGTTTTTTATATGCTATACAATCGAATTTTCTCACTGTTTTGACATTTTATGAAAATTTAACAATTAAAAAAAATGAAAGTTTCGTTTTATGTTTTAAAACAAAATAAAAAAATTTGAACATCGAGGTAAACATTGGTTTTCCCATTTTAAATCCCTCAGTGAATTACCTAATCCTATTTTTAAAAAATTGCGTTTTTAGATAGTAAATTTTTAATTTAGAACATTTATTATTAATTTTATTAATTATTTAAAAAACCTTGAATCATTGGAATTAGTGAGTAATTTAATTACTCAAAGAGAAGGCTATTCGATAATTTTTTTCAATATAAATAATTTATCCATCCATAATCTCAAATACATTATGATGGTTTTAGGGTAGTTTTTTGTAGAAAAGGATGTGTAGATGGAAAGAAATCGTAGGACGAGATATGCCTATGGAAAATAAACTTAGACTAATAAGACCGGGGTCGTTTTGTAGCTGTTTGAAGAGCAGCTTTTTTTCAGTTACTCGATCCTGGAAACTTGATCATGTGAATTAAGCCTTTTACACAACACTTTTCAACATCATTACTGGGAAATTGGAACGTTACGGAAGAGCTATAGAGTCATCAATTATTTCTTGAAAGGCTAATTGTTAAAGTGTACAAAACTTAGAAAAATAATTAATTTTTCTGCTTTTTCTTTAAGTGAAGTTTGATTTCAGTAAACATTACATTGTAAAACAATGGTTTTTGTCTTTTTATTGTTTTTTTCCAGCATAGTCAACGCGCGGGGACGGTTTGGCTGGGGACCGTTGGGGGACATCTCTGCGCTCTCAGAGCGCGTTATGCTCCGGACTGGGTGATGGCGTTGGACTTTTCCAAGGGTAGCTTTTCCATGTTAGGTTTTTATCCACCACCATCGGGAACAGTCTGTTATGTTGAGAATTTCCCCGTTACACATGGAGAGACCAGGTGTCCTTCTTGGCCGGTCTCGGGGGCCGCCTTCCGAGGGCCGGTAACATCAAGCAATGAATGTAGATGGCTAGATGTACACTAGTTCAAGGCAAAAAAAAAACACTTTTGCCGAAGTGTCTGGAGGTTAGCTAACCTTCAATTGATGACAGATGATACGTTGCAAAACGTCAGTTGTTCTTTGCGAGATTTCTCTTTGCCGTCTGCTAGGTGAAAAACTTTTTTAAATTTATTTACAGTGCATTATATCTACCTTTAAGTTGGTACCAAGTAACAATTTGGGTATAAAACAATTGAATAAAGGAGAGAGGAGAAACTACCCACTGGTAGCACTTCTATGAATTCTAAGTTATCTATTTAATCGAGGTTAGTGTCACTGTCATTGGAAAGGTGTAGTGTTTTTAGTCAGCGATGAGGGTTGAAAGGAATTCGTCGGAACGAGAGTTTTTTTATTTGAGGATTGATGGTGTTTGGTTGGTTTGTATGAAATTGGCGAGAACCGGAGTGGATTACATCTTGGACCGAAGGAATATTTAGGTCTATATGGGTGAACTTGTAATTTACCAGAATAAGGATCGCAAGCCTCCTCTCTGATTGCAAGTTTGTCTAGATATCTTGGTAAGGATGGTTTAATTGCTGCCTTGAAAGGCTCGAGTTATTTTAAAACAACAATATTTCCATCATGAAATTTTTTTTGAGGTCTACGGTGAGGTGAACCTATTTTGTTCGTTTTTGATATTGGGCTTCTTGTGACAACCCTGGAATCACCATAGCAAGGAAACTTCAAATTTAAACACCAATTAAGTTATTTAAACTTAAATCTAACTGTAATTTGATCGTTTCTGATCTTGTTGATCTGCCTATCATTGCTGTTTTGGTCTTCAGCGGTTGTACTGAAGATGGCGAGAAGTCGAACCGATAGATCAAACGAGCAATTAAATTAAGACCATCAGAAACGTCCAAATTATAGGTTCCATCACTCCGCACCCAAGAGGAAAGATCACAATGTCACTATTTACAATTCATTTCCAAGACTAATATGGACTATGAAATATGTATCAGTATTGGAAATATTTCTGCATGTTTGCAGCAGTTATGGTTTTGAGTTCCCCCCAGAAATCGGCCAAATGTGTCGTGTGAGACAAGCTACATTAGTAATTGTAAAATTCATAATAAGCACAGAAAACTTGGTTCATTTTTTAAATATTAGACGTGGAAAAAATCTTTTTTGCTCTCATGGTTTGAAATCAAGAATTGGGAATGGCAGGTGTTTCATTATGTTAATATCATTTCCCTTCATCGCTTGGTAATGCAGATGTAGCATAATCACTTCTGAATTAATTGACTAGATCATTAATCATGCGTTCATTACCTAAAGATCAATATTCACTTTTTGGAATGTCAGGAAAAAATGCTTTTGTAATTTATTAAAAGGTGATAAATTAAAAGGTTAATGTATGTTTTGATAAACCACACAATACAAATTGAAAATATACGTTGTCATGATTTTACAGAACACTGAAAAATTATTAATTTCGTATTTAAAAAACAATAAGTGTGTATATTTAAAAGAAAGATCAAAATTAACAGGCGAAGAAAGGACCCTGTTTTATAACTTGAATGTACTGATCTGAAGGGTTGATTGCGAGGGTTGAAATTCCCCATCGGACTAATTAGATTGGAAGAAAAATCCACCTGTTTAACGGTACCTGGTGTTTGGAGGGGGTGTGGAAAAGTGGAAATGAAAACTGTATGAGGGGTTCGTTTAAGCGAGAATCTGAGGGGTGAAAGGGCGGCCGCCCCCGTCCACGCTATCACCACCCCCAAAGTCGGGCTTCTCTTTCAGACGAATAAACGGCCGGATGATCAACCCGTTCACTACCCATTATACTCTCGTAGTTGCTGTTGAAAGTAATTTCGGTACAATGGGGATCGCACTGTTTTGTACGATTCTACCTCAGCTCGAAGAGTTCGGTGTTTGATTTCTTTCAGATTTTCGGTTTGTTCAAGAGAGATTATTTTCACCTTCAACCAGCAATCGAAAGGAAAAGTTCCTAAGGTAACGTCGATACTAAAAACCTATAAACTTTTTTGTATATTATCCATAATGCAAAAATTATAGTTTTACTCGTGAAGTGGTTTCTGAAATATTATACACATTGTCTAATATGTAAAAAAAACTAAACACCCCAGGGTATTTTATCAGTTTATAAAACATGCATATTTTTTAATTTATAATATGAAATTATGAAATACAAGAAAATGGACTAATTTTAGAAATTTACCTTTCAGAACAAACAAGACTACAACAAAAATTTAAATGTGAACCCTCCCTTCAAATTTAAAAATCGTTGTTCACCTTGAAAAACCTTGTTGTTAAAAGTATAAATAAGAGCAAAAGAGAAAACGCTATGTTTGTTTTTATAAGTTCGTTGCGGTTGCTCGTCGTAGGCGTCATCATTGAGTTGTTTCACCAGGCAGATGACCTGCCTGAGCTCTCCATTCTCCCAAAAGTTTTCCGCCTTCACAGAGCTCAATTTAAACTGAATTTGTCCATTTATATATGCTATTATAATGTTTACTTTATTCTATAAAGGGTGGCAACTTGTACTCAAAATTTATTCAACCTAGGAAACAATACATAAAACGTTTTCACCACAAGCACTAATTATAGTGTGTTATTTTGTCTTGTGTCATAATGTCATGTCGTGTCATCACTTGGAGGCCTGTAGTTTTTGCAATTTCTTTTCCGCGCTTTGCTAAGTTGGTAAAGGCTTCTACCAGTGGCAGATTCTTTGTACAATAACCCCGGAGAAAAATTCTGTAATTGGTTAAAGAAACAAAAATCTTCCAGGAAAACCATTGGAAGAGATGGCACGACAAAAGTTTAAAAGCCAAAAGGGGAAACCCTTCGACTACAATCGGGATAAAATGTTTATGGCGTTGTGTAAATCAAATACTAAGATCTAAACACACATTCGTTTTTGATTTGAAAACAGTGTAGCATTTTTGTTGTATGTTATTTTACGTGTTATTTTTGCAATGTTTGACATTTCTCTTAACTGGTTTTTATGTGGTTTTTGTTTCAAGTTTCAACTCGTATTTGCCACGCTGGCAGATCTGGGTTTGAAACCCTGCATAGTAAATAGCTTTTTAAAAGAGATTATTATAAAAAAAAAGGATTTTGAAATGGTTCTAACACTTCGTTAGGGATACTCAATGCATAGTTGAATTTTTATTTATGACAGGAATTTTTTAATTTAATTATTTTGGATTGTTGATGGTTTTGTATGATCAGAACAATGTGTAAAAGTATGGATTTTTTATAATAAATGTGGACCACAGCTTTAAAAACAGTACCCAGACGGGTATCTTTATTTTAAACCCAGTATATCAAAATATAAGTATTTCTTCAAAATGCCTTTATAAACCCCGAGGGCTTTACCGTCCAGAATTCTGATGAGCAAGCAGCATTGAAATTATTCCCGAATATCACGAGAGGTGATACAGCATAAAAAATATAATATGGAAAAACTTTTACACCCGACATTATTAATTTATTATACGTTTAACATTGAATACGATTTCGTATGTCATAAACGAAAAAAGTTCCAATATCGATATCCCGTAACCAGCGGATTATATTACCTATATAATTGTTAAAAATTAATTGCTTTTGATACTTTCTGATGCGATGATCCAATTATACTAATCAGTTGAGATGTATCAATCGTAATGCATTACCCGCTGTAAAGTGATCATACAATCATCAACAACCGTTATCCGATTTGAGATTATATACATTTACCCTATAGAATTTACAAGCAATAAATGATTGGTTATATTCGGATATCTCAACTGTTAAGTGATTTTGTCGTCCTGAAATATATTTTCAATTTTTTTTATACTTTCAAATTTTTAATAATTAAGAGAGATTTTTCAATAAGATTTTTCTTATATAAACAATTTATTTGTTGGCTTTACATGTAAAAAGTTACAAACATGTGCCTGCTGTTTTTTTCTCGGTCACAGCACAGCATCCGGAGGACACAGGTTAACACGTTCACTGCGGATGACATCAAACTGTCCCCATTAAAACGTTGTTACTTTATTATTCGGAAATCGTGAGATGCGGATTGGTGTGATGTAACATTCTGTTTATCGTGCCAACGTTTCGATCTTTATTGAGATCATCTTCAGGGCCTGGGATTTACAAACAATGTTTAAATTTAACAAATACATGAAGGATGCGAAAAAAAGTGAATTTATACAATGCAAAAACATATTTTTTGAATTCAATCAAAGAATTTTTACTCACTCTGTTTGTTTTCTGCGTAATTGTGCCATTCTTGCGTGTCGTATTGAGAGTGCGATATTGCTGTTTGACGTTTACATACGTTGGAATTTGAAGGGGTGGGGAATGAAGTTGGTATAGAAAGACGTTTTTGTATAAGGAGTCGGCTTCTTTGAGGTGAAAAGAGCCGACGATGGGAAAAAACGTTGGAAATGGTTCGGCCAGATTATCCGTTCAGGATTATATAGACGGGGATACATAGGAAAAGGAAAGCTAAATTGTTGAAAACTTGACTACGTGAAAATGTTTGATGTGTGGAATATGATGAATGTTTTATATGTTATATTATATGTTTTGTGTGATTGATGATATATGTATGTTATCGATATTAAATTTGATTAATGATATTAGCATAGCTGCGAAGTCACGATAGCTCAGTAGAGTAGCGGCATCGTGCGTTCGAATCCCGCTCGTGACACTGACTTTTTTATCTCAACTAAAAACCTTAATTAATTGAAAGATATTAATTGGTCAAGCGGACCACGAAAACTAGTGAATTTAATAATTAAATTGTTTAAAATAGCCAGATGGAAACTTGATTTTTATCAGTGTATCCATGTGATTTTTTGAACGTAAATTTTTCCCCACAAATTATTATGGAATTTCTCTTCCACTTTGTATGTAAAAATGATTATTTGAAAATAGTAGGAAGCCATCGTGAAGAAAAGTCACTTTCCCTACATTCTAAAATTATTCTATGTATTGTATTGCACATGTACAAATAAAAATCTATTCTATTCTATCACTGTATCCAATTTATCAAGATCTAATATAGTCAAGTCTAATTTCTAAATAAAACTATCACACAATAAAAATTCCATTAACCATTAATATTGACCAGTTAAGTGTCTGAAGGCGTGTTACTTACTAATAGTAAACCCTTCAAAATCACAAAAAACTGCAATTCTTTCAATAAAAAGACGGTTCAAAGTTTCTTAATTCATCTACATAAATGAATCAAAAACAATATAGATAAATTTAATTTTAGGTAAATTGTATTATTACATTTTATTGTGGTTTATAACGTAAAGAAAATTAATATGTTTCAAACAATGTAGCAATTAAATCTCATGCTGTTTATGGGATGATAGCAAAATATTTAGTTTTTTGTATTTAAAATGCGATTGACAGGTTAATAAAATAAAAATTATCATTCTACAATTAAATGTTATTATAAAACATTTACACAATAATTTATTGTTTGAAATGTATTAATATTATTATATAAAGTTATCACCTGTTTTTTTAACAAAACAAAATGAAGAACAGCCCCGGCAAATATGGCATTGTCAAGTATGAATTATTCAAAAACTATGGTATTCAGTGTGGTGCGAAAGGCTGTCATGTTTTACGTTTCTCAGACATGGAAGGGTAAAAAATAGGACGAAATGGAAAGACAGTTTTCTTTTTATTTTACAAAACAAAAACAAAGAAATGCCGAGACATCCCGCTGCAGCTGTGTTCAACAAGGCCAAAATAATCGTGCATTTGTATTCAGCGTGTAGGGACACTTCAACTGCCGAAAAAATCGCCTGCCGAATCGCATACTCCAACAATCCATAACAAAAAGATGACACGCTACTGTGTAAAAATAACCCTGGACGGTACGGTTACATGAGACGCATAACAAAATGCTGACAACCATTTTCACCGACACACAAAACAAAAATTGAAATTATTTTGCATGTTGGAAACAACACAAAGAGGTTTAATAAATTCATACTGCGAATTATTACAAAAAAATGTAATTGCATATAACTCTCAACAAAAGGCACAATACTACAGGAAAGTGATAAAAGCCGCAGACTATGAAATGTTCATTTTTAAAACATTCAACGCTGGACATTAAAAGAATATGTCTTATTATTAAATAATTTATGTCCTCTCTTCGAAAATATAAAACGTAAAGTATGATAATATGCAAGAAAATTATCAAATTAATTTAAATTAAGCTTAATAAGCTTGGTCGTTTTTGATAATTCTGGTTTATTTATCATCTTTCCTCCTTGTTTTATTATCGGACTTGTTTCAGCTTCTTCCCATCATACATCATCAGTGCCTCCCAAAGGTCACAGGCCTACTATTTAGCACTTAACATATAAAAATCTGCAAAGAAACTTAACTTGATTTAAATAAATTTAAATAGCTTTTCTTACTTTAATCTATGCTTATTTTTTATGATTAACTGAAAGTTATGTTTAATTCTTAACTTAATTTGTTGAAGTCGTGTAATCTACAATAAATCAAGAATATTGTAGTTTACAAAAACACCTTTTCATTTTTTGTCGACGTTCGTCCTTTATTCGGGTCATCATCAGGGCATAAATTGTGGTGCATTCTTGTGGTGTCACATTGGTTTTGTGTGAAAGTGTCTGTCACAACTAAATTTGCTTAGCATGAATCTTAATTTATAATTTCAAGCAATCAATCCTAACTTTCAACTTCAATTTTCCCTATATTATTAACGTCCTTTTTTGAATTCTTAGCTTCTAAATTAAAGCTGCTAAGTTAAACAGGATTATTAATTTATGGCTTGAAGTTAAACTAAATTCTTAAATTACATTAAAAAAATTTAATTCTTAATTTTTAAGTATAAAATGGCTTTATGGTTAACATTTTACTTTAAGCTACGTTTAATTCATAACTTTTAACTTTTGGTACAGCATGATTCTTAATTTTTTACTTTAATTTAAGCTTAATTCTTAACTTAAAATTTTAAGTAATATAAATTCACTAATTTCGTGGTTCGCTTGACCAATTAAATCATTACAATTAATTAAGGTTTTTAGTCGAGATGAAAAAAAGTACCTTAATTTAAAAAAAAGTACCTTAATTCTTAAACCATATTTGCTTAGTGGTCATAATTGACGATAGTAATTATTCCAATTAATTATTATTTTTATCTAAGGTTTTTGGTTGAGACGAAAAATTAGTGTCACGATCGGAATTCGAACCCACAACTAGAGCTACCGTGACTTTGCTATATCAAGTGGTTAAAGCAGCAGCGGTTTGAGCCGTAGGTCGTCGGTTCGAATCCTGCTCGTGACACTAATTTTTCGTCTCAACCAAAAAGCTTAGATGAAAATAATAATTAATTGGATTAATAAGTTAAGCTTTAATTTTGTACTTTTGACTTGAATCTAAGCGATTAATTTTCATGGTTTAATTGTATCTAATTGTAAATGTTTAACTTTTAACTTTGAATTACTATTTATTTTCAACATTTATCTTTACGTCAAATTTAATTATTAACTTATAACTTAAAAGTAATTTAAATTTTAAGTTGTATTTTGTGAGTAAAATTTTTTCTCGAATCAAACATTATGGGTGTTGTTCACTCTTAGAAGTGGTTAAACGAGGTTCACTTGACCTTTCCAATGACTGCTATCGAACTGTGGCTTGTAGAGAATTGTCTTTTTATCCCAAAGCACCCCTGTTCCAAGAAATGGATCGTTACCTTGTCGAGGTCTCGTAAATTTCTGTCATTTAACAAAGAAGGCCAACATGTTTGTCTAGAAAAAACCTTATTTTATGATAAATATTTTTATCATTTAAGTTGTCTGTTTAGTATTTTCATTTTAAATTTCACCTCATTTCCATTGAGTGATTCAAGGGTTTTTAGACTTAACATATTTCACGGACATCCGTTTGTTAACATAATTGACGTATATAACTTTCATTACGTACACGATTTTCCAAACTGCCGCAGTATTTTACCATTTCAAATTACTTATTTTAAGAAAAATGCTTATTTTAGCAGCGATTAAAATGAGTTGAAATAGTTTATTATGGTTGCGAAAAGGTTTAAAAAAATATAATTACAGGGAAATATTCGCTAGTAAATGTTTATATACAACAACCAAGCGTTTTTATGTTTTTATATTGAAATAACTTATTAATCATTAGTGTTTATGCGAAGCTCGAATTATTTACACGAAATTTAGTATTGAAAAAACTGTTATATTTGCTGTTTATATTATTTATTAATTTGTTTAATGAAAGTAATACTGAAAAAAACATATATTCTTCCTTGCAAAGTTTTGAGTTTTGTTCGCATGATGGATGAACTTTCTCAAGTTGTGCATTACTCGAGTAACTCTTGTCGCAAGTCAAAAGTACAGAAGGGCTTGTTACAATAGCCTACCTGTTCATTCAAATTTCTAGACTTTCCTGACGGTTATGGTTAAAATCAGAAAGGTCAACGTGATTTTATTTTAATTCCCAGTCATATTTATATAAATATGCCATTTTATACAAACTGTACCTACGCTGTAATGTAAAATTCATGGGACGAACATTTCGTTATTGTTGTGGGTTCCCATAAAATTATGACTATTTGTTTGTAGAAAATAAGTATTTTATTTGCAAACCTGTATTACTATTCAAGCGTAAGTTGTTGGAGCATTAAACAACAAATCAATGCATATCTTAATATACCTGTCAACACAACTTTTTGTTATTACATAATAGATTCAAAAACTCCAAAAAAATTATATTTTCGAGGTAAAAATATTCTCTTTGTGGTGATTTCTCGTAATTTTTTTGCCTCTAAGCAAGGTTCTTAAAAGCGGAAGTTTTGGACCGTGCTTTATCCTTGGAAGAGCCTCTTTCGCAAACAGGATTGCTGTTGTTGCGGAAAATCCTAAGCCCTATTTCATGCATCACGTGTTATTTTTCACCAACGTCTTCTCGCATGGTGTCTACAAGGCGGGTAATTTTTCTGGCTTAATTATCTTTTACAATGCCAATATGATTTGCATGGCTTCACTTACTTTTTGACTTATTTGTACCCAAACAATGCCGGTTTAAAACAACTTTAACGAAATATTTTATTATTCGAACACATCAAATCTTTCAATTCTATAGAGTTTATTTTACCTAGTACACTAAATCATAAAATTCCTAACTTTGTATTTTAATTAATTCTATGAATATATTTACAATAGGTACATAAATGTAATGATGTGCGAATACTTAATGCAAAAATGTTTAAATATTTATTCGTTTGTTTTAGATTTCTAGGCAAATCTTCAATCAACAACAAAAGCTGGCCGGATTAATTAAAAGTTTAAAATGTTCAGTCTGTTTCATTGATTAACCATGGAAACTGTTTTTTCCTTCATTTGCACGATATCCCTATCTATGTGCACAGTGTTCTTCTGTTTGGTTTTAACAATGTTTACCTCAACAAAAAAAACCTTCGATTGGTTTATTCAAATCGTATGAAAATAGTTGAAATTGAATCGGTAGAAAATAATCGAGTCAAAGGTTGGAAAGAAGGAATTGGATTTGGTCCTAGTGAAATGTGTTAAAACTTTTAATCAAAATGGTGAATATAAAATTTTTAAATTTACTGTACAGCCCATGGATTTGTAATTGTTAATAATATAAAAAAAGTAAAATATAAACGGCTCTTCGTCCACAACGCCCAACGGGTAATTGGACACTCTGTTACAATTAGAATTAATTTATTTTTATAGTAATTAGTGAAAAAGTTAATTGTATTTATAGTGTTTGAGAAACATGTCTGGATCATAAAAAGGTGACAATTTCGTAACTTGTACACCATATCTTTAAAATATATTTTAGAAATGTAAGTTAGGCAAAAGGCATAGAACTTGGAAATTTATCAAATCAAGCAAAATATGATGTATAACAATGTACAATTGTTGTCAAACATACAGTTTAAAATCATTTCTGTCATGTATTTTTAAAATTTTATTCTTTCACTGAATTTTTTTTTTAGTTCAAGGGCTTCAAACTTTCGAAATATGAAAACCGTGGATAGAAGAAATGTAACTGAAAATAACAAAAGTTCAGATGCTAAATGAATATAATAGATTGTTTGATAAGTCGTGAATAACATAATTATGCGTTATATCAGATATTAAAATGATGATAAATGATAAAATAAAACTGATGAAAAATATGATAAAGTAATCTATTTATGCACAAAATATATGTGTAGTAAAAAATTATTTCATATTTTGAATTTTAAGACAATTTGTTGGACTGATTGTTCCACTTGGTCCAGCTGTTACTTTCTACAATATTCTTTATTAGTGAAACATATCCATGGAGAATAGACGGTAGATATAGAAGAAATGGTTTTTGCGGATAAACAATGTATGAAGTATAGAACTTAACGAGTGTTTTTTAGCGACCAATGGTTCAATAAATGGCTGAACTAGTGAGGAGCGGCCAGGATAGATGTATTTCAGAAAGAAACCTTTTTATTTTATTTTCGACGTTTTGCCGCTTATTCAAATCATCATCGACGCCTGAGTAAATTACAAACATATATTGATTGGGCAAATTATATAAAAATTATACAATAAAAATGTAAATAATTGTGTTAATAGAAAATTGAATATTAGTTTAACCAAAGTATTTATACGCACATAAATTGTGGTTTATTACTAGTGTTATTTTTGTTAAATGCATGCGTGGTATAATTATGAAATGTAAATTTGTATCCGGCTGTTCAGACAGAGTGGGGAAGATGGTACGGTTTGAATGAAATTTTCTTTGAAAGTGGGTGGCTTTTTGTCTCAAAGAAGTCGTGAATGGGGATTAATTTTCTAATTCGGCGTTTATTCAAAGGATATAGTTAATTATATTATCGTAGATTATAATTAACTTTCTTTCTAATATTAGTCTTATTTACATTTTTATTGCATAATTTTTAAAGAGTATAATTTTTTCCCATCAACATATTTATGTAATTTACTCAGACGTTGAAATGAGCCGAATAAAAGTCGAAACGTCAACAATAAAGTAAAAAGATGTTTTTCCGAAATACATTAATCTTGGTTCCTCACTGCTTCAACCATTTGTAAAATTTAATCTTGGAGTATCTCTATGGGGTGATCATGTATCATTTAAAAACTACGGTAACTTTCCAACTGATGAATTTGTTTTAAAGTTATACTTAAGTTGAAAAGTTACATATTTAATTATCAAAACCTAATTTAATTATTGATGATTTCTAAATGTCAAGTATGTCAATTTATCGTGAACATTAAGTGATTGTTGAGTGCTTCCTTTTTGGAGTAGCAAGAGTCGCCTTTGAATGTTAAATGTGGGAACGTTCTGTTTAGAATTCTGTTAGCACACATTGAAATATTACCAACTTCTACTTTTCAACCAAGAAAGCATAGTCTATATCACATTTGAATTTCTTAGTGTCGAAAATTTCACAACGAGGCCGAGTTAAGTTTTGGCGAAGGAAGTTGCCCGGCGTTTTGCCAATTTGCCACTTACATTCTAAAGCTTCCCAACGTCTTTTCTCAGTTTCAGATTCGAGGGAGTCGAAAACGGCCGCCCCGACGAGTAGATAGGTGAAGGTGCAAACGATCAGCGATAGAGTTCGGACGTTTTGCTTCTTCATCCTCCGGGGGACAGCATGCTGTTCCGGTCGGGGCTAGCCCCTCCGGCCATCCCCTCCGCCCCGCCCCACCCTCATCACCTGGAAAAGAAACAATTTACAAAATTAAAAGGTGTAACACAACAACTGTGCTAAAAGTTTTATTAGGCCTTTTTCTACCTCCGTACCTGTATGAAAAAATGTTTTATATCAGCACAAGAAATCGTTATGTGCATTGCTATAATTTTATATTTAACAAATAAATTAATAAAACTGATTTACACTTCATTTGATTTCTTAAAAAATTATTTTTCACGCTAGCATAGCGAGGGTTTTAACCTTTATCAGTTGATTTTTTGTTTTTAAAATAGTTTTGCTTTTCACGGAGTCGGCGTTATGCTAAATCCACAAGATCGGCACGTCTTGCACAACTGAAGAACTGTGCGCCTTGAATGGCATTCCTCTAGCTCTTGATTTGTTAATGTTCATATTGAATAATTTTTAATATAAATAAAAAAATAATGAAAGAAAAATGAACTAAAATATGCTTAGGCCTCTTATTACTCCTAGATTCTTTTTTCTACCTACGTCTTGAGACACACTATAGACCTTTTAACGACGAAACTTCGTAAAAAACCGTGTTTGCCATGTACAAAAATCATTATCTAGGCCACAACTCATAACACCCGGAAGTCCACAAGGCGGTGTGTGGGCACAATTTCTCTATTTGATGTATGTCCAATTTTTCCCCAACCATCTCTTCCGTGAACCTAAGTAATCAGTGGACTTAACAAATTCTTCCTATTTCTTATTTAAAGATCTTTAAATGCCTTTTTTAAGACTTAATCTGAATCAGATAGTTCCAGAAAGCTAATATTTCCCTCCTCTTGCTGTTTACTTTATTTGAAAATTGCTTAACATTTTTATACGATCTATCATAATTTGTTAAATTATTAAGCAAATATATCAGGTCCGTTGGCAAGTCATGGCAAAAGAAAAGATTTGACGATTCTGCCGCATTGTCTAAGAAGAAAAAGTTTGGCCTTCCGTGATAGACGCCACATCATCGACTCTGCTAGTTGCCTAGCCTAGGTGGAACTGGGGCATGTTGGTATTGAAATATCCGTGTCCTGCCATTATTTGGGTGATAAATTTGGAAGAAATTTGGTTATAAAGCGTACTCAATGCTTGACAGATAATTTTGACCCATCTTTCCTACGACGAATCGTCACTAAATTAAGTAAAGAAATTTAGATCTTGTTTTCTCTTAGTGCCCTTCAAAGCAAATCTACTCAGATTCTATAACCTTGACTAATGTTGGTTCCTTTCCATTTTTTGCTCCCGGACTGCGATTTTCGTCAAAGGAAAATGTTGATTGGTAAACGTAAGTAAAGATGTAACGGAAGATGTTATCCCTGAACGACAAACTTTCTGTTTGAGAACGAAATTTCCCATGTTTTTAATTTAACGTTATTAAGCTTTTGACTAATCAAGCGTTATGTTCAATTAAAGGTAATTAATTGCAATAAAATTTCAGCTAATTTAAGAGAATAACTGAGCGACATTAAAATATTAGAAATTATTATTTTGCACACTACTGTACATTATGTTCTGATTGACTTTTACTTTTAGTTTATTAATCAAACAAACATGTATACGTTACGCGATGCATAAAAATATAATTGTGTTATACAACTTGCATCTTACAAGAAATGTTGAACATTAAGATAGTAGGATGCAAGTTCTATTGTAAGATATACTGCCCATAAAGATATGTTTGGAAAGATATGATCATACACGTTCAATTGTTTTTAGTGACCGGTTGTTCAATAATTTGTTCGTGACGTGAAGAGGAGCGGTCAAGAATGAGGTAGTTTAGAAAAACTAGTCCTTTAGCACACACTTCAACACAAAGAAATAGACATTCAAACATAAAAATCTCTCCATAATAATTTACCCATACTCCAAAATTGTATAGAGTTGTCAAAACCCACAAACACACATCTTCTTTGAGACCAATAAGTTCCTTCGTGTATTTGTTGACAAACGATCTATCAAAATACCTCACCAACACACTCAATAAGTACGCAGACACACTAAAAAGACACGCTTCATTTCGAAAACAACATAAACCAAATCATCATACTCCCAAACTATGCAGTTATATCTCTAGACGTCTCATCGCTTTTCACAAACGTCCCAATAGCCGTAACACTTAACATTATCAAAGACAAATGGCACGACATAACACTACACCCAAATCTCTCTCAAACATCCTTCACAACAATGTTACGACACTGCTGCACAAACGTAAATTTCCATACATTAACCATTACTACAAACTACGGTTCGTCATATAATCTATATAATTACTTAGAACTGTTATTGCAAAACTATCTTACACTCCACCCTTTCTCACTAAATACATTAGTGACATTCTAACAGCAGTACTCTCAGATCAAATTCAAACAACATTAAACACATATTTCAAACAATAACACAACGGAAGCAACAACGATAACAACTAAACACTCCTAACAAGGTAAACAGATGGCACGCTAAATACAGATTGGTACCAGGAACCAATGAACACTAATCGCTAACTCAATTATACATCACATTACTCCCTACACACAATAATTAACCTAGCTAAAAGATTATAATACAGAATTATTTTTTTAAATCCAGAGTCCTTTCACCTGAAAAACATTCGAACATACATACAAATTTATCAAAACCAGAATTCCTTCAAAAAACAATTATTAATCAATTGAATCATAAACAATTATAACTCAGCACTACACAAAACAACATTAACCTAATCACACAAAGACTAACCAATACGCATGTCCATTCCTCCATACATTGTCACCCCAAAAATTTCATCCCTTTAACACAACATTAAAATAGCTTTTAACCACAAAACAGCACACAATTTTTTTTTCCAAATTTAAAATCACAACACAACAAAGCAGCCTACAAATCCGATTTATAAAGTTAATTGTGTCAACTGTTCAGCTACATACATTAGAATTATATCGTAATATCCGAAGAAAATATGTCTATGATTGTAAGACACCAAAAACCAATCGGCCACACACCATTTTTAAAAACAACAATTATTTCGACAAAAACAAATACTAATTACTTTAAAAAAATTACAAAACGCAACTTTCTAGAAATGGTTTACATCAACAGAGGCACACGCAACATTAATTACAGAATAGATATATACACACTCGGCCGTAGCCAACATCATAAAGTGAATAAACAATTAAAATTTAACTTAATGTTTTCTTCGTTATCGTCCTTAACAATTAACTTTCTTTCCGATATTTGGTAACCCCGAATCACAAATTCAATCCAGAAAATCCCCATTCTCTACTTCCTTTCAGTTAAATAAAACCCCTTAGGATTCCCAGATTTACCACATCCCCCACCCTGCCACAATCACATAAAAACAGCAGAATACAAATTCACGTTTCACAACAATTTCATACAAAACCAATATGACACTACAAGAATAGCACAACACTTTATGTGCGTATGAAATATTTGGTTCAAAATATATTTACATCCGTTTTGTAATTTTTCCAATCACATTCACTTAGGCCCGAATAAAGGCGAAACGTCGGCAAAAAAATGAGATTTTTCTGAACTAATTCATTTTCTACGATAGTCACCACGCCAAGAATTTTTTTTTTGAAATTTCCATTTTTGACTGACGGACCACATAACATTAAAAGCTTAACAAAACAGACGTTTATGTAGCTAACTCATATTGTAATATTTGTTAAAATATTAGTATCTGCTATTGCTTTAAAATGATATTTACATAAATTAATTTGTAAAAGCACTTATTGTTTCAAAAATAATTCTTTTTTAATAAGTTCTAAAATTTATTTTCATTTGTATTTTAATTATTTCCTATTATCAAAAGTTCTGATTTTTAACGATTTATTCACATTTTTTAATCCTTACTTTCACGGCGCCCTCTTTATGCTAAACCATCAAGACCGGCATGTCTTGCAAAACTGAAGAACTGTGCACTGTGAATAGTATTTCTTTTGTGCCTCTTGCTGCTGAATATTTTTTAATATAAAAAGAAAATAAATTAAAGATATTTAATAATTTCAGATTCTAACCGTTTAACTTATTTATATTTCCAGCATATTTTGATTATAAAGTAACCATCTGCTTTTTATATCAATAGAAGATATTGGCGTACTTTACATTTATTTGATTTATTGTCTTTTATCAGACATGACATTCAAAACTGCATTGAAACATTCTATTTTAACACCCAAAAGCGTTTTTCATTACAATAAAAACAACTTGTTTTATGGTAGATAAACGAGAGATACCCTCAAAAAATAATGTTTTTATCAACTTTTGATAATGACACAGCAAATTTATTAATTATTATTTTTACTAATATGTTTGGTGTTCTTGGAAACAATTGTTCGTTGGAAATTTTTCTTATTATAATTAAAAAGGAATTTGTATTGTGCCTTTAGCATTGTTACAATTCTGACAGTATTAGTTTAATTGTACAATTAGTTAAAGATATTACAAGACATTTAGATATTAAGATTGGATTTTAAATATTTATTTTTGTCAAAATTGGCACGCCAAATGTTGGAAAGGGTTGATTCTGCGTGGGCGGAATCAAACGGGTGAATCAGGGTCATTCAACGCCAAAGGCCTCATCACTATCAAAACAGCTTTGCTCATTTAAATGGATTTGGGCATTAATTTCCTGGTTTATGGTCAGATAGTGGGTATGCGGCGGATGGTGCGGAAACAATATAAACAATCCAGCATCGCTGAAAAGGAGAGTTAGATAAACAAGAGGCCGAAAAAGGCCGCCTGATTTCTCACGGGCATAGTTGATTCCCCTAGAAAAATTTCCTCGGGTTCATGATGAAGAAGACAACGTAATCCTTACAATTGCCTGTCTAGGGATTTTCATAAAAACTCTACAACAATAAAAAAACATATAGGAAAGGAAAGGGTGTCAGGAGTCAGAAACAAGTGTGTATTGTGTACAAACGAGTTAAACCAGTAACAAAAGCTTTTCAGTCTGGACATATTCTTCAGTATAAAGCTTTATCTCAAATTTCAATTACCACGTTCTATTTTGGAGAAAATTAAGCTTTTATGGCTTTTTAGTATTGAAAATCGATAGATTAGACTACGCAGAGAAGAAAATAACTCAAAGGCCATTTGGAACAGTTTACATGCGTATGACATGAATAAACTAAACTGAGATTACAAAGTGAATATGCTTTCGAATTTCGCCGTTTATTTATTTTTAAATAATAATAATAAAGTGGGAAGTTTATGGGCCCTACAAACTGCTGGTGTCATTGCCGCCCCTCTGCGTGTTTTCCTTCATTTTCTTTTCTTTCGCGCATATTTTGTTTTAAACTGCAGCCATTTGAGCGTCTCGATCTGGTTACTGACTCTGATTTCAACGTTGATATCCTAGAATGCTAGTCTCTCGTTTGTACTTCAGGTTGTCAAATACAGAATAGAAACAAAACATACAGTACATATATATACATCATCACAAACATAGATGTCTGGTCACATTACGCCAGAGTACTCAATATTCCTCGGGGCGGGGTATAAGCAACCATTTCCTTTCACGCTAATAAATTACTTTTACTCTTCAGACGTCATAGACTCACCCAGAGTACCTGATATTCCTCGGGGCGGGGATAAATCACCCTTTTTCATGCTAATAAATTATATTCATTCCAATAAATGAACATAAAGTCAAACACAAACACATAAAGCTAACACATCCTATACAATCCCCATAGCCCTGAGGTACCGGCACAGCGATCTGTGCCCGCTGCCGTGCCCCAAGACTGCATATAGGTCCGATATGCCAAAATATTGTCTATATACATCATGCCTTCTACTCTTGAAGAGGTGCTCGACCGTTATTCTATCCTTACATAACGGGCACCTACGCGGTCGCTTTCCGGCCAGAAGGCGCCCTTGCATTATTCTTGTATGACATATGAGTAGTCTTGTCAATGGCCTTTTCCCTTTTCGAACCGTTCTACATGGACCAGGGACCGACTTCTTTTCTTACCCTGCCACAGTGTGGCGGGGTTATTTCTATTTCTTCGAGCCCAGCGGTTTTCCCTTTATTTTTAAATGTTTAGTAATAATAAAATCTCTCGCCTTTTTCACAAATACAATATTCAATATTCAATTTTCAAATTTGATTTTGAATCACTCACTACTGATTTTGATATAAAGATGAATTTTTTAAACAGAAACATCATATAAAATACATTTAATATTTTGAATATTCATTTTTATCTTAATTTTAAAACCGGTTGTAAATCAATAATTCAGTAGTGTTTTCTTACGAGGGTATTTCAACTACGAGGTTATTATTTGAACCCTCGTGGTGCCGGTGTTTTTGAAAAAAGCCCATTTGTAAGTATGTCGGGTTTGAATGGAGGGCCGCTGGATTTGAACCCGGACCTTTACCAGATGATGCGCGCCGTGTCAACGCCTAAACCGTTGCGGCCACCGACGCCTCTGGAATTCAGCAGTTCAGACTTTTAAAAATAATAATTGTTCCATAGTCCTGATAAAAAATTATATTCCATCAACAGCTCGGCCACGGAATTTCCTTTTTAATTGGACTAACCCTGATTAGTTTTATCGTTTTCTAAATTATACTTTAACATAGAAATGCAATTAATATATCTGGAAATTATAAACATTCTGATTATGTTCTTAGGTTTTGTAGAAGTTAAACCCGACCAACTAAACTGCTCAAAAATGAATAGGGATATTGCCAATTTTGTAGTAGTTACTTTTCGTAGCTCTTTTATTTTATTTTTTATTGTAAATTGCATTAAAATTTATTACAAATTTATTATTTATATTAAAATTATGAAAATTAATATATAAAAGATATACATATTTATTTACAGATAATTATTCCAATATTAGAAATTGTTTTTTAATGAAGGAAAATTTAATTAAGTGATTTTGAAATATAAGAAAATGTAAGGTTTTAGTTCCATAATTTTGCAAATTGGACATCATAATTTTTGTAAAAAATTGAAATAGTGTATAATGTCCTTTGTTAGCCAAAACCTCTGTACACCGTTGGGCATACTGTTAATAAGGTTGTCACTAATTGCATAAGAAATTGGCTCAATTGGCTGCGGATGTTGAGCGAAAGGACTTCCCTGCTACGCATCCCACATGTGCTCAATGGGATTTAGGTCTGGCGACCGGGGGGAAGGAGCAGATGGGAAATTTCCATGTTTTCTAAACATTGGTGAACAATTCTGTCTCTACGAAGTCTGGCATTGTCATGCAAAAATCGAAAATCCCTGCCAATGAGAACTCTGGTTGGAAGGATGTATTTCTCGATAATTTCTTGGCCATGACGGACTGCGATGAGGTTGCCTTCAACAATATGGAGTCCAGTTCGTCCATCAGTGTAAATCCCAGCCCAGACGCATCCCTTGTTCTCAGTAGTCTCTTCACCGCCTGCTATCACTACAAAGACATAAACGCGACTCATGAGTAAACAGAACAGCATTCCAATTGGTGTTATCTTCCTGCAACATATTCACCTGAGTTGCTGGTTTACGGTTAAATTACGAATCGTTTGTGTTGATAAATGCCTTGCCAAAACATCATGTACTTAATTTAAGATCTGGCGGGCACTATGGATAGGATTCCGGCTTGCAGCAATGACAATTTTCTGTCCCCTGAGGATTAACATTTGTTTGTTTTCGGTTTGTATTTTTTATTTTGTTTTATCCAACTAACAAGAATATTTTGGTTAATTTAATTAAAATTAATAGAAAAAGAATGAATTACAAATATTCCTATTCATTATTGAACAGTTTATTTTTTTTTATTTCCCGCATTTAAAGATTATTTTGTTCTTTTTTGTAATATTCAAAACAATTTACTCAAGCTTTATTATTTAATTGTTTTATTTTAATTTAGAACTTAAACTACGTAATTAATCATTAATCTCTTTTATCTTTTTTTTAAAGCTGATTAAGTGCTTCAAATGGTCACAATATTTTAGGTCAAATAATTTCGAATTTTCCTAGAATAATTTCCAAAAAATTTTTAGGTGAGGCTAAACGAAAGTTATAATCCAATGAAATTTTATCTCATTGTCAACGAAAAGTTATGGAAATTTAACAGTTTTCTATTTACCCATTCAGACCGGTTTTCGGCGCTAAGCATACTTAGTTGGCCGAGTTTGGAACATTTGATGTTGCCGGCCGTTTGTCTTTAGAGATTGAGATTCATTGTTAAGATCTACCAATTCCACGAAGTGCAAAACACGATCACTGGTTGAAGTTCACCCTTAGAAGTTAATAAAGGCTAAATTTGGTTTTCTCTTTTATTGCAACTGATTGTTGTACAAAATTGACTTTCTAAATTTCTATTTCTTGTTGACAACCTTTGTAAAAATTGATTATTATTGTTTCGTTTCGAAAGCGAAGCTCGGAAGAAATATTTGTGTAATTTCAGTTTAAAATTTAATGTTTTCTTGCAAATAATTAAATATTTTGCGATATAATTTTAATGTGAAAAAAAACTTTAACGAATGCTTAACAAGGGCATTTGGGCGAAATCAACCCAGCAAGTGCTCTAACGTTTTGTGTGCCGTCCCAATACATTGGGAGTTAATATGAAGGAAAAGAAGCAAATACGGAGATAATATTTTTAGGCGACCGTATCAATTTGACAATTTGTCCTCCTAAACATTCTTATTGAACGATTGTTATAAATTACTTTCGAAAATAGCATTGAGCTAGAAATTCTTAAAATCGTAAACTCTTTTGAAAATAGATACATGTAATTTCAAAAAGAAATATCCTGAAGTTTGAATTATGTACCTAGGTACATTATTACATATATTTCTTATCTATATGAGGAATATGGAATACTCTGAGTTATTCGATATTCCTCATATTGGTTTGAAATGTACGTAATAATGCATCTAGTTACATTATTACCATTTGTGTATTAGCCTTTCCAAAGGAATATCAAATACACTGGGTGAAAGTTCTGGTGAGTGAAAGTAATTAATTAGAGTGCATTGTGTTTATTGTACTGTTAATGTCCTTGGTAATGGTGGGATTGACTATTTTTTCAAAGAAATTTGAAATCATCTATTAAAAACTTAATAAAAAAAAAGAAGTTTAGGAAAATATCCCTGAATTAATAATTTGAAAATTCTGCTGTTTTTTATATAGTCGACTATTAAATTGCAATGCTGATGTCTATGTTTATGTCTAGTTATTACTTTTTTCTCTCCGTATTCAATACGGAAGTAATAATTCTAGCTGTTCCGAGGCCACCCTCGTCTTCCTGTGGATATTTAACTCATTCCTATTATCGATTTCAGCGACGGTACGGCTTAGGATGTTGATAATGTTGTTGTTTTCTGTTTCCGGCGTGAAAGTTATGTTTTTGCCTGGGTAGGAGTTAACGTCCCATTATTTATTGCCGATGATGGCGTAGTTGCCAGCCATGGCAATATGACTAAAATGTATCTTTGCGCATACTGAGAATAACTAATATTGATTTTGGTAATCATAAGTTTTTGTAATAAAAAACGAATCTTCTTTTTATATTATGCAACGATATTCGTGTTGTTTAATGATCTTAAGTCAGCAGGACATTCAAGGAAAAAGCCTGAAACTATCTATTTTTAAATAGCGTTTCTTCCAAAACTGTTTTCAAAATAGATTTTCTTTTGTTAGATTTAGCTTTTCTGCGTTCGAAAACTAAATCAATAACAGATGCGTAGGTTTGCGGGTTGCGGTAGACCAACTCTCATTCCGCTCTACTTGGCTTCCAGACGGGTGGTTTAATACTTGTCTTGCACGAGATTCTGCTAAGCCAATGAAAACGCTAAGGGCTATTTTTTAATAAATACTCAGCGATTTCGTTTCTTATATTGTAACTTATTTACATTTCTTACAAAATTTTACATTTTATAAATCATTACGGATTGATAAATGATGGTAGTTCTCGACCAGAATGTGGCTAGGCATGAAACAAAGCCAATCCATGAGAACATGAAAGGTTTTAATTATTGAAAAATTGACTTTTTTTAAGGTATGCAAGGAAATAATTATAAATGTTCCAAATCGAAGCATTTTGAATGATAAAACACGAAAATGTAATATCTACAATTACAATTTAAAAAAAGTGTTAACTATTTTTGATAAAATACATCAAATACTATCAATCTATGTGTATGTGTTCCAAGGATCGCAGACGTACTGATTTTAAAATAATCCGCTTTAAGCACAAAATTTAAGTCAGAATAAAGTTCAAAAATTGATTTTTTATAAAGGAATTTAATTAAAGTAATATCATTGATAAGAAAGAATGAATAAAAGGGAAAATAAGCGGTACGGATGTCAAAAACAGACAATATTTAGCTGATGGCACGTACAGGATATCTCAAGAAAAATGTCCAACTCTTAAACTTCCTTAATTTTGGCACGATTTTGATTTAATTTTTTTAAATGAAAGCTAATATTTAGATATTTAATCGGTTCCAGATTGTTTTTTGACATAAAACGAGGTCTAAAAGATTTTATTCCCCCATATACGACTTATATACACAGGCTTGTTGATTTATAATTTTAAGCAGAGATCTGCTCTGGTCTTTTTTTTTGGGGGGGGGAGTGTTTCGTAAAAAAATAGTGCCAGGGGCTACGGCGGGAATCGAACCCATGACTGGGTCTACGACTTGAGAGTCAATCTCGCTAACCACTGGGCTACCACAGTCCCTATCGAGACTTTTATAGTGTTTAATCAATAAACTATTGTGTATACCAATGTATCCAAGGGGACATGGTCAATGGAATATAAATGTCCGGGTAATAATATTATTTCTTAAGTTAATCGTTGTTGTCAGAATTATTTATTTATTTATTGTACTCCAAATTATAATAAATTATACAATCTATTCAACTTGATCAATTATCAATCCAATGTAAGAGTTTATGTCAAATTTTGTCGTTTAAACAGTTTTAAATGAACTTTCTTCGGGAGTGTGAAAGTACTGTAAATATTTCCATACAAAATGACATTTATTATAATTTTATGAGGGTGAGAAATACTCGCTCTAATATAAATTATAACTAAACTCCTGTTTTGTTTTCACTTTGTTCTTTTTCAAATGAATAGTATTCAAAATGTATAAAAAATAGATGAGAAATAGTTTAAATTATTATTGATTGACACTAAAAACCAATATTTTTTCACAAAATACCAAATGTTCTTCTAGAAGTTAAACGTCTTTGCAAAAAGACAAGAATTCTGAAAATAAATAAATAAATGACCTAGTTACAAACCCGCAGCCTTGAAATTAGTAGTAAACCGCCTTTTTTATATACATTGGTTAAAGGGTTGAGAGGGTGAGAGTTGATAATAAGTATAAAAGTATTGGGTGATTACTCATGTCGCTTCCAACAAAACCTTACCATAAATCAACCCTTGGCTCAACCAATTTCAAGATAGCATTGTTAAAGTGAAAATTGAACACGAAAAATGACCTCACGGCCTTTCGAGTGTTTGGGCAAATGCTTGAGCGCCGGGCTGAAAAGGAGTTTCTGCTCTGCTAACTCAAGAAATATTTCTCACAGAAGGTAAAAATTTCAACGCTTCTGAACGTTATAAAAAAATGTTTCTCTTGAAAAACTGAGATTAATGATGCTTGAATTGAAAGGGTGTTGGCAATAACTCCTTGATGGTTAATATCAAAATTCATAAGACAATACACTTTGATACTACTTAAAAAAATTTGAAAGTGTAGTTTCGTTAGTTGAAATGATTAAAAATAGGGCAAAGTACAATAGTACAATATAATTTTTACACAAAACAAAAATCATATAAATATGTTGTTCATTGTTATTTGCATCTGACAGTGGTAGTTGGGAAAGAATATCACGATCAAAATTTCTCCATTTTTATGTTTTTCTTTTCGAAACGGTACGTATCTAGGCCTAGTCTGGAATACCTGACTGCAAACTGGCTTAAACTAACTGGAGTTAAATGATCGCTTTACGTACATCTCATATTTCTTTTGACTTAAGTAAAATAGTGCATAAAATAAAAATGAATATATGATTCCGCTTAAATCATCAACACCGACAAAATTGAACAGTCCATCTTTTTAAGGGTTAACCATAAATCGTCCCTTCTAAAATTTAAACGAACGTAGAATTATATAATTGCTCTTTTGATCCAATTTTAAGGGTAAATGTTCCTTTCGAATGAAAGGGGCCGTAGTATCAAATGCCCCTTTTCCTACCGCGTTTTCTCCTAATTGACACTGAAGCAACCGAGGTCTACGGTTGCTTATTCAAGGATAATCCGGCGGATCCGCAAGAACGAAAGCCGGCAAAAGCTTCTTTGCTTTTGGCAGAAAACGAACGGATCGCCTTTACTTGCAAGTTTATTGTGAAAGGAAGGAAATATTTCTTTGTATATTACTTTTCCAAATGCCGCAAAATAATTGCATTTTTTAACATCCTCGATTAAATTTTTTGAAAGGATTGCATTAAAACTAATCAATAAAGAATATAACTTATTAAAATACAAAACAACATTAAATCATAAACTGTTTTTAAAACAACAAAATTAAAAATTATCCTAAAATTTGTAATTAAATTTAATTTTAATTTTTTTAAACTTTTGGCTGAAAGATTCTTTATTCACATAAAAAACAGAAACATATATATGCTTATTAGTGTAACAAATGTGGTGATTTATAAACAGGCTATTTTCCTCACTGCAAAATATTAACATATTCAATTCTATACATTTATATTGGGTTGTCCGGAAAATAATGCAGGATTTTGGTATTAAACAAAAAAAAAGAAACTAGTTACTTTAAAGCAATGTTCTTTAATCAAAATAATTTCCCATACTCTCAATACATTTCTCCCAACGTGTTGGTAACTTATTAATTCCGTCTGAGTAGAATTCAGAATTTTTAGAATTGATAAAGTCAATAAATGCATTTTCCAGTTCCGTTTGATTTTTGAATATTATGTGTTCTAAGTAGTGGTCCAGGTGTCTAAAAAAATGGTAGTCAGTAGGCGAGAGGTCCGGAGAGTAGGGTGGGTGAGGCAAAGTTTCATAGCCAAGCTCCAATAATTTTTGTGACGTTACACGTGACACATGTGGTCGAGCGTTGTCATGCAACAAAATGGGCCCTTTCCGATTGACCAAAGAGGGCTTCATTACTGCCAATTTCTGATGCATGGTATTAATTTGGTTACAGTATGATTCAGCATTGATGGTTTCGCCAGGATTTAAGAAGCTGTAGTGTATTAAACCAAATGAAGCCCACCATACCGTAACCATTACCTTTTTTTGATGAGTTGGGGGCTTTGGAAAATGTATTGGAGCTTCTCCTTTGTCGAGCCACTGTCCAGAACGTCTAGTGTTATCGTAGAGAATCCACTTTTCGTCACATGTAACAATTCTGGCCAGAAATGGGTCATTTTTGTTTCGACAAAGAAGTGATGCACAAACATCAAAGCGCTGATTTTTTTGGCGATCGTTTAATGAGTGTGGAACCCATTTTCGAGTTTTTTCACTTTTCCAATCGCCTTGAGGTGGTCAGCGACGGTCGTTTTACTGACTTTGAGTTGCTCTGCAAGTTCTCGAACAGTTGTTTTGGGGTTTTCTTCCACCACTGATCGCAGAACATCATCATTAAGAGAGGAAGGCCTTCCACGACCTTCTTCATCTTCAAGGCTGAAATCTCCCTCCCGAAATTTTTTAAACCACCTTTGCACAGTGCACTCATTAACACAACCCTCGCCCCAGACTTGGTTAATGTTTCTAGCCGTTTGGGCTCCGCTTCGGCCGAGTTTAAACTCGTAAAAGAAAATCGTACGAAATTCTCGCTTTGACATTATAAGGATGACTGAATTATTTCCAAGTAGCGGAATGCTACAGAGGTAAACAAACAATATCATTTGGAAGAGGATTAATAAGTGTTGACATTCATACAAATGAGTAATCCTGTAAACGTAAACAGAATATTTTATATAGATTTTTTTTAATGAAAACTTAAAATCCTGCATTATTTTCCGGACAACCCAATATAAACAAGGTGTCTCATGTTATAGTATCAATACTTCAGGAGTCAGATCGGGCTAAAAAGTCATTATCTAAAGTCTGAGTCTCGATTAAATTCGAGATATTTCACTTTTCAAGTTACCTCAACCGTTCACAACTTTATTTCATAAAATATTAAGCCTAGTGTAAATTTAATTACATCAATACAATAAGATTGTTTTTATTGTAACTTTAAGGAAATAAAATAAACAATTCCAGAGTTTCCAAAGTTCTTTTTTAAAGATTGAATAAGATTTTCTTCGTTCGGTAAACACGGACAGATATGGCACATACAGAAATGTTGCTCCTACTAATAAGCTGGAAACACTTCTATTTATTATCTTCTTCTATTAAAAAAAGTGAAAGTAAAAAAATAAAGTTCAAAGATAAAGAAGTAGCATTTATTTGTTTATTTTTTTACGAGGGTTTGCAAAAGCAGAAGTCATATCAACCCTCAGTGCCGGTGTTTTTGAAAAAACATTTGTAAGTATATCGGGTTCGAATGCAGGGCTGCTGGATTCGAACCCGGGACCTTAACCTTACAGTAATGAGCCGTGTCCACGCCTAAACCGTTGCGGCCAACGACGCTCCTCATTTATTCCTTTGTTTTTCATTTTCACAACCGTCTATTAAAAGCAATATGATTAATGTGAATATGCAATATTTTTCGTAATGTTTCTTATCATGAAGACATAATCAATATCTTTTTTAAAAATTTATCTCTAACATAAAATTTACAGTAACTTGCTTGAACGGAAGGTTTTAGATAAAAGCACAAAACAATCAGCAAGGTTAACATTTTTAATTACAAAAGTTTTGATGTAAAAATAACCCAGGCTAACTTTAGACTAACGGATTTTCACCGGCAGGCTTTTTAATTTTGTCTTAAATTCCTTTCAAGTTGTTTTGATCCGGATTAAGAGCGTGCTTAAGAATTGAAGTTATGGTTTAAACGTTTTATTCACTCTTATATTGAAATTGCTCCACTCAAGCCAAAACATTTAAAACCGACTGGTGTCTGCCCGTAACATCGTGCCATTCTAGCCAATTTTTACAAATAGAAAACAGGTTCCTTAATTTTTTAGTCTCAGCAATAAATTACAAAATATTTTTATATAAAAGAAAGTTCTAAATTAATTTTGGCCATCAAATATTTTTCTTCCTTAATCCATATCCCCGTGGGTTTAGAATTGAAGTTAAAAGTAAAATCTAGGATGGTGCACTTAACCCATTTAATAAGGGACATTACGAGTTTAAAGGATTTATGGGCCATCAGTTATGCGAGGATTTGAGTGGATAGGCCTCCGCTCTGCCTCATTTTACCCCCTAGGGAATGGCGTTAAGGGCTGAATGGAAAAAAAGTTGCCCCACCAGTCAACCAAAGAACTAAGTAAAGATATTCTTAGACCTCCCAAAAGCATTATAAGTATTTTGTAAAGACATAATAATATATTTAGTTCTTAACGACGATGTTTTGTACGGAAATGTGAAACATATCGTTTTGAAAATATATGTAATATTAATAGAATGTAAAATTTGTCATTGAATTTCAAAATTTCTGTCTTTTCTTACTCATAGTCCAATTACCCTTTTCACATATTTTTATTTTCTTCTTATGAAATCGTGTTAATTAATAACAATTTATTTATAACCAATAAAAAAAAAAACAAGATATGAGCGTAGCATATGGTATATTTTGTCCTAAAAATATAAATTCCAATTGTTTGTTGCCGGCGCGAAAATAATTGGATTTTTTCTTGATGGACACATTCTATAATGAAACTTTCATTGTTGGATTTTTTAGACTAGGTAAAACAAAGTGTTGACGCCACCAGGACATTTATTTTAATTTATTTGAATGAGCCCGAACAAGGAGACGTTAAATTTATTTGAGCCGAAGGAAAGGTTCGTTTAGTTTATTTGTTGATGATGGAGGATTAGTCGGGCGATAGTGCGGCGGGTAATCCACTGGTGATAGATCCACGGAAGCCAGTGTCCGTTCAGCCGTGACGAGAGAAGTGGCCTTTTCTACGTTCTGCGCCTGCGCGACGCCGCTCGTGATTTTCTGGAGATCTGCTCCGCCTACCTTACCGCAGCACTACCCAAAAGGAAAGTGACTGTTTCCGACCCACGCCGCTGGAAGCGCCGCGGGACTCACCACTACCCCTCTGCAGACCTGTTGCCAGGACAACCTACCGACGCCAAGACTGGTATCGTTACTATTGCCTGATAACCTCCGTCCGTCAACAAACCCGAATTGGTTCTTTGACGCCAGAAATTGATTTTAGTTATATTTTTAAAAGAAGTAAAATTTTGTTGTATTTTGTTGATACGGAGCTCCGTCAGTTTTTTTTTGTTTTTTTTTTGTTGTGAGAACATTTTAATTTGTAACTTTTCCTTTACTTTGAACTTATGTTCCTTTTCTCATTTTAATTTATTACACAACTCGAAAATGATTTTGTTGTCGCAATAAAAGGCGTATTTCCGTTTATTTTTGTGTTTTTGTTTATTTCCCCCTACAGTTAATATCATAGCTCTAGGCGAACCAGCCCCCCCATAAAGCAGTGAGGACTACCCTTTAAACAAGAAGGGTCCCTCTACTTTACACAAAGGATTACAAGTAACTTATTAGATAACTGATATATTACATTTATTGCTAGATTTTCAAATAAAAAGTAAGATATATAGAAAAATAAATAGTTAAGTAGATGTATGATTCAGATAATTTCCTTTTTTAAATATTTTACTTTTAACCTGTACATATAAAATTACATATTACAAGAAAGTTCGTTTGTTTTTTTCTATCGATCACTAATTTACTAGTATATGGCTAGATTGTCAGATAAAAAGTATGGTAAATAGAAAAATATATAGTTAGGTAGATGCTTGATGATGATAAATTTGTTTTTTCAAAATAATTTACTAAGTAACATGTATATAATACGTATCTATCTATAATAATATGTATATATTCATCATGTATCTATGTAGATATATATCTAGTATATCAGTAATTGATAGATAAAACCGTATATGAACATATTTGTAATATGTATGTTTATATTATACAAATACATATACATATTTGTAATATATATTTTTATATTGTAAAAAATACTTATTACATATATGTTTTTTTCTATTGATTACTGGCATACTAGATATATAACTAGATAGATACATGATGGGTGTATATATATGTTCAATAATTTATTTGAAGCCTGTACATACAAATATCCAGTTTACAAATATGTTCGAATATATTTTTGTTTCTATTGTTCACCCCACTTACAGTATAGTCAGTGCTGTATTCCGACGGCTCAGGTTAAGAAGTAAGTAAAGTTTTGTCGGTCAAAACAGATAATAAGTAATAATAATTTCAATAATTCAAGTCTTTTGTTAAGACGTTGTCTCTTAAGTTTTCCGTGGGGAATCCGCGCAAGTCTGCCGTCCTGGTAGTCCTAAGTTTCTGAAACGAGTGGAAGTTCATGTCTCTTTGTTGTTGATGTACGGCCTAGGGCAATATCTAATGTCTTTCCAATGTAAACACTGTGTACATTTTTCCACGTTTTGTCTCGTTTTCCACTTTTTACACCTATCTATTAGAAAACAAAGGTGTTATTGGATGTTAGAAGTTGCTCGGACAAGATTCTGGTTAGAGGACATAATAGCGGCGTCATCACGATGGTATAAAGACGTATAGGAGAGTCAGCAGTACACATGGGATGAACAGTTGGACGAAGTATACTTCCTGTAGACGCAGGCTTGTGTTCCGGAATAAGGTCAAAATGAGCGGGTAGAAAGCGATTAAGTTCATAGAAGTTGCCTGCGTGCCAAAGATCAAAATCCTAGACCTTTGAAGAGAGTATATATTTTATAAATAAATTATTTTCACCTGTGCATATCAAAATGAATGTTACAATATGTGTGTTCCCAGTAAAAACACTGACATTATGCCCGCACTGTACTCGGAATACACTTGTTATGAAAAGCAGTTAATGGACAACAGGGCAATGCGAAACAAAAAAAAAATCATCTATTATATTTTATTGTACAAAATGGCAATAAAATTTATTAATTGAATACATTTTAAAAATGTATATTCAGTAATAACGATACCAATAAATTTAGTGAAGAACTTGAATAAATTATTATAAAAACAATGCTATAGAAGCTTATTAATATTGCCATTAATGTTTACATTTAAAGTTACAAGTTTATACTTCTGAGTTAATATGGAAGTGTAATTTTATTTTTCAATGATTACACAAGTCTATATTTGTCTTAGATAAATATTTGTTGAGGCATGCCGTTTAATAATACTCATAATGATCGATTCCCGACTTGAGGTCTGGCCCCCAAGGAATAAGCAATTTGATATTAGAGTTAAGCCTGGAATGCCTCGGGGTAAAAGGAACAAAATTGCCTTGTTACGTGCCTTACAAACCGCCGGGGAAACAGTGTAAACTGAAAGATGCTTTAATAACAAGACGCAGGGTTGCCTCGAAAAGGCTGTACATATATCTAGGTCAGTTGATAATTGCTACAATAGAAAAAGGGATTAACACAATTTCACACTCAAGGAGGAACAAGTTTACAAAAACTAACACAAGCGATTACAAAAAAATACTAATCCAAGAAACCAGCAAAGCAACTTTCGTTTTTTATTGATAGATTTTATAAAAATTACAGTTAAAAAATTAATGGTTTGAGAAAAAAATAATGATAAAAGAAAACTTGAAGTCGCATATACAGGGTGTCCTTTTTAGTGAAGAAACAAATTATTGGAATTAACAACGAATCAAACAAAATACGTTTTTTCAAACTTTTTTCCCTAATTTTGTCAGTGTTTGATCAAATTAAATTCCGATTGCACCATTGTTTTCAAATAAAAAAGTCTTTAAAATGATGTATCAGAATGTATAGGGTCGTATTTGAAATTGAGAAGTTGAACTGGGCCTGTAGTACCCTGTATAACTTTTCTCCGAAATAGGTAAAAATTTGAAACTAGACTAAAAAACTAATCAAACGCGTTTTTTATAGAGTCATTGCTTTAAGAGAAATTGCGCCGGGCCATCTAAAAAGGACATCCTGTACAAAGCGGCAGCAAGACGAGGATGCATGAAAAATACAGGAATGGTATCTTATTTTAAGTAGATTTCTGCAGAAATTGAAGGATCCTTTTAAATGTCTCAATTAACAAAGTAAAGTTTATTCAGATAGTTTAAAGAAAGAAAAAGAAGAAAATTTTTTAGACTTTTAAAAAACTAAAATATGAACGTTCTTTCTTATATTCACTAGTTTTCGTGTTCCGCTTGACCAACTAATATCTTTCAATTAATTAAGGTTTTTAGTTACGATAAAAAAGTCACTGTCACGAGCGGGATTCGAACCCACGACCTTCGGCTAGATACGCCTCTACACTACCACTTGAACTATCGTGACCTTGATCCACTCGGACACCAACTTCCCATCTCAACCCCACCTTTTGAATTTTCCCTCCTTTTTGCCATTTTTCAAATGCCGTGTAATCTATTTGATTCTCGGCGACAAATGAAATAGCCACGGAGAGCTTTAGTGAAGTATACTTCATTTTAACTTATTAAATTCACTAGTTCTTTCTTATATTTAAAGAATAGTTATGCGCGTATAATATTGTTTCATCTCTCTCTCTCTCTCTCTCTCTCTCTCTCTCTCTCTCTTTCTATCGATGTAACTTATCTATTTGAAGTCACCTGTGTTCTAGTAATTAACTACAATGTGAGACTATCCACAAAACGTCCACACCATGCTTTCGTACTCCTTCTGCCAAGCTTTAATCACACTTTCTCATAAACGACGATAGCGTCATAACAGGGCCAGGTTTGGGTTAGTTTCTAAATGTATGCTCTCCGGGTGTAAAGCTCACAGTAGTGTCAGTGTTTTGACCTAGAGAAAAATATACCAAATACTCAAACATACTTGCAATATGTATTTTGATATAAAAAAAACTATGATGATATACAAAAACATTATATTATTTTCCTATGGCTGCACCCCAACTATTTATTTTTCTATCTCTCTTAGATTTTATCTGTAAATCTATCTATATATCTAGTATATCAGTTATATAATAATATACTCGTAATTCTTTGTTTTTCCTAATCTAAAAAACACAACTTAATTTAGTCTTTAGTAGTATTTAAGATTAAGTATAGAAATTAGTATATAATAATATCAAGTCGACACAACATGTTGAACGTTGTTAATGGCGTGAGCCATTTTATAGTTAAAGTTCGGGTTATCGTAACACGAAATCCGGTAAGGTTTCAGAACAAGGGCTAATAAACAATATTACATATATAATATGCCGGTTAACAGTGCAGGGCTTAGGTTTTAAATATTTAATTTTTTTAAATAAAATAGCAGCTGTTTTTTATTGTAACATAACGGTTATTTCACGGCGCCCAATACAGTTATAGAAGACCGTTCAGTCGTGATGGTTTAGCATAATGAAAGCGCCGTGAAAGAGAAAACGCGAATTTTGAGGGCTAATAAAATCAGTATTCTTTTTTATCATTACTATTAATTCTAATAATTACTTATTTTCAAAAAAAGTTAAAAGAAACAATGAGAGATACTTTTATTTCTTCAAAAATAATATTTTTACCTCTAATTTTTAAGTAAAGCGAAACTACAATAAAATTATAAAAAGAAAATGTAAGTTATTAAAAGATCAGGCATTATGCAGAATAAACAAAATTGAAGGATAATTTGGATACGCGCAATGCACATATTTATTGACCAATGTCAACTGGTTGTAACATTTGTAAGACAAGTAAATTTTTATATTATTTTACAATGTAAGCATTTATAAACTAGAACATATTCTTTGTATTACACATTGTTTATAATGGCATTTTCGGCAATTCTAGCATACGGATTAATAGCAAACAGTGTTACATTGTTGCTGTGTAATAAATAAATGTGATTGAGGTAATGTAAAGTGAATATTTAAAAATTGTGCTATGCCTGTGGTGCCATTGCGGGTTCAGTTTCGCCAATGTCCTAATATCGACCAGTTGGCTAGCTCTCTTTTATACAGAACTGCCTTCGTACGTGTTTTCCTCCTTCCCTCGCTTTATAAATCTCCCTATTTCTCTTTCTCACCCGCCAAAAATATGTTATTTGACTCCCATGGCAATTTTCTTTTCCAGTTTCCCTTCGCTTTTCCGTTGATTGGGTTTTTCATTTTTTATCGGGAGGACGCCAACACGTCAGCGCAGAATCGGCCTTCGGCGTGATTTACATTAAAACTTCCACCAAGAGTTTTAGATTGTATGGGCCTTTACAAAGTTTACAAAAACTTAATGACACTAGCTTTGTTTTAAAACTTTTAGCTAAACATTCAGAGGTTTTTTTAAGTATAATGTTAATAGTAAAATTATAAGATTTTGATATAAAAAATGGACAATTCGGTATGATTTCTGTTTCGATTTTAACATACAATTAGTACAATTGAAATAGATTTTTTCTAGAGTTTACTTTTTGGATTACATCGAAAGAATAAGGAAATGATAAACCAATTATAAACGAGTAAAATCCGAAGTGGGTAACTTTGTTTCAACAAAATTTGAAATTTTATCTAATCGTGATAATTTACAAGTTTCTCTGATTAAGAAGAAGAATATACTGGAAGTGTCGTGGAAATGTAATATGAAAGATGTTTAATAAATATTTGAATGTACATTAACAGTGTTAATTAGTTTAATGAAATAAAAACCCCTTAATAAATTTGGAACCATCTATTGTAAAATTAACGGGCCATTTGCATTTTATTACATTGCGTCAATCATTGTACACAAAATTTTAAATTTGATTAATGTTCATACATTCTATTTAAAAAGAAAAGTATTCTGTTTTTCTCTTTTAATTAATATAGTGTTTTTATTTATGTTTTATTTCTTGTAATTTATCCTGAAAATTGTCATGATCAACATGTATTATCGTGTTATTAAAATATTAACATACTTATGCCAATTTGTCTCTCTTTTAGCTCAAACTAAAGAATTTAAAATAATTTTCCAGTTACACTTTACTAAACAAATTATTGTAATCGTTATTTTAACGAGGGGGATTGTAAATTGAAAGAGTCTTTCCGCGTTTTTGTTCTATAAACCAACATTTGACGGCCTTGAAGGCGGGCAGGGTCGAGTTTAGACTGAGTCAAATTACCAAGGGAATTTCCACATTTTATCGCCTTAATAAATTTGCAGTATCTTTGTCCCGAGGGATGGTCAAAATCGAACGGGCTCTAATGCACCAAGAAAGCGTTTTTTACGACGTAAAACGCCCCTTAAACAGAAAGAGCGCATAAATATCTATCGTTCCAGAATTCTCTTTTCAACCAAAAAGCACTTTTTTAAAAATCACTTTAGACGTTCGTTTCTTTTATTCGTTTTTTTAAGAGATGAACAAACATATTGAATTTCTCAAATATTATACTGTTAAGGAATATTTTTTTTTGAATTTTTAAGTAAATATTTTAAAGTTCGTTTCTAATCAAATTATCTTGTTGTACTGTTTACAGCACGGTTCTTTTTTAATTAAATAAATTTTTGTCATCATAAACATAGTCATTTTTTACACTAAGGAACACCTGCATATTTAACTTAGATTTATACATAAACATCATTATATTTAGTGGTCTATTGATGAAATTACTTCTTTCAATTAACTAATCTTTTTATGTAAGGATTTGGTCGAAATGAAAAAGTTAGAGTCACGAGCGGGATTCGAACCCACGACCTTCAGCTAAATGCTGCTCTACCACTTGAACTGTCGTGACATCGATCCACTCGGACACCAAGTCCCCTTCTCAACCTACAACCTTTCGAATTTTCCCTCCTTAGTGCCATTTTTCAAATGTCAAATGTATGTATATATGTATAAACATTAATAATTTTTAAAAAACAAGAAATAAATTCAGTGGAATAATTTTCTAAAAATCTCTATCCATTAGAATTTAGTCAGTATAATATGGCATTTTTCAATCAAATTAATAATTTTTCAACTAATTTATTAATCGTCTCAGCGAAATGAATAATCTTCTCAATCGTTTACCACAAATCTTGCACTTCACTCAGCGCCATCTTTATCTCTGTGTGTATGTGAAATTTGTGTATATAGTAGTGTAGTATTGTATGCGATGCCCTCTCGGTTTCCAACCGGTTTTGATGACAGTTTTTGGTCTAATTGTACAACAAACCTCTTAAATGTTGAATTTCATGATGGGAAGGAGATATGAAGGGGATATTACTTACCAATATGTTTAAATTTAAAAATAGGTTTTTGCAACTACTAACGCGTATGTAGTTTCTCCTCTAGCCGCACAGTCTCGAAAGGGAGGGTTATTAAATTGGTTGAGACGATTATTAAATTGAAATAGGCGATTATGAAATTGAATGAGACGATTATTAAATTAGTTCGTTAAGTTGACTGAAAAATGCCATATCTAGAAAGTAGTAACTGACTCTTAAATAAATAACAATTCATTAATTAAATTAATAACAAATTTATCCTCGCAGTAATAATTATCTCATTTTTAACTAATCTTTCGTTTAATTCACGGCAATGCGATACTTTTGCAATACCTGTATGTCGTGTCTATTTAGGATAACGGCGGCGCCGTGAACAATGGGAAACATGTATAGCGAAAATTTAAACGCTAAAGTGTTAATATTATTTCATATTATTACTTTTATCTTTACTACTAATAATAATGTTTTTATGAAATTTATTGTTTGTATCAAATGTTTTTCGGAAGAATAAAAAACTATCTTAAATTGAAAAAATTCTGGACTATATTATCTTTACACTTTATGAAAAAATTCATAATCAACCTATTTTATAAAATATTAAAACCAATATTGATTTGTTTCACATTGGTAAAATAGAAGTACAAAATTTGGACTATATTTGACTAAAATTATAACTTGCAGTTATATTTCTGTGAAGTATTCGTGTCTTAAAGAAATAATTGTAATTTCTTCACAGAATTCAGTTATACTTTTTTGTCCCTTCACGAATTAGCAGAAAACTTCCTGTACACCCTGAATTTTCGTGTAACAATGCAAAGCAGTCACTGACGAAATATTAAATATTAAAAATCAAATAATTGTGACTTCCGAATGTTTATCTGTTCATTTTGTATAAATTTGTTAGACCAAATGTTTATATACGTTTAGCTGGGTACAAACTACCAGCTTATGTTATTTATATATATATATATATTTTTTTTAGTGTGATTCTAAGAGAGGCTGTGGAACCCCGGTGCCTATCAAATTTTCAATTGTACATATAGTTTAGATAGTTTCTAGACAGTGTAAGTGTATTTATTAGCAAGAATGCTGGCGGATCCTCAGCGGACTATCCAGTACCCTAAAACTCGCTTTAAACCACAATGTATTGTACATACATTTTTCGCTCTCGTAGAAGGCCGATTAAGAGTAACAAAAGAAAAGAGCCAATAAAGCAGAAGTACTAGAGAAAACACAATATTTCGGCTTAAGCCATGGGCGGCTGCCGAAGAAAAAAACGCTAATTGCAATGATATAATTTTTAGTATCTTCAGATTATTGGCGCTTGCATGTTAACGAATCTTCTGATAGACACATTTAAGCACATTTTTATTTACCTTTATTTATATAAACAGTTTGTTTATTTTGCCTCTCATTCTCTTCTATTAATCATTCCAAAGACAATTCAAACAAAAAAAAATTGTTGTTTACACATTGTAAACAAAATTAATTTAAAAGACAAAAACATTTTACAAGATTATTCAAGGTTTTTATCTACAACATGGAAAACTTTAGATTGAAAGTGAAAAGGAGATAGATCATTGACCGTCTCTTGAATATTTCGCCACACTCAGAATATAAAGTTGGATCTCGTTGTTGTAAAAATGAATATTAAACAAGAAAGAATCTCAATTGAAAACCATCCACTCTTTAACGAAAAGAATCCATTATTTTTAGCCAGCGAATCGGTCTCTACATTTTGTTTTGAAAGGACGCATCAGTTGAAAAAATAATATTTCAGTCTCAGGACCGGTCTTTACCCGTCGTTTTGTATTTTAGAAGTTGTTTTCTATATCAAAAGAACCATTTTTTAAAAAACCAAACAAGAATTAATCGATTGTCAAAACAAAATTGTAATAAACGTAAACATCTTTTTTTCTTCGTTCTTTTTTTAAATTGTCCCTTTGCAATTGAAATTATTTTTAAAGAGAAGTAAAAATACAACATCTATTTGACTGTATTTCATATCATCTTTTCTTTCCAAGTGGTTTGTGTAAATTAAATAGCTTATAATAACCTGTACAAGTATTTTACTATTAAACATTTTCCTACCCGTAATATTTCATGTTTATTAACCTCATTAACTTGAGAATTCAAGTTTTTTTTTGGACAAACATTGGTTTTGAGACTGAATTATAGATTTTTTATTAACTATTTTTTTCCAACAAAGAAGACAACTTTCAACGAAAACCGTAGAAAAACAAAACATGGGCTTTTATTTAATTAACATTCATGGTTAACTTGGTAAAAGTGAAAGTGATTTTTTTAAAACAGTTTTTCGATTATACAGTAATGCAGTTATTTTTAGAGTTTGAATCAATACATATCACCCGTTAAAAGCCCATCGGATTAACAATCAGGGAATTGTTTTGTTCCTGGAGAGCCTATAAATAGCAACGAATCATCCATCGATACATTCCCTTATATTTTTGGTATAATGTCTTAATAAACGACTATTTCATTTATTTCAAACAATTTTAGATTTATTTAGTTAACAATTGCTACAATTTTGTCAAGATAGTTTAATAACTATCTAATATATTTTACAAACAAACAAATTTACTTTTAGTTCTATTATTTTTATTTTTTATGATTTATTCAGTTGTTATTATTGTATTTGCTAAAAAATGTGCCTACATGAGGAAGCGAGAAAAAAATACAAAACTCTCGTTAGCTAGAAGGAATGGATATAAAGAAATATTTACAGATAGGTTGTTAGTAAAAGTAATAAAAATAACTTTAAAAGAAGCAACAATCGGACTCAGTTACCCCACCAAAAATGAAGCATTAAATTTTCCTGGCTTGCCATCATTAGTATACCATCAAAAAATGAGGGAAAATTTTTAAACGATAAGGTTTTAGAGTAACTTTTAGAGAGACGTATTCACTTAGAAACATACAAGGTTAACAATTTGTCAAAAACCATTTAATTTTACCAACTTAATTGTAACGATTGCGATATTAAAAATAAAGTTCAATGTAGCAGGGAAATTAACACGAGAGTTAAAGAACACCTACCTCAATCGAACAAATTTTTTGATTTTAAGGACCATTTAAATGAAATAAAACACAATTTCGATTTACATTTTAAAAAACAGTGTTACACATTTTCAAAAAGGGAGAGAAATAGATTGGTGTGTTAATTTTGAAATAAAAACATCTAATATTAAACAAAGAGATAAATGCAAAAATAATATTATAGATTTTTATCAACATGCTATACTAAAAATGTTTTTAAATAATATTTGGTAAAACTTATGCTAAAACAGCTCTCACCAAGACTGGCAAACTCACTGCTGTAATTGGAGAGGGCCAGACTCAGAGGAGTGATAGAGCGATTAAACCGGTCACTGACATCTGGGAAAAATCTACATAACAAGGGCACATTCAACGTCGATCCCATTTGCAGATTATGCAATGAGGAGGAAGAAAAAGCTACCTATATCATCTTCGAATGGAAAGCCCCGCTAGAGACATAACGTAGGACACAGAAAAAAAAAAAAAAAAAAAAAAAAAAAAAAAACCAGCAGCGGCAGTCAATGACCTAACATAACCGAGAAGAAGGATTGAGTCGATTAGACTAAACCAAGGAACTAGGTAGTTTCAAAAAGCCAGAAGTCTTCAGTGCCTGGGGAGCACAAACCTCACTCCTTAGTGTCATCATTATTATCATTACTAGGCTTGTACATCGTACTTTTTTAAATTTTAGTTTTAATAAAATTTATGATAGTTCTATTGGCAGATAAGTCCAATAAAACAATGATTTTATATTGTTAATTTAACTAATCTGCTTTGAGAATGGCTAAAATATTTGAAATAAATTTAAATTCGACTTATATTTTTCTTTTATACACAATTAATTTGATAAATTAAGTATATTTCTACATTTTCATTGTTCATTATCGGGATTGACATTCCTTTATTTAGAAATATTTCAGCACTTTTTTTAAATTTTAACTCACCTCAAATCATAATTTTTTTAAAGAAGACAAATTTTGATTATGTTTACATGATTTACGACCTTTTCTAAAATTTTTCGTTCATGAATTTTTCATTGTATTCATAAAGTAGTGATATTGGATTTTTTACTGGCATTAGATTGGCGTATTTTAATGTTTGTAGAGTCTATTTCATTAGACTATTTGAAGTAATGATCTAATCAGTACAAGTATTTATGCATAATTATCTCTGTCAACCAGTATTCGTCCCTCGAATGCGTGCGACGGGAGGATGGGGAACGGTGAAGTGCAACACATAACCTATCCCGTTCCCGCGGACTTTTGCCTACTTGTGGCGCCACTGTGAGGGTCTCCTAGGATGCTGAGAAAAAGAATACCTCAACCCGCTCCTATCGACGGATGGTGGTGTAGCAAATACGGCTGTCGGGGGGGGGGGGTGTCGTTCCTTGGAGGATCTCTTAGGAGATGCAGCTGACGGGGTTCGATTGTTTTTCGGCAGTTGTTTGTGAAACTGGCTTGTATTATGACCCTAGAGGATCTTACTAGGAATGCCGCAGAAGAAAGGTATTCTCTTGTAGTCGACCTCAGGCGGGGCAGTGGAAGGCGTACGTTATCTCAGTTCGACTGTTCGGCTGTTTACCGTTCTGTTAGATGGTGGCGAACGGCGGCGGGAGGTATCTAGGTAATTCTGACCGGGGCCCAAGGCAGGTGTCCCCTTGATTTAAATTCGACTTTGACTGCTTCCGTTCTGTCGCCGGGGGAGAATTGGTGCCTCTCCCCCTTTCCTCCATGTGTGGTTCTGGGTTTGAATCGCTGACGAATAGCTCAGAGGTGATACTGAGAGTGAATAAGTCGACGAGGAGTTGCCTTTTGGAGGATTTCAGTGGGATACCGCTGAAGAGGGGTAATCTCTTGCGTTCAGCCTTTAAAGAATGATGTCGAGCGAGCGGGAATAATATTAAGGGATCTCGATTCATCCATTCATAAACTTCATTGCCGGTCTGGCCGCAGAGGAGAATGGAAACCGCAAAGAAATACTTCAAGTGAGGGCCCGAAGCCTGCAAAGCCCCTGGCTCTCGAGTGGGCGTTTGTGACCCTTGGGTTAGTTAGTAGCGGCTGGCCGTAATGGCTTTCAAGCGAAGGCCTGAGGGTTGTGGTCGCACGCCGAGATCAGTAAAAGAGGGAGAGGGTGCATACCGCTCTCCCGTAAATAACTCCGATGCGGTCTAGGCTTGGTGATGGGGGACTGTCTCTTGGCTCTGGGGGTGGCGGTTGGCCCTGGGATAGTAGAAAGTACCCGTAAGGGTAACCTTGTGGAATCCTGGGGTACCTGTCGCTCACCAAAGGGCAACCATCGAGGATTAATGAACTGATTAACAAATCCTCAACGTCACCGATCTCGTGTGGGAGAGACTCTAAAAGCTTCCGAGTGGGTGGTGGAATAACCCTTGAGTAGTAACAGGTACCTACGGGAACCTGTGAGGCTTCTGTTGGGGTTCCGGGCCCATGAGGAGCACTTGCGAAGAGAACGCGGCGGAACAGGCTGATGTATTTCGGCTTGTCAGCCCTTTGCGTGCGGCATACGACCCGATGCACAATGCGGGCCCGACCATTCATGGTGGACAAGCGGAGAGCGAGGTTGTCTTGGCCCTTAGGGCACCAATGCTGCAGCGGTAACACCATTCCGTCGTATGCCAGTGTTGATGATGATGAACGTCACATAGTCCCAGATTATCCTTGCCAACAACACACCCTAGGTAAAAATAAAACTGTTTAAAGTATAGCAATTAGATGTTTGAACGAGTAACTTTCTAAAATGAATTTAAGTAAAATTGGCTAGTTTATATATTTTGATATTGGTATATTATCAGGTAGATTTCTCATGACTGAATAATACAAGTGTAAAACGGATTTAACAAAATTTAAGCTTTTCTCAATCATTAGCTTGTTTAAGTTTAAGTTCTATCTCAATAAATATTGAAAATTAATTGGTTCGTCAAAACTTTTCCCGACATGCTGCCGTCCGATGGATTGCCAGGTGTGAAGCGATTGACGCATGAGTTGATTTGATGATGTAGAGTTATCTTTCTGGTTGAAGTGCTGAGCGATCAGCTTGGAACATTCAGACTTAGTTAACGTTCCTCCGAGAAAACACTGCCTCTGACATTTTGCCGATCTTGTCTAATGACGCGTAGCAATTCTAAATGTCTCCGTGGCTTTTGTAACTGTCACGATACCCATCAACCGGTAATGCAGTTCGATTTTTTCCTTAACTTTTATGATAACCTGTCACAGGTGAAGGGTATTGATTCATTTTTAGCTAAGAGTAGGCCTTTCAACAAAAAAGAAATATTAATAAGGTTTTTCAGTATTTCATTGTCATAGCGACCTTTATTTTCTCTTTCAAGGCAATTAAGTTCCACTTAAAAATGACTACAAAATAACAACAATTATTTTTACCTAGAAAGGATTCGGCACATTTTGCTCTCTTCTACTCAGCGAGAAGTCGATGGCGGAAACTCACCACTCAGTTTCATCCAAAGCTCTCCAAGTCCAAATCTAGAACAAAAATATGTCTTTTTGAAGTTCTAATTTTTGACATTAGACTCTCTGCATAGATTGTCAAATAATTTAATATTAAAACTCTTTTTCAAAAACAACAAACTAAAAAATATGTGTAAAAATTAATTTAAAATTGACCAGGTGGTAATTACGATAGGGGAAGTAGTTAGTAATAAGTACGGTTTTAATATATTAGTGTTTCTTAGTGTAGTTTTCCATTTGTCGAAAGTAGTTCATGTTAAACGTCAAATTTAGTGGAAAGCATTTCTGCTCGTGATTTGCTTTTAATCCGTCAAGTTAACGATCCATTTCTTGAAAGATTAGTTGGGCGGATGAAAAATGGATTGTAGTTTTTATACGTTTGAATGGCGATCATTTAGGAAGACATATATATTTTTTTTAAATATCATTTACATTTGATACTAGGTTTGGCCTGCGAGCAGGTTAACTAAGGCTAAATCGGCATTAGGTTATTCGGCCTTCACTCGTGGGTTTGTTTAACTCCTCAAACGAGTTTCGGCATTGCGCCATCTACAGTGAGGAACTCCTTCACTGAAGATTGCGCAATGCCGAAACGCATTTGTGCACTTCAACAAACCAGCGAGTGAAGACGCACTCCAATAAGTGAACCAGTGCCGGTTCAGCATAATTTACATTTGTTCGCTATTTATTGACATAAATAGATGGATTTTTCGAGTTCACTCTAATTTGAAAGAAAACCGGAATCATTAACATAACCGTATTTATTAATAACTTGGGAAACATTTTGACCTCTGTAATATTTAAGATATAATTTTGAATTTTATTATTAATTTTCATTTATTCTATAAACCCCCAAAGGACTGTTACAAAACTAACTATTAAAAAAAGAAAGATCTTTTATATTATACTTTCCTATGAATGTATTTTCATCTTTTCTTATTAAATAAAAGTAATACACAGTAGAAAAAGACGCTTTGGTACAAAATTGAATATAAGAAAAAACAAGCTTCAAAAAATAAATTAAACGTTCAAAACATCCACCTTCTAAAAAAATACATGCCTGACATCGTCTTCTGACAGATCTTCCTTCTCACAAGAATTCATTCTGGTTCTCAACTCTCATAAAAGCACAGGATTCCTGAATCCTTTCTATGAGCTCGTCTTAAGTTCTGATAGGACTTAATTTTTAAGCTCTCCCCATATTTAGAAGTCGAGGTTAAATCTTAGCGTGTATTTTTCTTCTTTACAATTTTGTATCCAAGTCTTTTTTGTTTACTTTCATAATTTTTTATAGATAATTTCAACATCCTAATGACGAATTTTTTATAATATTTGTGACCGAAAAATCACATTTTTTGAAACTATGCGTAAATATTGTTGATGACTGATTCTTGATAAATTAAATGTATTTAAAACGCATTAGTAGGGGCAACTTTTTTATAAGCGTCATATTTGTCCCTGTTCACAAACCCATGAAAATATTACTTGAACTTTAGACAAGATCAAAGGAAACTTCTCAAAATTTATGCTCTAAGTGATATTGTACGTCGGTTGTTTAGGTTTACAATAAAAAGGAACATTATAGGGTTTTTTTAATACTCTTTCTATTGATGCAATCAAATTTACAGTAGGAATAACATTTCATGAGATAATTGGGCTTTACGGGAAAACGTCGTGAAAAGCTAATACTATTAAAACACTGTTGAGAACAAAGGAACTTTATTGCAAGAGCACATGTACAAGGCTAGACTAGAACTGACGGTCGCGCCGCCTATCGATACATACAACAGACTAATCGATTAATGAGTGTTCAATTGTGAATCAGACAGAAAAAGGGACGTTTTAGAATAATCTCCTGAAGTATTGTCGTTTATTCACGGTACACGCCGTATAGCCTTCTTTATATTTGTATTCTTCAGCAGTTCGGATACTAGTACCCTTAGAAAGTTTAAAAACATTGAAAACATTGTTGGTCTATGTTAAAAACCGATGATCGAACGTAACTAATCAAGCATAACTTATTGTAATCGATAATATCTTCAGGAGATTCAATAAAAAATCTTCATAAATTCATGTTTCCATATTAGACATTAGTTTTTGACATATTTAATCTCTTTTCATTACAATATCAATATATGTTTTTATCATCCCTCGGAATGTCTCGCACCATGTTAAAAAATAAAATAACAATGTGAAATTGTAAGTAAAAATTATACTAAATGAAACAAATGCCGCTGTCAAAAAGTAGCAATTGAGCATACTTGGATACAGAACAGAAAGTTGTTTTGAACAAAGAGCCAAATTAACTTCTAGAAATTACGTCTTTTCTTTTTTCTCTTCTAAATTCTCCTAAATTCATCCCAAGTAACAACACCTCACAATGGAATTCGATGGAATATTCCGACTAAACACTCATAAAAGGTAGTAGTGGTCTGGGAAGCACTTTCGACACTATGAACGTAAATGTTCTCCTGGTATGGAGTCAAAATGACTCTGCTCAATATTCCAGGATTAAAGGCTAATTTGACAGAAAACAAGCAGTTCCTCCGTCGAGTTTTCGAGCAATATATCACATTCATCGGGAAATTAACTTCAAATTATTGTTACATATTAATAATTTATTGTTTAATATTTTGTCATGGTAGTTTAGTGTAAATAAGTACTTATTATTTTATTTTACAAATGTACTTCATTTTATCATTTGTATAATGTGTAAACAAATACAAAAATCGCATAATCCCATTTTTCTGTTTTCCAAATTTTTAAAATTAAAATATTTAAGTCTGATATCCATTATAACCTCATATCCTGTTTTATACTTAAGCTACCGAGATAACAGTTAATTTGAAAATCGCACTTCCCAGGCAATAAGGCAATATTGATTTATACGACAACAAACTTGGACGTTTTAAATAATTTCGAGAATTGGAAAAAGTTCTTATGAAGAGTTTTGTAACGAGACGGTTACGAGGTTTCAAGAGGATCACGAAGACTCCTCGAAACTGGTCCGTGCCGGTTTAAAGTTTTGATTGATAAACTTCTCCGAGATCTATACCTTCTTATTGGGCGATTGAAGCAAAAGAAGCCCAATTTTCTCTTTTTTCATTTTAATTTCTAGTTGACCTTATAATATTGTCCTATATGCCCACACATCTAAGAGAAAGGTTTTACACATTGTAGTTTTAAACAATACATATAATTTTTTTAATAAAAATTTCGTATTTTCATTTTATTACATTGCAGTATCGTATATAAAAAATACAACAGCGTATGATTTTTTCCCTAACCCCCTAGTAATAAACGAATCGACCTTTTCGTACCGTCTGCCACAGACAATTATATATTAAGAATTTGACCTTAACGTGACCTTTGAAACGTCACTCTCAATTTAATCATGCTGACAAAAACACTTGTTATGGGCCAGTTTTTACTTCATCATAAATCTTATCTCTCAGATCCACTCTTTTGGGTCAGGGAAAGACCAGATTTCCACTACTGCTCTCTGACCGATATAATACCTCAACAAACAAACTTGCAATTTACAAACTGGGTCTTCTTCGAAAACAACCCTCTTAATTGTACTAGACACACTGCTAACCTCCACTGGAAATATCCAAGCAAAAGCTCATGTGGGCCTCATAAACAATCAAATTCGATGGGAACTAAACTTTTCGCGCACTCAACAATAATTATTAAAATCAGAAACCAATTCCTTGAAATGGGGACTACCTGATCCTCTTTACCAGACCACAAATGAGAAAAAAATGCAGATGGAAATCAAATACTGTATATGGTATGCAGATGGCAAAAGCACTGCTACAGTTAGAGAGAGCTAAAAAGGACTAAAAAGTTTGATTGGACTATATACCGGTCACTGGCATCTGAGAAAATATCTACATGACAATAACATGTGCATATTCAATGATGATCCGATGTGTAAATTATGCAATGAGGAGGAAGGAACAGCCACTTATATCTTCATTGAATGTGAAGCACCCACTCAGTAAAGGCATAACCTGGAATACAAACCCCATTTCCTTATCTTCTTTTATCAGCATCATCATGAGAAAAAAAGAAAATTTAGCTTTTTTCGTGTGCTGAATCGTCGTGCACTTTTTCATTATTTACTTTTATATTGTTTCTAATTAAATATTCGCTTTTATCCATTGGATATCAATGTTCTCTCTTTCCCTTTCACTTGGAAAATCCTAAAAGATATTACCTGGTCAAAAGCAATGCAAGCATCTATTAAAGTCATAATCATATCACACTTAGTGAATGCATCCAAAATCTCCAAATCGTTGGGAAACACAACAACCTGATTATATCTTGAGTCTCAAGACCCAAGGGAATTTTGGGTAACGAAAAAGTAGACACACTGGCCCTTAACCTGTTGTTGGATTAACAAAAACAAAGGACAGAATCCTCAATCACAAAATAGATCAAAAAAAGACACAAGAAGAAGTGGATAAACTCTAAAGATGCTATACAAGGTAAACATACTGAATCTATTATCTACACAACATGGGTATATTCAATGATGACTCCATTTCAGATTATGTAATGAGGAAGAATTTCTCATATCATCATCGAATGGGAAGCAATCGCTTAATGGAGACATATTCAACAAAAGGCTGTAGTGCTTGAGGGACAAAAAACCCCGACTTCCTAGTATCCATATTCATCAACGTCATCAACCACAAAAAAAAAAAAAAACTACAACCTTCCAATTTCCAACTACTCCAATCATTTTAATCAAAACGCTCTTAGATCAGTAATAAATCCTCTGTATTATCTTTCAAATGTTAATAAAATCCAGTTATACAAAAATTTACTTACTTTGCTGAAAACTGTAGTTTTTAATTTTTACATAATCTTACTTTTTATCAAAAAATTTAGTTTGTAAGTTATATGCAGAGAATCAAGTGAAATAACGTTAATACCTCCGGAGGTTAACCTACATGTCAAATTAGGATAAAAGGTCTCTATTCTCAATTATATTAGAGATATTTCACTGTTCAGATTATTTCAACGTTTCATACCATTTTTCCATAAAGTCCCTCGTTATTTTATAAAATATTAAATTATAAAGAATCAGATTCTGGACAATAGTAATGTTCTAATTAAATTGACAAGTTGGATAATCTCCTGAAATTTGAAGTCTATTCACGGGACACCCTGTATAGTTCGTTATAACAGTTATTTATAAATAGTTAAGTCGTAAATACCATTTTTAAGTTATTATTAGTATTAATTGGTAATTTGTAAATTATAAAAATGGTTTTTTATACCGCCAATTTTTTATTACACCAATGTACATAAAAAAATATATAACTAGGTTAAGTCTGTTTCACTGAGCATATATTATTTATTATTTTATAGCACTACACGAGTAAAAAATTGAAGTGGAGTTAACGAAGGTTCAAGGAACAATTCGAGTTTAATATAGCCTGTCTATTCTTTGACACGTGTTATGATATCATTTCTTTAGATGAAAAACCCGTTTTACATTTTTTTAAATATTTTTCCTAATATTGCATTTAAATAGAAAAAAATAGCAGTCGGTGGGAAATTTGGGGAAAAGGCCGTCGTGTGTGCAATGGGTTAATAGATATCTTAGGGTTGAGGGTTGAACCCTTTTCGTTTACATAGGGTCGATGAAGGAGTTCCACAGAGTACCGTTTTATGTACGTTGGTATAGGCAGTATACACTGTTGATATTCCTTCTCACTCTGACACTACAATTCCCCTATTTGTTGATGACACCGTCATATTATCATCAAAACCTTTTCTCACGAAATCTACAACTCTCCTCCTTAATTCTCCTTACCTAAGGAGACATAGGGGGGAGAATACCTCGTAAGTCGATGTCGTCGGTTTTTTTTTGTAATTCTGCATGTTTATATAAAAATAGGATACTGCGCTAAGGGTGGTTCTATAAAGGCCGAAAACTTGGAGAGTATCACATAGTCTACTTCTTTCTCTACCTGACCAAAAACCAGATCCCAAACACATTAATCTTCCTGATCGATTCTTCTTCATCAATATTATTGTTACTAATTGTGACAAAATATATTATAATTATAAAAAATATTAAATCTAAATTCACGTAAATAAACTGCATTATCTAACAATATGTTACAATATGGTGGCTTGTACGTTGGTGGCCGGTGTAAATATGACGAATAATGATTCAAAAGGTGTTGGTATCAATTGAAAAATTTAGTAAACGTCAAGGCTGTTCCATGCCGAAATTTATTATTCCGTACCATATCGTAAATTATTGTCTATCGAACCTCTTCTGTTAGGTAATTTGTGTTATCTAGTTGTTGGTTTTCAAATAAAACCTTTTTCACAATGAATGTGTCTATAATTCATATACACTCGAAGACAACAAAAATCCTGTCACTCGTACTTTGTTCGTTATTTCAAACTATGTGTAATTTTATAACTTACGAAACAGAATCCCATTTTTTAATGAGAGCACATTGAAGTAGTCTCTTTATGCCTTTATCTTGTTGCACAAGTCGTCTATGGGAATCATGTCAGGAGAAGGTGCTGTTCAATTCATTGGAGTAATTTCTACATCCTTCAAGTAATGGGTGCCACCTCGAGCTACATGCGGTCGAGCATTATCTTGCATTAACTCAAGTTGATCTCAATACATGTAGCAAATGGGACATAGTTCTTCAAAGAACATCCACAATGTACCTTAGTGCCGTCACAGATTCTGTAGATAATCAGTTCGGCAGGGCATTGATGTCGATTCCACTCCATACCATAACTGAATATCTTTACTCACGCATGGCCCATGAAGCAAAGCGTTCTCCACATACGGTCCCGGACATCAGAGTGCCACAGACCTAACCTATATTCTTCTGCCGGTCGCCTTCCTACTAGACGAGTCTCAAGTACTAAAAGAACCTGACTGTTTTAGAGCTTACCCTTACATTACCGGACCGTTTGGAGTTGACTACTAAGAAAGCCATTAAATGACGATTTCGTGGTGCGGTAAGCTATAAAACGGTCTTCTCTAACCGTCGTACATCGCGGGCGACCACTACCTCTTCGATCAAGACTTCCGGTGGCCCTAAGCTGTAAACCATCGTGGACGGGAGAGCACGGCACAGCCAGGTCGGCTACATAACAGAGCCGTCCTTCGTGGCCAAAGTATCTGGCCGAGCGATATATTCGCGACTTAAAATCACGCTTTAAAAAAATATTAATAATTCATTTTTCACTCCAAATCGATTTTTTATTAAATAAATCAATTTAAAAAACCAATTAGCTCACTCGACAAGTTGGTTCTGAAAAGGGTAACATTGAACTGTTTTCTCGATTTTTAATCTAAAGAGTGTAAAAGGAATAGTAACACTGTAGAAAGGTAAGTTGCTCTAAGATATAAAGATAACTCTATTAAGTCAACTATTATTTTTTATATCTATTTATTATAGAAAATAATAAATACAAGTGCACAGTTTTTTTTTCGAGAATATTTTCGGAGACCTGCGAGAAAGAAACCACACAGTTAAATCGTTTTGCTTTCAAAGAATATATTCTGTTTAGCGCGACTATGAAATTATAATTTTTAATTTGATAGTTTCACTAATATATAAATCCATTTTGTAACCGTAATTGTTAAAGAACAACGAATTTAAAAGTTGAAATCATACATTCTTGTTTTTGTATTGCCAATATTGGTTTAAATTAACTATTAGTTGTATTGGTTAGAAAGGGTGGGTCGAGGATTGATTGAACATTAACAAGCTTTCCCTCGGTTCTGAATAATTTTAATTATTCAGCAGTATCGATTTCTACATCATTAGATATTGTGTTCGGCCCATAAAAAAAAAAAAAAAAAAACATTTTACCCAGCCCTAATGTTAACTATAATTTGAATACTATCAAAATCTCAAATCGTTTTACGAACATCGGCCTTTGCGGTTAAGAAGAGACGACGGCGTTGAAATTGGTGTCCTTTTATTCGGCGAATCTTCTTAAAGTTCTAACAAGGGAAGATCCGTTATAGGGTGGGGGATAAATATGCAGTAGTGGGTAGACAATTGACGTTTTAACAAGCGTAAGAAAGCAGGGCATGCGCCAAGGGTTGAGAGCTCGCTAGAGTCATGTCTGCCCTTGGATTAAATCCCTCCGACGGTACACTTCGTCAAAATAATTAATTAATTACTTGATAACATGTAAATTTGATACGTTGATACGTTAGATCAAGTTTGAGCTTTATTTTTATTTATTTTTTTATTTATTAATGGCCTAAACAGTATGGGTAATTTTCACTTGGAGCTTTAAGAAGCCTTACTTTACAAATTATGTTATATAAAATAATTTATTTTTATTGCATTAGATTGTCCGATCTTGCAAAAGCTATTATTAAACTGTATTTATAATCCATTATATTTAGTGGCCTATTGACCAAATTACTTTTTTCAATTAATTAATCTTTTTATGTAAGGTTTTGGTTGAAATGAAAAAGTTGGGGCCACGAGCGTATTTATAATAATATAAAATTTATTACGGCAAAGCAGAAAGCAAATATGTAAACTATGTAAAACTACAAAAGTCTAATCTACGATGACTATCAATGTAGTTAGTCTAGGTAGCTGAGCTCGGCCAAAAATCTGATTTTTTAAAAATTATGTTAGCTTTTTAAAACAATACAATTAAAGTTGCCTTTTGTACAATATTATTTTGGATGTTGATTCGATTGTACAATAAGCTATTTTTTCTTTTTTTTTCAATGGACTATCGAGATCTTTCAGTGAAACTGAATGAGAGGAAACGGACATACCCTCCAAAAAGTGATAATGTTGTCTATCCTACAAAGCGTTCGAACTGGCAACTAAAAATCTTTCAATGAACAACTAAAAGATTTAAAAAAAAAATAAAAGACTTTTTTCTTGAATGAACAGATTGGAAAAATTGAAAGTGGTCGAGAGAAAAGATTGAGACGGTAGAGAACGAGATAAATAGAAAGAGAGAGAAACAAAAAATAGACAAATACATAGATAGATAAACAGATAGAGAGAGAATGAAAGACAGAGAGAAAGAAGAGAGATAGTAAATAAAAAGAAATGGAGATAGATAGATAAATAAATGGAAAGTGAGAACGAGAAAGAGACAGGTGTGTATTAATTAATAGATACAAAGAGAACGATAGGTTTTACTGAGAGAGAGAGAAAGAGAAAGAGAAAGAGAGAGAGAGAGAGAGAGAGAAAAAAATAAGGCGAGAGTGAAACAGATGTGTAGCGATTAATAGATAAAAAGAGAAAGATAGGTTTTAATGAGAGAGATTTACAGATATAGATAAATAGGTAGGTATGTACGTAAAGACAAAGAGAGAGGGAGTGAGAGAGAGTGAGAGGGTGAGTGAGAGAAAAAGAGAGAGGAAGAGAGTGAGTGAAAATTGTTATGTTTTCACAATGTCAAAAAATTATCAAATATATATTAGCTTTGACAGTGCTGTTGTCAGTATATTATACTTTTCTCATTAATAACTATGTATTGCACAAAAGAATGTTGAAGGTCGCTATAAAATAAGTACATTTCAGAAAACGACAGTATCCACAGATGCCGAAATAAGATGCAGGTTTAACAAGTAGTCCAGGATAATGATGTTTGTAACCCAATATGGCGAAAATAATTAGGATATTAACTAACTTGATTTAATGCAGAAAAAAATTACAGATAGAAAGAAATCCATTTTCTTTTTGAATCCGTGTGATTTGTCTCCGAGCTTGGTTGAAGAAGAAGGGAGTGATTTCTGGCCCAGATATAAATCGCCTACTTCCGGGACACCAAGTATTGCAGGATGCTTGTGACATAACCCCTTCGATAATGGAGTTTATCGTAACGTAAATAAATTTCTTTGCGCAGCCTTTCACCCCTTCCACCGGCTCGCTTCTCCCCTTTGAAGTGTATTTACAAAAATGGCCCACCCTCTGAAAAAGACGCAGCAGGAATCTGGCATAAGAAAAAAATGAAGAAAAGAAAAACAGGGAGTTGGTGTTATATTTAAACTAAAAAAACTAATGTACTATATTGTTTTTGTTATAAAAACTTTTGGTTAAAAAAACTAATGTACTATATTGTTTTTGTGATATAGTGAGTTCCTAAATTTATTATAATATATTCAATTTATTTTTCCTTTTTGATTCATATTTACAGTACACTAGTTAGCCCTTATAAAACTTAGAACTTATTATATCTCCCAGCACCAACACTTTATTTTATTATTTAAATGTCTCATTCATTGAAATAATAATAACTTGCAATGCAAGAATAAATTTTGCGGGAGACGTGGTTGTAGAAATCCTTCAAGCTAAGGGCTCGAAATCCGGATCGTTGGAAAACAAGTTACTGTGAGTAGGAACTATGTTTTAAAAAAAAGGAGACTAAACGTTGTAATTTTACAGGTGTTTTTCAACAAATGTATATGTTATAAAAGTTCCGTTTTGAAAGTAGGAAGTGTACATAAAATAGATATAGCTAATCCACTTGAGATTGTTTGTTATGAGTTTTCTGCATTGAATGAAAATAACGATTTTAATAAGAATCGTAGTTTTATGATAAAAAAGCAAACTTTAATTGAACTTTGATGTGGATTTTTAGCCTTCTGATTAAGTGTAAAAAAATTAGTACTCATCCCGCTTTAACGAAAACCAACCGTAAAAGTTAAACATAAATAGGTAAATACTGGATTCGGGCCATCGCTTTTCCAAGGAGTAGGAAATTCTTGAGCTGTCCCAAAAATACATGTCCACTGCACATCTTGCCCCTGATTCTTGCCAAGTCCGTGTGAGGGGACTTCTATTACACGCGAAGAACTTTCGAAAAAATACTGGCTTCATGCCAATTCCTGAGAGTAAGTGTTGTTAATCAGCCCAGCAAGTAGCAACTTCTTTTTTTTACGTCCGGCCAAAATGAAATGTCTACAACATAAAGTACAAACTTTTTTTGTTTAATTTTGGGGGAATCGTTTTATAATCTACCTGGATAAAAAAAACGCACTTGAATTTTAGTTTCAAGAAGAATATATTATCATGAGTTGCTTCATCTTGACTCCTTTACATAAAAGATGCCTTTGTATCTCCCTTCGGGGCGTGCAGACGCCAAAATTGCCATGGTAGTACAAACCACATGGGAACAGGGATATTAACCTATTTTAGTCCCAGGCTCCCGACACGGGGAACTTAATTTGTTAGTGACTGCTTAAACGTTTTGATGAATTAAATTTCGATTAGTTTAAATTGTTTCGCACCGTGAAGCAATTTTGATTTTAACGTGATGTTTTCTAAATTATATTTCGGTCTTAACGACCAAGGAACAGTTATATCCCAAACCATTCAGTACAGCAATATTAATTTTTTTGAAAATCTGAAATAATAGTTTTTTTTGCTGTATTTATAACATATTGTCATATTAATTTACATTAGCCAATTACATATTTTTATTAAGCATATTCCACTCACTTCCACACTATTATATATCATTTTTATTGGACACTATAAATCTATATATACATTTATAAATCTTCGTGTTTTTGAGCATCCCATGTAGGTTGGTTGGTAAGGGGATTTTTTCCTCCTCGTCCTTCTTCCAGATGTCCTGACGTGCATGATCTAGCCGGTTTGACATGGTTTGAATCTTCGATGACTGCTCTCTGACACCGGCCACAGTGAAGTGACTCTTTTACGCCTATGCGTATTGATGTGACGCCAGTCGATGATGGTTGAGTCTCAGACGGATCAATGTGATGTAGAATTTATTTTTCTCTTTGAATGAATGGTACCATGCTCTTGCAGGGACACGAGGGACTAAGGTTCTCCTATAGGGATGCGCCATAATCTTCGTCACGAAGAAAAGACATTTTTTTTTTAAATTTGGGCTGCTATGTCTAAAGTAGTAACTACGTGATCTTTGCTTTCACCCATTGAAGTCGCCTCGTTGGCTAATCGGTCCACCTTTTCGTTTCCGTGAAATCAGGCGTGCCCTTTGGTCCATATAATCGCGGCTGAGCCGTGTTCTTGCAACTCTAACTTCAGGGATCGGAGTGTGTATATCATTTTTGGGCTTTTGGAGCTAGGTGCATTAATGCTTAGCACTGCACTTAAGGAATCTGAGATCTTGGGCATTATTTCACGCTTGGCATACAGCAGTGCCTCTTTTTTTGCTAGTAGATTTGCCGTTTATACGGAGGCTTTCTCGCTGAGATGGAATTGGGCATATTGTTTGCTCTTTGTTTCGAGAAAGGCTGTTCCTACTCCAGTTTCGCTTTTGGATCCATCGATGTATATCTGATCTGGGATCACTGATGTCAGTCTTGCGTGAAAATTCCTGGTGGTATCCTGTAGCGTTTTGGTGGCCATAATGGATAAAATTAGAGAATATATTCAGCTTCCTAATGGTTTTAAAATAATCGACATTATATGTTGGTAGACCCTCGGTTTTTTCCGGGTTCCAGTTGCGTTGAGGCGCGAGCTCACAGAAAGCGATACTAAGATTGGATTTCTTATTTTTCCCAGAAAGTTTTGGTCAATGAGTGTTCCGCCAACGTTGAGATCTTGGCCAGTAAGGGATTGTTTGTCATCATCTTTTTTGCAACGAACTTTCCGGCCAACTTTTTCCTGCTAAAGTTAAATGGATGTTCTTTTGCTTCAACTAATAAGGCGTTAGTCGGGGAAGATGTCAAAGCATCCATTTTGCGCGTAGGGACTTGTGTTGGGTTCTATCCAGCTTTAAAAGATGCGATTTCGCGGCATCGTTATAAAAGAGAGTTCGGTGTAATAGGAGCGATGTTTTGATGTCCGCTTCATAGTTATAGAGGTTGATGCATCTTATGATGTTAATTCACAACTGGCTACTGCGTTGTTAATTTGTTGTCTCCATAGGCGTTTTTGGTCAAGATGCCGTTGCATTTCTTGAGGCTATGAAATTGTCCAAATTTGATTGGTTTTTGTATCTGCAATAAGCTATGATATTGTTATTCTTGGCCTCTTCACATTCTTTATCCTACCAAGAACGAGGGTGAGATCTCCTATTACCTTGACATTGGGTGTACCTGGGAATTGAGGCAAGTGCTGCGATGTTTATGGACTTAATTCATGCCTCGTATTGTTCACTTGTGCTGCCTATCCATCGTGTCTTCCTCGTTTCTTTGTCGATATTTTCAGCGAATAACTCCAAATTACCTCTTTTTAGATTCGTTAGATAGCAACTTAGATAGTTGCTGTGCTGGAAGGAGTCCTCAACATTCGCCGAAGAGTCGGGAGTGTCTATGTCGATGGCAATGCCTAGATGGTCAAACCCTATGGGTTCGCCCAAAGTGGTCCAAGAGCACCAGCTGGCAAGGCGGGAGAGCATATGCTGAGGCCAATCGCAGATTTCGTAGTCCCATGAACTTGATACGAGTTGGGGACCCATTATTAAGAAAACATAAATTGTACTGCTCTACGAATTCCATTATGTTCTTACCTTCGAGATTTTCCGAGTCGGAGCCGAAACCAAGTTGGTGTGCATTAAAGTCTCCGCAGATTATATATGGACAGGTTAAATTGGTGAGCAGGCGCATCCAATGTAGAGAGCTAGTTTTATGTCCAGGTTGAATATATGGATATAAGGGAGACATTTTCACAATTTTATCGATGTCGAACTCTTATGCCGCAAGTTTGGATGGAGTGATTATTGAATCCAGGGTCAAAATTCAGGAGCTCAAAGTCAACAGAGTTCTTGATGAGGGTTGCTGTTCCAGCATATCTGTCAGATCTGTCTGACCTGACGGTTGAATAATTTGTTAGGTGGAAGGTTTTGGAGGGAGATATACATGTTTCGGATACTGCTACAATGTGAAAATAGTCTTTCCTGATCAGTATTTCTAATGCCTCTTTGTTTTTTTAGTATTGATCTTATGTTGATTTGAAGAATGTTCAGTCTCATAATGTTTTTTTGAGGTGTACTAAGTTCGGGTGCTAAAGGAAAAACGTCGCTGTCGCATTCTGTTAGAGTTAAAGTTTATGTTACTTTCAATGGTAACTATTGCTGATTGTAACTGTTTTTCCATTTCGTTGGAATCGATATAGGTTTCGAACCTCAAAAAAGTAAGTAATTTTCCCAGTTTTGCTAGCAAAGCAGTATGGGTTCACATGTTAGTGTTCCGACTGTCGCGCGTCGCTGTCGGTTAAGGTCGTTGTCGGATGCGTTCAATACCCGAGACACGGAACTAGTAGAAGGAGGTGGTTCTTGGATTAGTTCAGGAAACTGGTTGCAGGTGGCTTTAACTTTTCTGGGCGGAGATCTGTCCTCAGTTTCATATTCTCTTTGTTTTTTTATTTTTTATTCAGCATACGGCTGTCTTGTCCAGGAACTCCTGGTGGGTCTATATTCTCTGAAGGTCTTAAGGGTGAGAATTCGATCTCATCTTGTAGTAAATGTAATCTGCTTTTAGTTGCTTCAGCATAGGATTTTCCTGACATGTTATCTTTCAGCTCCTATCCATTCTTAATGCATACGGAACCTGACCTTTCAGTAGCTTTGTGGTTTCCCTTACAGTTGGCGCAAATTGGTGTTGTTTCTTTGTTCTGGCACTTTTCGGTGCTGTGGTTAAGAGGACAAATTTCGCATGTGGTTTTGCTTCTGCACTGGTCGGCCGTGTGTCTGAATTTGAAACAGTTACGAAACTGGATAACACTGGGGATGAAGGGAAAAACGCTGCATCTGACTCCATAGATAGATACACTATTGGGAATGGATTGGCTATCGAAGGATTCGAAACACGTTCCGAGTGGTTCTAGGGTGACTTTACCATCCGAATGAGTGACTTTTTTTGTTGACCTCTTTATGCTCTTCACTTTAACACTCGATTGAATGACTGCCAGCAATTCGTCTTCCACGATCGTGGCGTAAATGAATTTTATTACACCTCTTGAATTAATTAAGAAGTTTGGGATGTAAGCTATCCATCCGTTGTTCTTTGTTATCTCTAGAGAAACCAGATTATTAGCAGCTTCTGGAGAATTGATCTCTATTTTCACTTTATTTTTACTAGTGGTTTTAATATTTGAGATTTGTCTGGCAATATCAGGAGATACGGAAAAGATTTTTCGTCCGAAAGACATTCTGTGTAGTTGTCCTATATTCCCATCGCTAATGTTCACTTGAAAGGATTTTTTGTCTCCAGGTTTGTATCTGTTTTTGAGAGTATAGGTTTTGGAGGCGTGACTGTATTTTTAAAAAAATCTTGATTTGCATTTTGACTTGACCCTCCGCTGTCTTCCGTCATGGTAGTAGGGAATTATATTTCCTCTTGAGAGGAAAATTTGAGATAGAATATGAGAAAGATGGTATTCGAGCGAAAAATATAGAAATCTAAACTAGAAATAGAAAGTTCGTCGGGTATATAAGGATTGTTTACCTTGATAAGCGTAAGACACGTCCGCTCTCACTGGAGGTAAACACAAGACTGTATACAGTTTATACGCGTAATATACTATCATAATTTTAAATTAAACTGTAGGTTAAAACTACGAATTAACTTAACGAGAATATCTGTTTTACGCTCAATATATTAATGTTTTAGCTAAATTTACTTCATGTAAAATTAAATTAAATGTTAAAAACAGAAAATATACACGTTTTCACGGCGATCTCGTTACGCTAAACCCGCATGACTTAAAATCTTGCAAAACCGATGAACTGTGCGCCGTGTAATAAATAGGTTTGCAAAAATGTGTAATTACAATTATATATATTTTAATATGCATAATGTGCATATTATTTTTTTGCAGTTGCAACCCACATTTTAAATTTACAAAAAACCTTTCAACTTTTGACAATATTATTCGAGGACAGTTGACTTCTGTGACTTCAAACTTTTGTTTCACATAACGTCGCAAAGTTTGTAGAACTTATTTCAGCCTGTTATTAAATAAACTATTGACAAACGGAAACTCGCCAGAAGATAAATCACATATAATATTGATTCGTTTCTCCAGGACGATAAATCAAACCTATCATCAGAATGAGATCAATTGAACTGATGACAAAGTTAACGTTTTGGTTTGGGGAAAAATGGCTTTAAAGAATGACTGTTCAGTTTGATTTGCTTAAAATAACCTTTTATACAACCTTTAAAAAATTTCTCCTTGAGTTAATGAATGTTATGTTTTGAGTATATGCTTAGTGCTTTTTACGCTACCTTTAGGGGATTAACAGCTATTTTGAAACTTTAGAATAAATATCAAACTCAGAATATACGGTTTTAATTAAAGTAAAATACTGATTTTGTCGGATGGAGAGAGAGAGAGAGAGAGAGAGAGAGAGAGAGAGAGAGAGAGAGAGAGAGAGAATGTAATTAATATATTATAGTTTGTAAAGTTAATGCTTGTTTTCTTATGTCGTTCACTCACATCAATATCCTTTTACGTGTACTGTTACTAACCATTAACTGTGCAGCGTATTCTGGGCTATATGTGAATCAGGATATATCATCGTGTTATTGCCATTATTTTTTTATGTTCGCATTTCTTTAATTCGAAGAACGAATTTTTCTCGTCATAAAAGTTAAAATACTGCTGATATTGTGCATATTAAGGAAGATATTGTGAAATGAAATTGTTCTCTAGCTGTATGTTAAAATCGGAACAGTCATAATAAAGACAATTTTTTTTCAACATGTTTATTAGTTATATTTTCTGATTGTTGCTCAAGAATTGGTTCAGATATAGAACGAAATCAATGATTTTGAGAGTAATTGAGAAAGAGAACTTTTCTAACTTTTTTCATTAACAAAGTTATTTGGCTGAGATTTTAGAAAGTAAGGGGCCAGAAGAAAGTCACAAGTTAATTAAACAAAATTTGTTCCTTATGCATAACCAAAAGCAATTCTTTATGCGACAGTCAGTACAATTTTAATTAATGTTAGTCGATGGTTTCATACGACAAATTAAGTTAAAAAATGAACTACACTATAGGACCAAAACCTTTGAGCAATTCTTATGTCTTCAAAAGTTTTGTTTAATTTTCAATTGGATCTTTAATGCTACAGAGGTTTGATTTACAAAGAGTACTTGTAAGTACATTTCCTTTTCATTAGCTTGCCAAAAAACAGTGCAAACATTATTTAAAGAGATTTTAATTTGATTCAAAAGATTAAAAGTAAAAGATTAAGAAAAGCCCTTCGGCTATTACAGGTAAAGCTTTCTTTCAATTCTAAAAAAAATCGGATTTTAAGCTGATCTTTCTTGGAAAAAGAAAGAAAAGAACCGTTTAAAATCCGTTAATCATGAACCACTTCACCGGAAAACGTGCATTTCCATCTGGACGTCTTTGCGTGTCCCGTTCAAAATTTATTATACAACAGTTGATTAATAAATGTTGCCTGACGTTTAAGCTTGAAAACGTGTAAAAATAGCACGTTCGTCATGAGATGGTCAGGGGGCTTACGTGGCGTTGCGTAATACGTGAAATGGACGTTGATCATAAATTGAAAGAGGGAAAATAAAACAAAACCTGTCAACGGGTGGGATCATTTGTTTGAGCAATTATTACAACGTCGTTATACACATTTTGAAATAAACTGTTATACCACGGTATAACATAAAACTGGGTAGCATATGGCACTCAATATTTATCATCCAACATTATACTCAAATCACCTAAAGGTACAGCTATATTCACAAAACCTAGGTCAATTGAAACTTGATTTTAATACAATTCGAGACAAAATAATAAACTATAATTTTAATTTTTTTTGGAATTGTAACAGTATTCTTTTTCATTTAAAATAAAATCCTTATTTATCCAAATTGTGACTATTTTCATACTATTAACGTTACATTCTGCGGCATAACATTCAGCTTTTCACATCACACTTGAAAAAATGCTTAAATTCAATTCATTTTATATACGACATGGCCTGACGTTAAGTGTGTGGTCTTGCCTTCGTCTCGGTGCAAGGGAACATTTTTGTGGTTCACCAAAGGTGGTTATTCATTCGGCAGGAACAGCATGCACCTGTTTAAGTGGTGCTGAATAGAGTTGGCAATTTATCACTGACGAAATCCGAAGAAAGCCACACAACATGAATCACTACTTAGAAACTTAAAATCCCAGGACAGAACACGATCTGTTTAGCTTTTTACCATGATTCGAATCAATCTATAATACTAAAATATCACAATTTAATAATTAGTTTAACCTTGGGGGTTGATTTCTTTTTATAATTCACTCATGAATTTGTATTCAATCCATAGCTCTGGACAGCTCAGGATCTCACGGGAATATACACCTTCACCACCTTTTCGCAATTCTCAACTATTTCATTCCAAAAAAAACATGAATTCTAAAAATCAATAATATTCTTAAAAAGAATATCAGGGAAAAAATAAAAAAATATAGAATTAATAAATTGTTTAATTAAAATAAATACGAAAAGAACGGATTCTATTAAATTAGTAGAAGTTCCACACGTTACAAGAGAAATGTGATTTAACCAAACTTCTGCCGTGTAATTAAACAAGTTTGACATTTACATTTATAAGAAATTACGGTATTAGAATTGAGGTAAGGGATGAAAATCGAGACACTCTTCTATTAGCCAGGACAAAGATGAAAGACGGTTTAATAAAACTTTGTTCCCGAATATAATTTATTAAGTTGAACAATGCTATTATTTATAAGAAACCGAATTGTAAAATTATTTTTAAACTCCTGAGCACTTAAGATTTTCTTTAAAATTCATATTACTTGTATAAAAGTATATTTATAGAACAATATTTTCACTTTTATAGTTAAAATGTATTTTTCTTAAACAACTCCTTATTAAAAAAAAGGGAAAATATGAAAGTTGCAACTTTAGGAATTAAAGGAATGTTTTTCTAAATCGGTTAGCATTCTTACGCGACATATGAAGCCAAAGAATGCTACCCTTTAATTATGTGGACACATCGAGCATCCTTTCTTTATATGCAGAAAATGTACGCTTAGGCCACTGGGTATCAACAGCTAAAACAATATGTCTAAGGATGGAGGAATATCGAGTTCTCCACCACCCTCATTGAGTGAATGGTATGAAAATAAGAAAAAATGTATTTAGGAATGAGTAAGAGTGTGAGTGCGTCTATGTTTAAGGATCCGTAACGATACTGTTTTGTTTTGTATACAAGGCGTCCTAGAAAAGCCCCGCTAAACTTCAAAATTTCAAATACGACTCTATACGTCCTGACACAACATTTTAAAGGATTTTTTACTGCGAAGCTACGGTAAAGGTCCCGGGTTCGAATCCAGTAGCCCTGCATTAGCATTGTATAACCACATAGTTGAAATACCCTCGGAAAAAAATTAATTGCCTTTATTGTTTTTATGACATTGTTTGTCAAACTCGCATTATGAGAGCAAATCTTAATTCCAGGAAATAAATAAATTTTGGAATAGTACATATTCGTTACATTCTATATTTAATTCAAAATAAACCAAAGAATATATATTTCCGATCAACAATGAGTTGATGTGAGACTTTGTTGATAGTGTTGGTATTGCATGCATGAAACCGAGATGTACTTCGGAAATTTCCTGATCGCCACAGATTAAACCACAAAACGTTTATTCGTGTTGCTCGCAATACGAGGAGATGAGGAGAAACGGATCAGTTGCTGTTCCATTACAAAGAAACCGGCAGCGTAATTTCGACGAGGAGCTGAATATTTTACTGTATGTATGCGAAAATCCAAATTCCTCTCTCCGAAATGTTGGATGGGTTTTAGGATTTTCATAAAATAAAATTAGAGAAGTACTCTTGTCTGTCAGAGGAAAATCTGACAATTTCGTACTCTTGTCATTATCAGGGATCCACAGTTTCAATGTTTGGTGTGGACTTCTCGAATATAAACTAATTTGACCTTATTTCTACAAAAATATTTTAAATGCTTAGTTCCTCAATTTTTGAGAGAGGTTTTATCAACATTATTAGATTATGCCTCTTTGCAACAAAGACAAAGAATGATTCTCCAGCTTTACGGTGCTCCGCATACAATTCTTTGCAGGTGAGATGTTGTATGAATCGTCACTTCCTGGATAGGTAGATAAGACCACATGGCTCGATGTTTTGGCCTCCTCGGTCACCAGATGTAACTCCACTTGACTATTTTCTATGGAGCCATTTAAAAAACAGTGTTTACCCATTTAAAACCAAGTAACCTCAGTTGAAGAACTGCAGCGAAGGATAGAAAATGCTTATCAATCCATCTCCCCTGACTCTATCGCTCTGAGCACTGGTGAAGGGTGGTTGAGAAAAGTAAATCTTTGCATCTTTACGCACAGCAGACAGTTTGAACATGAGATGTGATTAATAAATAGCAAACCAAATGTCTGTTTTTTTCTTCAAACTTTCTGTCATAACTTTGTCATTTTTTGACCAATTTAAAATCCGACTGCAACATCGTTTTTAGCTTAAAAAATCCTTTAAAATATTGTGTCAGAATGTAGAGCATCGTATTTGAAATTTTGAAGTTGAACTGAGCTCAGGTAACATGAATAACTTTTCTACAAAAAAAGGTAAAAATTGGAAGCTAGACTAAAAAATGTTACACACGTATTTCTTTTATTCTTTGGATAGTGTCATTGTTTTAAGAGAAATTCTGCTGGATCATCTAAAAAGGTCACCCTGTGTGTTACTTAATAAATATAGTTTTGTTCATACTTTCGCTTTTGTGTATATTGGGATTAAATGTGTTTGTTAGTATGAATTTGTGAGATCGCGACTGTCGAATATTAAGAGCGCTCTACGAGCTTACTTCAATAAATGATAAGAACTATGAGAATCATGTGACTAGTATGAGAATGTATTTACGAATGAGTGAGAGTATGAGTATGTGCCGAGGTATAAAACTTTTTGCGTTGGGGGCTGCAATGTGTAATTTAGCTGTTGATAGCTGCCAGGCCCAACCTCGACGTCTGGACGGATAAGACCGAAGTCTGACCCCGGAATGCCAACACTCGCGATTGTGATTCTCGAGGCCTGCCGGTAATTTATTGTAAATTCCAAAAGCTGGAGTTGCCGGAGGAGTTCTATAAGTGATAGGTTCGACTCTGGACATGTGTGTATGATTTGAGCTAATAAAAATCAGTAATCAGTAATCTTTCTTTCTCTTTTATTGCAATTTCCGTCAGTTTTGAGTATTTTATCGGGATTGGTAGGAATGTCTGCAGTGTGCAATGAAAAAAGAAAAGGACCTAGGTTGCATCACCATATAATGTAAAACATTTGTCTGACGTGTTGTCTATAAATAGAGACCAACAAAAACAAATAATTTAACTCCTAATTTATGCACTTCTTGCTGTAAAAAGTACCATATATTAATCAAGCACATGACTAAACAATTTATTTTTACAAATTCTTTGTCAATAAAAAACTATTCTGTTTCATTCAAAGATGCAAAATTAAATGATTTTTCCAACAGCAAACTAGGAAGTTTAAGTCCAGTTTAGAGAGTTTTGTTTAAAAATATTTCAATAATTTGTTGTATATTGTTCTAACACTATCATACATATTATTATAAAAACACCATACATATTATACATATAAAAAATAATAATTCATGAATTTGCTGTATCGCTATCAAAAGTTGATAAAAACATGATTTTTTGTAGGGAATCTCTCGTTTACCTACCATAAAACAAATTGTTTTCATTCTAATGGAAAACGTATTTGGGTTTGAAACAGAATGTTTCAATGCAATTTCGAACGTCATGCCAGTAAAAGATAAATAGTTGAAGTTACTTGTAAATTACATTATATTGTAGGTTATTTTTAACCAAATAAATATAAACTACGCCAATAACTTTTATTAATATGATAAACAGATGGTTACTTTATAATCAAAATGTACTGGCAGTATAATTACGTTAAACCGTTAGAATCTGAAACTATTAAATATCTTTAATTTATTTTCTTTTTTATATTAAAAAATATTCAGCAGGAAGAGGCACAAAAGAAATACTATTCACAGCGCACAGTTCTTCAGTTTTGCATGACATTCCGGTCTTGATGGTTTAGCATAAAGAGGGCGCCGTGAAAGTAAGTGAATTAAAAAATCGTGAATAAATCGTTAAAAATCAAAACTTTTGATAATAGGAAATAATTAATGTACAAATGAAAATAAATTTTAGAACTTATTAAAAAAAAATTATTTTTGAAACAATAAGTGCTTTTACAGATTAATTTATGTAAATATCATTCTAAAGCAATAGCAGATACAAATATGTTAACAAATCTAATATTTTAAAATATGGAGTAGTTACATAAACGTCAGTTTTTTAAGCTTTTCCTAAACGTCAGTCAAAAATTTAAATTGAAAAAAAATTAATTTGTTGGAGTCGTGAGGAGAGGTCAAATATGGTAAGTAAGGTAGTTTAGAAAAACACCTTTTTCAATTTTTGTGCCGACGTTTAGACCTTTATTCGAGCCATCTTCAAGGCCTGGGTAACTTACCAATTATAGGTTGGTTGGAAAAATTATAATTTAAGGTGTAAACATATTTTGAACCGATTATTTCACACTCGCATAAAGTGAGGTGCTATTGTTGTTGCACTGCAAAAAACAACATCCTCCACAATACACAACACATCATTAACACAATCATACAAAGACAAGCCAATAATCCATTCCATTCGTCTACACATTGTCACACAAATTAAGTAAATTTCTCTCCTCAGAACAGATTAAAATATCTTTTAAAAATTTTAAATCAGTACACACATCTTTTCCAAAGTCAAAGATCCAACACCAACAGCCTACAAATCCGATGTAATTTTTAAAATTAATTGTATGAACTGTTTAGCAATATACATTGGAATTATATCGAAATATTTAGTGAAATCGAAGAAACAACACATCAATGACTGTAAAACACCAAAAAACATACCCACAGCATTGGCCACACACCACTTTGAAAAACAGCACAACTTTGATTTCGACAAAATACTTCCTTTGAATTAAATAAAACAACGTTTGCTCAAAGAAAATTTCCCAGATTTACCGCGTCACAATCACATAAAAACAGCAGAATACAACTTTGCGTTTCGCAACACTTTCATACAAAATCAATTGGATACTACAAGAATAGCACAAAACTTTGTGTGAGTATGAAATACTTGGTTCAAAATTTATATTTACAACCTAAATAGTAGTTTTTCCAACCAACATATGTTTTGTAATTTACACGGAGCTCTGAAGATGATCCGAATAAAGATCGTAATGTCGGCATAAAAATGAAAAAGATGTTTTTCTAAACTACCTCATTCTTGACCGCTCCTCACGACTTCAACAAGTTTTGAAACAGCAGTCACTAAGAAACACACATATATTTCAATTTGTAGTATTAGTGACCCTTAATTAATGCGGTCTTGTGTGATGTAGGTTTAGAAAAACATTTTCTTTTTTGAGCCAACGTTTCAATTTTTATTTAGAGAAAATTATCTAAATAAAGATGCAAACGTTGGCTGAATAAAGAAAATGTTTTTCAAAACCTGCATCTCACAAGACCTAATCTCCCGATCTCCAAATAATCACGGATTTCAATAATTAGTCTATTTCGTTCGTAATATGTACTTTCAAATTTCCTTCTTTTACATAGTTTAATAGTTTTCCATTTTTGGTTTGTTTACATAATATAAAAGTTGTCGAAAGAAAACAATGAGCTGGAAGAAAGCTCCTGAAGGGTGGACCCCTCCAAGCTACTTAAGGGCGACTTATCAAGTGAAAGTAATTGATCCTTAGCCCAACAGGTCCTATCCCATAATTACAAAAGGGGGACTAACGACCTTAAGGATAATTTAATTTTAGCGTTGCCGATAATCCCGGTAAGGCGTATTTCTTTTTTAAACAACAGTATCTACAACGGATATGAATAGTTGTCGATCGGCGTCGAGGGATTGCCTTGTTCTCCTGAGTGTATTCTGTCCATCAATGCGGTGACAGCCACACAAGCCCTATTTTCCTTGTCAATCCGTTCGAATCAATTCAACCCGCTACGAATGATTCCATCCTTTCTTACCCTTTAAATCAATTTCGGAAATTTGAGGATGGTATAACAGGCTGGTTTGTTTGAGACATTTTTTTACTACAAATACATTTTTGAATCGGCGAATTTTCGAATTGTAAACGATTACAAGCGGAATAAGTTTAAAAACAAACGTAAACCCCTTTTAAATGTTGTTTTCTTTTGTTTAAAGGCCAAAATGTTATCTATAAATATTCCATCGAGGAAAAAAACAAAATCAACAAAATTATATCTATAAATAAAATAACTGTTTTCCTCAGAACGTGGGCGTCTCACCCGCCTTTGCCGTTCTTCCTGTTAAAAACCGACTGATTTTCTTTAACGAGCAAGCTAAAAATAAAAGTCAATTTGCTTCAATTAAATATTTATCTACAGTGCATTACTCGTTTTTCGGAAAAATTTTAATAATTTACAAATCTTGACTCTGCAGTTATTAGCTAGGATAAACACACATTTTAAAATTAAAAATGTCCATCAACATTATAAATAGTTAAATTTAGGTTTTTAATCGTGCTTTTTGTCAGATACATTTATATTAAAAATATATGGTAACAGACATTGTATTTATTTATTACTAAACTTTAAACTCAGTCTTTGGGTCTGACTCATAGAAGGGTCATCCTCATCCGAATAATGTAGAATATGCGATGTTCTGGTTGAACACGACGGTGAGTACATGGGTACACTATTCCGATTTTTGGAGGGAAAAGGTTCGTTTTATTTGATATACTGATGCATGTATTGATTTATGCCCATAGTGTGAGTATGAGAGTGAATATATTTTTTGACGTGAATGTGTATTGTGAGAGGGCTGATGGCTGAATACTGTCCCAACGACACTAAATAACGTTGACTGACAGTTTTATGTACCTGGCGCGTGTTAAGAGTGAATGTGTAGTGTGAGAGGGTAGATGGCGGAATATTGTACCTGAATTATGTTAGTTATATAATATGTGTAGAGGATTGTGCTATATGGTATGTGTACGTAGGGTCGGATCACCGAAGCGTATGGACTCTGAGATTACGCAGACGGAGTTCCTCGAATACGTACAGGGTAGTGGATGGGAACGGTGAAGTGCAACTTATAACCTATCCCGTTCCAGCGGCCTTTTGCGTACTAGTGGTGCTACTGTTAGGGGCTCTTAGGAGACTGAACAAAAATAGGTCTGCAGCCTGCTCGTTCGATGAAAGAGAGATAAATACGATTCGGGCGGTCGTTTCAGGTAAGCTTGCGAACCCCTGGGAACAACCGAGCCAGGAGACGGCACAGGTGCCATTTGGAGGACTACGTTATTGCAACAGGCCGCAGAAGAGGGGTATGCCTAGTGTCGTTATTAGCAACTACGAGGTGCCCCTACTAGGATTCTTGATCGAAGAAATAAAAGAGGCCTAGAGGGCGGAGATAGAACCGCGAATGGGTGGTTGGTCTCCGGGGCGGAGCGGGCGTATCCTGAAAGGGTGAGCTTGCGAGGTTTTGGGACTGCCGGGCCAGCAGCTTGGCGAGGTGGTTGTCTCTTCGAGGATCTCAGTGAGATGCCGCAGAAGAGAGGTGGATCGTTCTCGCTGAGTTTTAAAATGTGGCAACGAAGAAGCTGTGTCTCATTCGTGGCCGTGGACCGTAGTACTTGCGCATGACCTCCGTGTCACCTCCCGACCTCGTGGGAATCGGACGGATCGGATTGCCGAGAGCGTATAGACAACGAGGACTACTCTGACGGAGTCCCTCGAATGGGTGAAGAATGGGGGACGGAGGCGGAAGTTTTTCGGTTGTGGCCGATGGCATGGTGTCTAGGGGGTGGTTAGAGATTCAACTAAAATGAAACCGCGGCCGGAGCGCATCCTGAGGTTTCGACGCTAGCAGAGCTCCTACACCCAGGGAGATAAGATTGTCGTCCCTAACTAGGGAGTGCTTGGGAGACTTGGCCGATGCATTTCGATCACTTTTGGGTATCCCTTTACGTGCGGCTGTTAAGTGTACAACGTTAACCCACCCCTCGGAATGGGCAAGCGGAAGAAGTCGACATGTCGGCAGCAAGATGAGGGATGAAGTAGGCTTCTACACCGAACCTCACGGAAGAAGCAGATTTTCCGTGCGCGGACGTGAGTCGCTCCTAACTTGAGAATCTAAACGTGTGATAAGGCCTCTGTACCAGGTGCGCACGCTGAAGAATCTGAATGTTAACAGATATTGCGACCCCAGTGGAAACATAAATATGTGTACAGGATGATGGAGAAGTATTGAATCTTTCAACCTGACTGAGTGAATGGTGTGTAAATAAGTAAGCATATATTTAGGACTGAGTGAGAGTTGAAACTAAGTGATCTTAGCTGGCTTATCTACAATTACCCCAAAAAATATTGATATTCTCACCTATACCTATTACACCAATACTACACGTATTCCTAGTGGTTAGTAAAGCTGGGATCTAAGGATTCAAGATTTTAATGTCTGACCCACCTAAAATGATGACAAGAAACTGAATCGCGTCAGCTAGATAAAACCAGCGCAGGACGGAAGACTTAAATGTTAGAAATCTATCAAATTATATAAAACACATCAATTTGTGTGCTGAGTATACACAAAAAACAGCATTAAAATTACATCCTTGTTAAGAATATTATCGCGTGTGTGTATTAATTTCAATCATCATTTGCCAATCTAATTTTCACATCTTGAAATGAAAATGTCGCCGGTCAACAAGCCGGCGCTAATTTGATTAGGCGCGTGTTGATTTTCCGTTCCTGTTACAAATTAGAAACTTTTGAGAGAAGCGATGGGGGGGGGGTCAAGGGTCGTCGGGGAAATTCAAACAAACCGTTCCAAATCGAGGGGGTAAAATGGCGTTTTAAAACCGTCCCGAGGTAGAAGCCTCCCATTGGACGGAAGGACAAGGGTTGTTCATAACAAAATGTTGCCATGACGCCTGTTTCAAAATAGTGCCGCCTTTTACTGTTAAGAATGGCTTCTGTTAAGTACAGACGAGTTATCCAATTTAACGTTAATAAAGAAAAAATTGGCTAATCCATTGGATAAAGATAACTTTCAATTAAGAAGGAAAAGTTTTAGGTAAGAAGTTTCTATAATATACTTCAAAACCACCCTATATTTTCCTTTTCACTTATAAATTCAGCTATATTTTTTAAATTTATATCAAACATGGGATTTTTAAGACGACTTTGTCTTATTTAACGTTTTTGCTTTGTGCTAGAAAACACATTTTCATACGGGGTTTTTATTAAAGAAAGGAAATAAGAAACCTATTTACATTTATTTGACAATTCGGAAATTCACACCCATCATCAACATTTATATTTTTTATAAACAGACGTTTGTATAACATAGATATTTATATTTTACATTATTTTATTAAAAAGCTTACCTTATATTGTTTAAATTTATAATTTATTATTATTCATATTATATCTTAAAAGATACGACGATCTTGCATTTGCAATTTAAGTTTATATACATGGTTTATATACATTTTTGTATTATTAATAATTTAAAAAAAGATTTACTGGCCAACTAACCACCTGGCCAGTTGGAAGAAGAATACATAGTTTTTTTTTTAAACGATATATTTTTTATTTAGAATTTTAGAAATCTAAGTTCTTACCGTATTTTTACGATTGTTTTATCTTATACATTTTTTCATAATAATTTTAATTTATGTTAACTTTTTCATTATTTTTATTTTACATTAAGAAATTCAGTCTTAGTATTGTTTTAGTAGTTTGCGCCAAAAAAAATGAATTTTTTATTTAGTTTTTTTAAATTATTTTATTTATATATATATTTTTGAATTGGTAGTTAGTTTTTCTAATAACAGAATATAATCGAGACATTATTAATCATCATGTAATCACTTCTTTTATTTAAAATTTTTTCACTATCTTTTGTAATATATATGCTGGTAGTTTAAAAAGTGTTGAGCAATTTATATGTTGAAAAAGGGTTGTTATTTTTTTAATATTTTATACCATTGCTAAGGTTCAATAACCTGGTTATCCATATTTTTTGATTGACCTATTTATATTTTATCACAGCCATCACAATTGATTGAGTAAATGACTTTTTTTCCTTCTAGAATTTTCTTGTTTTCACTTCTAACATTAAAAAAACGCTTTTCATTTTGTTTAAATTATTAATTTAACATTTTGAGTTTTATCTCGGCACAAAGAAAAACGTCAAATATACCACATAGAAAATACAATAATTTTTTCCATTGCCATCATTTCGAGTTATTTATAACCGTATAAACTCACGGTTCTTCATACAATTTACGCTTTAGTTCGCCAAGTTTGCCCGAGTTTCCTGTGAGTTGATGAACTGTTGTCAACCTTTGATCATAGCTAATCATCTCTGGGACATTGTCAATGTTTGCCCTTTGTCAGAGGCGTTTCTCTTTCACGTCACCTTCAGCGGATGACCGTATACTTGTCCATGTGCCATCGGATTCCGAAACAATTGTAAAAACGGTTTTAATATTAACTATTAGTAGTTCTGTCTTTATCGAGTCTCAAGACCTAATTAATGTGAGATATATAAAATTTAATTAGTAACGATAAAACTGAAACTACCGAAACGATACAGATATAAAAACTGAGAAAGAATAAATAAATGATAATGAATCGCATATCCCATTGACATTATAATGGACGGAATAAACCCAATCAGACGATGAAAAATGAACTTACATAAACGTTTCTTCTATTCAATTGTACTTGTCTGCAAACGTAATGTGATAGTAATCGGAGGGAGACGTCAAGGGTTGGAAGGTATTTTAAAAACACAAGTTTTTCCCCCCTAGGAATACATAAGGTTTCCCCGAGTCAAGCTATCTCGAACAATCCTCATAAAATATGCAAGCGGGATCCCAATCTGGTTGGAAAAGGCGTCTACAAAATGCTTTCGACGACAGTTCGACTGACCACTTTTTACCGATCGGAAACCCATTGAAAGCAAGGCTCTTTTCTGCAAAAAAAAAAAAAAAAATCAGTAAAAAGGACAAAGGAAGTCGATTGTGGATTGTTTTCGAGCCCGCCGGCTGAATTGGCATTGTACGCGTTAATGTCCCCTGCCGACGGGTGAGTACAATTTAAGGACACGTCGCTTAATGAGATAACTAATTTTACCCCTGTGATAAGGACAACGGGCCGGACGGAGGCACAGGAAAAAGCCGTCACTCTCCATTCACGAAATTTCCACCGAACTAATTTAAACTTTTGAATTGAGAAATGTGTAGATATTATTGGTGGGCTGAATACGCCACCTCTATTCAAACCAGATATTATTTTCATTACATTGGACTTAATTAAACAAATCAAGATTAATGTTTTTTTTTTACCAAACCTGAAATTGAAAGTTCTGGAAGAGTTGTTTCTTGAAGTAAATTTAACGCTTTTATCAAAGCTTTTTTTGCATATCCGCAAAAATGGATTCTTCAAGAAAAATACGTAAAATTAATTAATCTTTATGTAACGTATTGGCTGAAATGAGAAAAATATATCACGAGCGGGATTCGAACCCACGACCTTCGGCTAAATACACCGCTGCTCTACCACTTGAGCTATCGTGACTTCGATCAAGTCAGACACCAACTTCCCACCGCAACCCACGTGTATAAAAACATAAACAATATATAATATATATAAACATAAAACATAATATCTCACTGGTACTCTCAACACGACACCCAATAATGACACATCTACACAGGGAACAAAAACAACAACAGAGTGAGTACAAATACTTTGATTGAGTCTAAAATTTCTAGCATTGTATAAATTCACTTTTTTCACATCCTACATGTATTTGTATAATTTAAACAATGTTTATAAATCCTAGCCCCTGAAGATGATCTCAATAAAGATAAAAACATTGGCACGATAAAGAAAATGTTTTTCTAAAACCTACGTCACACCAGACCGCATCTCACGATCTCCAAATAACCTTTGTACGATTAGCGAATCATCCTGTATTATTATTTGGGATTTAATATTTTGTATGAATAGATGAAATCAAATATATTAAATTGACATTTTTTGTTAACCTGTTGCTTTGCTAGTAGGATTTAGAAAAAAGCTAAACCTACTCATTTTTTAACATTTAAAAGTGTTAATTGTATTTAAATTATATAGATTTGAAATAGCCAAAGTACTTTAATGGGCTTACTCATTGCATGAAAGTTTTGTAATGATGGTCCATTATTCTTCCTGAAAATACAGTTTACTATCTAGTTTTCACTTTGGTCAACTATTTCACCCTCTCGCCCTCCTTGCTAATTGGTTGCAATTTTTCTTTTTCGCCTCTTCAGAGCCGGGTGAGAAAGAGATTCTTTTTAATTTTTCAAAGTGAAAATTGCCAAGTGAGAGATGGTGCGCTTCTCCGGTGTAAATCACGTCCGCGTCGCCCCATTACGATCGGGGGGGATAAAAGGAAAACGGAAAAGGTAGTTCTCGGTTCCTGTTTTCCCACGGCCATGTAATCCTTATCGTAGAATAACCATCATCCTATATCCGCCTCATATATTCGCGAAGGGTGCTAAAAATTTAGTAATTTTTCGTTATAAAATTGGTCACTCCTAAGCAGAAAAATATCAAATACCTTCATCAGGCAAGCACAGTCGGATTTTTATTTATATAAAGCTTATATTATTTGGTGCTTATACATAAACATTAACATAATATTATACTTTCATAGCTTAATAATTTGACCAGAGTACAAAAATACAGAAAAATTGATACCTCGGGCTAATAAAAGTTAAAAACTGACTGAAACCCCTACCATCAATAGCTCGGACGAACGGTTGCCCTCGGAGGATCTGAATCGTAGAAGTATCATACTCGCCCGGTTCAGAATAGCTCATGCGAGGTTGACACCCGTTTATTTTTAGGCCAAAAGCCTTCGTGTCCGGCATGAAAAGAAAGGTTACTAGGTGTGTTCATCAGCTAAGGTGTATTGGGGCCTAGGACATGGAGCAATGGAGATGATTTAAAAAAGGAACTATTTTTCCTGTTCTAACATATGCTGTTCAAGTATGGCATGATGGATTGGACATCAAGAAAAATGTTCAAATGCTAAGAAGTGTTAAGAAGAAAGGAAAATAGCTCTAAGACTTATAAGGGGCTTCAGGACAATTTCATTCAATGCAGCAATCACATTGTTTGGGTTCTTACCTATCGATGCCCACTTAAAAGAAAAAACAGAGCTATGGGAAATGTTAAATGGAACCTGCGACACATATGGGCCAGAATATAAGTTGGACATGCCACTAAAAAATGGGCACATCCAGCTAGAGTAGGAAAAAATTTAGAAAAGAAATTGGATAATCCGGATATCGAAAATTTCACCGATGGAAGCTGCATGGGAGATAAAATGGGATGTGCCTTCACAATCATTGACAAGAAAGCAAAAAATATTAATGAAGAAAAATTAATGCTGGAACCATGGTGCTCAAATAATCAAGCGGAGTTACTGAGCATCAAAGAAGCAGTCAGCTGGGTATAACAGAATTTGAGTGAAAATAACGTAAGGATAGGTCTAAGAACATATTGTAAGGTGTCTTTTGATATCTTGAGCAACCATCGAAATTTTTGAAAACTTTCGAGAAATCATCGAAACCACAACATCCTTGCCGAAGAAATAAGAACAATGCTGGATAATATGAAGGCTACAAAAGGACACTTGATACATTTAAGATGGATAACCGCTCATGCAGGACATCAGGGGAACGAACGAGCGGACCAACTAGCAAAGGCGCAGCAAGTGTTGCGGAATTGCAAGTTGTATTCAACGCGATTCCCCTTTCTTATATTAAGAAGAACGTGGAAGAGGAATCACTACAAGTATGGGAGCAGGAATGTAAACCACAAATGGATGTGAAACAAGGAAATACTTCCCGACCATAGAATGTCGTCTGAAAATGAGCATCTGCCATACTTACAAAACCACCATGGCATTGTCCGGTCATAGAAAGCACCGGACATATCTCACCCGAATTGGCATAATTGATGATGCGTCATGCCCATGTAATGAGGTACACAAACATGGGAACACATTCCATTCAGTTGTTGGATGATCGACCGAGAAAGGACATGCCTCATTAAAGCTATAGTGTTAAGAGGGGATAGATGCCTATGAAAATAGCTTACTATAAAACCAAAGCTGGAATTGTTCAAATTTATAAACTCTATTGACATTAACAAACCATGAACTGATAACTAAGTGCAATAAATTTAATGATACTAAGACAGTTAATTATCAAAAATCTATATAATGCACTATATTGATTGTTAAGTACCTTTAATCACTATGGGAGCAGGTAGAATAAACCCCCTGGTGTACTGTGGCCAGGAAAAAACTAGGTGTGTCCCTCAAAATTAAAGGGTGTCATTCTTTGACTCCTTATAGAGAGCGTGTAGTAATACCTCCCGCTATAGGCATTGTCCTTGAGACCTGACTTTATTGGATATATTGATATAGGTATTGTTTTGTGTCTATAGTGTGAGTTGAGAGTGAATGTATTTTTTGGCGTGAATGTGTAGCGTGAGACAGCCGTTGGCTTAATATTGTCCCAACGATCCTCAATTACGTTAGGTATAATAGGTGTAAAGGGTGGTGAAAAATAGCATAATAATTTATAAGAAACCAATTTAAACCCTCGTATTATCGCTTAGCATTACATTAATTTTATAGCTTTGTCTCCTTTTATGGTTTAGTTGCTTTAATAGTTATTTTTATTGCAGTCCGGTTCATTACGAGCTGTAAAAGTACTAACGCTTAGTTTATTATTCTCAAGAATAGTAAAACGGTTTTTGTTTGATTATGTTAGAGCTTGAAAACGGTATTATCGTAATCGCTAGTATAAATTCAAAAAATTACTGTAACTGGCGGAATATTTCAACGTCAGTTAGAGCAACAGAGAGAGGAAGAGGGTGAGAGAGAGAAGTGAGAAGGAGAGAAACGATGAACAAATGATATGCATATTGCATATTCAATAATTTTTAAAGCATTAATAAATATAAATTAAATACATTTGAGAAACTCTTTATAATGGCTAGTTTTCTGCAAATAATAAGCAACGGTTATGAAAACTGCTTCTACTATTTTGTACGTGCATAAAAATTTATAAATCTTTTAGTATAGAGAAATCTTAGTAAATTAATGGATAGATTTTATTAATATTAATAATACACTCAAACACACAAAAATAGAGACACTAGTATTGTATTATTTATTTCAAATTACATTTATTGTTATCGTATGTTAAATACAACATACTTTATTACTTAACCATACTTAACCAAATTAAACAAGGTAAGCAATTCAGGAGTTTTGAGTTTTAATAAAAATTATGATAGTTTGAGTGAAAATTCACCAAAACTCAGGAAAATCATTTAGTGATAGAATAAATTGTTAATCTAAATTTTAATCTATCATTAAATAATATTTCGGAGTTTTGGTGAATTTTCTTTCAAACCATTATAATTACATATTTTCTATTATAATCACGAATTTCTGATCTAATTTAAATTTGTTTACATTAAAATAAGTAAGTTGTGGTTAATATAACGATAAAAATACGTATAGTTTGAAATAAACAACAAAATCAATCCGGTATCCGTTTTTTATCTTTAATTGAATAAATATAAAACGATTTTGTCATAGCTGTTCTTTTCTTATTTAATCAACTGTTTACTTTTTTCTGCACTAGAAAATAATTATAATGAATGCAATATAGTGCAAAAAAGTCTTTGGCAAATAAAAAAAAAATAAATAAATAAACCCAGAGCGCCAAGTACCTGTAGACGAGATGTTGACTTATCATTTTTTGACACCCCCTTGACTATATGTTTCTGTTGATACGTAAGTGCTTAAGTGGCTATCTCCTGCAATTCAAGGGTGTGAGGCTGGCGAAATTTAAGAAACAGCCCATCCACCCCCCTTCACCCTCATCAGTACCGTTTTAATTCATTGTTCCTTATCTATCTTGTGTTTCGTTAAGACTAGACTTTTTATTTTAGATTTTAAAAAGATATTAATTTTTAAATTAATTATTGATTTTTATTTGAAAATTATAAATCACGAGACAATTGTGGATGTTCATTGGCAGTTAATAAAAAACAATCTTATCATGATGATTGTATTACTTCTCTTTTTCTAACTTCGTTCTTTACACACAGTAGTTTCATAATTATGTTACATATTGATGTAATCCGCATTGCTACGCTAGTGTTCTACGGTGAAAAGAAGCGGTGAGATTGTTTGGAGCACGCTGGGGGGGGGGGCTTCAGTTTAAACTGTCAAGTTTGGCTTTGTGGTCTGCGATTCGTTTAACTTCTGTCAGCAGTCGGATCTTTACTGATCTTCATTCGGTCTTCCTTTGGTAGACACCCACTAAAGTTGGCGTGAAGCGGAAACGAGCCTGTCTGACGTCGAAGAGGGAGAATTAACGGTCTGAGAGGCTAGAATTGATCTAACTTATAAATCAAGTTCAGTTTAAACGGCGAATCTCAAAAGAAATTGGAATAAAGAAACCCGATTAAAAATTATATTTTTACAATTTTTCTTTTTTTCCCTTATAAAATCGTCAAATCATACATTCAATAATCGTACAATGTTTACATTCAAATCCAAACCAATCGGCTTTACTCAAGTCATTTTTTGAAGTTTGATCAGAAAATATTTTATTTTTTTAACAGCAGCTTTGATGAAAGTTTCAGTCCCTTTGAACGGGGTGCTTTGTCCAGACAAATTTATTTAACTTTCCACAATCCACCTAAATGGGAAAATAACGAGAGTTAAATTGCCTTTCATTTTTTCCTGCAGGAGTTAGTTCAAGTTTAAAAAAAAATTCTTTTTACTTTAGAATAACTTAAAAGCTTGGTCGTTCAGCACTTTGAAGTATTGTAAAATTCGATGTTTTGTAAGAAATTTATATAGAAAAGTAAAATAATTCCTGTCATACAGCCGGACGTTTGAAAGTCGCGGACAAGGGTTCAAATTATTAGCAATTAAAATTCCATGGTCTATCCAGGAATCGAACTCAAAACCGCAAGTGTGACCAAAACGAGCCTGACGCCCTAGCCACACGGCGGCCGTGGTAACAAGAAACTCAAAACGAAAACAAAATGAAATTTCCTCAAATCAACAGCTATACAGACATGATTTACACCATTCTAAGATTACATTTATAAAAAAAAAAAAAAAAATAAAGACCGACCGCAAACCAAAAACCCAGGATTAATCCGTAATTACATACACCGTAATTGTTTTTATGATGTTGAGTTTAAAAAAGAAGTATAAATTCCATTTTATCAGCCTTTCTTCAGCCCCTAAACTTTTCTGTACCGGCCGTTAACTTTTCTGCAATTTTCTGGACTTCCTTCGCAAGTTAGTTCAAAAATATTATTTCGTTGATTTGACTGTGTTCTTACTTTCTTTCACAATAAATTCAATAATAGATTATGAAGTGTTCATAAAATTACACTTCAATAATAAATAGCTAAGTACATTTATTGATATGTTTGAAATTTGGGTTCCCAATGTAAACATATAGTTTATGTTGATTAAATCCCAAAAGGTAGAATTTGAGAATATGTAATCACCGAGACTAAACTCCTTGTATTTCGTTTTCGAAAAACGAAAATCAAATTTCAAAATGTACAAATTCAATTAAAAAATTTTCTCAATTCGAATTTGATATTGAAGTTCAATAATATGGAAGTCAGTGTCAACCTCGAACGCCTTGTAACCATTGTAATCTTTAGCAATATAGAAAAATAATAATAAACTAATATTTCTATTATTAATTATGATAATGAAAATTAATTCTTATTAATTCGCAATAATATTAAGCGTTAAAATAGTACAATCTATGCTAGCCATGACACTGCACCTTGAGCAATATTTTATAGCGTGCAAATATGAGAATATCGATTGTATGATACCACAGAATCTTCGTTTAGATTGCTTGTAATTTATTTAAAATGTAGACTTGAATTTTCATACATTCATAATACCTGTGTGTGTGGTGATTAGTGACAGTTAGTCTATGATTATTCGGAAATCGTGAGGTGCGGTCTGGTGTGACGTAAGTTTCACAAAAATATTTTCTTTATCGTGCCAACGTTTCGATCTTTATTGAGATCATCTTCAGGGCCTGGGATTTACAAACATAGTTTAAATTTAATGCGAAGTCATTAGTGAGGTTGGTTTTATAAAGTAATTTGAAAAATAATTATAAAAACAAAGCTGTCAAAAGCAATGTTTTGTTTTGCACAAAGGACAATGATAGAAAGTAAGATCTGTACAGATTAGCTCGCTGCTCAATTTGAGGAAAAAGTTTCATTTAAATAAATGACGAATTTTATACCTGTTAAAAACATGCAAAATTTGTTTAATTAATGGAAAAAGAGATTATTCCGATTTCTGCAGTATGGCCATTTTTCAAGCATCGTCCTTTTGGAAAATTTAAAACTACCTCTCTGAACTATTTGGAGTTTTAACGCATTCGAACAGATTTACAATTGATAAAATAAACGTACTAAAAGCATCCAGCAATTTAGAAACTTTCAAAATAAGGACAAATTAAGTTATATACGATAGTTAGTTGAACTTAACATAAAATTCAAGTGTATTAATTAAGGTTTATATTATTCCAATGATCTAATTATTAGATATTAAATGATATTTTTATGCTCCATATCATTTTAAATGTGTGCACTTTTACTGTAAATGTGCAAGTTCGACCGTGTTGAAAATAAAGCAAATCTAATTAATAATAACTCGGAAAACCATATTTACCATTCAATCTGTCTAAATATTATAAGATTTATAACAAATTGGAAATAAAATTACGTTATAAATGAAAATTTTACTACTACGTTTATTGAACAATCAGATAACAAAATATAGGGGAAGTGGTAGCAAAAATAAGACTTTTAAACAGTTGACATTTTACTTGTGATTTTTTTTCATTTGTAAATAATTCTTTGTTACAATTTTGCGTTAAGAAGTTTTTGAAATATTTAGACAACTGTTACTTTTCATTTTTAAAACATAATATAAGTATATACTGATTTGTAAATAAAATGCAATTTTGTTAACGTTATCAAGTAAGAACCGTTAGAACATCCTTGGACTAACACCTTGTCATAAAAATTGACTAAATAATATAAAATTTATAATAACTATTAAATGTCATGTGATGTCAAATGAAGATTATATGCTTACCTCTAGCGATTTCGTTTTATTGGGTTGTCCGGAAAATAATGCAGGATTTTAAGTTTTCATTAAAAAAAATCTATATAAAATATTCTGTTTACGTTTACAGGATTACTCATTTGTATGAATGTCAACACTTATTAATCCTCTTCCAAATGATATTGTTTGTTTACCTCTGTAGCATTCCGCTACTTGGAAATAATTCAGTCATCCTTATAATGTCAAAGCGAGAATTTCGTACGATTTTCTTTTACGAGTTTAAACTCGGCCGAAGCGGAGCCCAAACGGCTAGAAACATTAACCAAGTCTGGGGCGAGGGTTGTGTTAATGAGTGCACTGTGCAAAGGTGGTTTAAAAAATTTCGGGAGGGAGATTTCAGCCTTGAAGATGAAGAAGGTCGTGGAAGGCCTTCCTCTCTTAATGATGATGTTCTGCGATCAGTGGTGGAAGAAAACCCCAAAACAACTGTTCGAGAACTTGCAGAGCAACTCAAAGTCAGTAAAACGACCGTCGCTGACCACCTCAAGGCGATTGGAAAAGTGAAAAAACTCGAAAATTGGGTTCCACATTCATTAAACGATCGCCAAAAAAATCAGCGCTTTGATGTTTGTGCATCACTTCTTTGTCGAAACAAAAATGACCCATTTCTGGCCAGAATTGTTACATGTGACGAAAAGTGGATTCTCTACGATAACACTAGACGTTCTGGACAGTGGCTCGACAAAGGAGAAGCTCCAAAGCCCCCAACTCATCAAAAAAAGGTAATGGTTACGGTATGGTGGGCTTCATTTGGTTTAATACACTACAGCTTCTTAAATCCTGGCGAAACCATCAATGCTGAATCATACTGTAACCAAATTAATACCATGCATCAGAAATTGGCAGTAATGAAGCCCTCTTTGGTCAATCGGAAAGGGCCCATTTTGTTGCATGACAACGCTCGACCACATGTGTCACGTGTAACGTCACAAAAATTATTGGAGCTTGGCTATGAAACTTTGCCTCACCCACCCTACTCTCCGGACCTCTCGCCTACTGACTACCATTTTTTTAGACACCTGGACCACTACTTACAACACATAATATTCAAAAATCAAACGGAACTGGAAAATGCATTTATTGACTTTATCAATTCTAAAAATTCTGAATTCTACTCAGACGGAATTAATAAGTTACCAACACGTTGGGAGAAATGTATTGAGAGTATGGGAAATTATTTTGATTAAAGAACATTGCTTTAAAGTAACTAGTTTCTTTTTTTTTGTTTAATACCAAAATCCTGCATTATTTTCCGGACAACCCAATAAATGGGAAAATTGTTGAAGAAGTGAAGAAATCACAATTTTAAACTGTTTATGTTTAACGCCATGCTAGTTTTTAAAATCATCCATTGTTTTGAATAATTATTACTAGAGAAATTTTGTATATATATCAATTTGAAAACCTGTGATTTACTTACAAGATCTCTTGAAGAAAAATAAGATTTGTAAGTCTACATGTTATAAGATTTATAAACAATGATGTTAAATGAATATTATTATTAAGTACAGATCATACCATTTTGTTTATTGAACAGAAAATAGTTAAAATATATGGGAAATTGCTGCAAGAATAGAAGAACTTTAAATAAATCATGCTTTCAAAGACACAAGCAATTTAGATATTATTAGTCATGAATTATCAATATATGTGTTTTTAATGGCTTTATATCAATGCCTTCCGACGTTTTATTGTTCTTTATAAAACTAATTGAAGAAATGCAATTAAAGTACTATACGAGTGCTAAATGTTATAGTACACCATTAATTCATACCATAATTAAAAAAAGTTGTAACAATAAATGTAAAGTTCAATTATGTTCATTGACAAAAGTGATTTTACTAAACCGGTCCTCTGACAACCATTTAAGCGATAAAATTAAGCGATGTTTAATTTTAATTAAAGGTAATATTGTTCCGAGTACTGAAAATAAAATGTTTAAAAAAGTAAAAAAATAGTTGTTAGCATAAATGCAAAATTTTAAATTATTCTTTTGTTACTGCATGATTTTTTAAAAATATAATCGATTTATTGTTGTGAATTAATGAGAAATTCATTTGTTTAAAGAATATTTTTATATTCTATACATCGTACTAAAGAAATTAATTATGTGTGACAATTTGTAAAACTGTAATCTACATAATAAAGCCACCCAACTACAAAATGTCCCTATGAAAAAAAAATGAAAATCTATAATAACTACCAAATATAATTTATTGTCAAATAAATATTTTTTAAGATTGATATGAAAAAGTTTATACTTATAGCAATTTGAAAAAAATAATCTTCTTAACAAGCCTACCAACAGCCATGTTATCATTAAAATCTGTCCAAATGTTATAAGTTCTAAACGAAATTGTTATTATTGTTACAAAAAGCTCAGTCTACCACTTCAAAAAAAAAACTTAAAAATGGGGAAAATAGTTGGTTGCAGTAATGAAATTTTAAGGTTTTACCTTTTTTACGTAAAAACAATTTAGTAATAAAAATAATGTGAAATATGTTTTTTTTAAACTTATCTTATTTATTATATACATAAAATTGAAAAATAAATTGTAATCATGAATGTAAAGTTCTACTATGTACATAAAAAGTTAAATTTATTTAATAAGTTCACTATTTTTCTTGGTCCGCTTGACTAATTAATATTATTCAATTTATATTTAATATATTTAATGTTAATTTAATGTATTTAATAAGGTTCTGAACATCCACATGACCATGAAAACTTGTCCAAATATTATTAGATTTGTAATAAATACTAAATAAATTTTTATGTTAAATAAAGTATACTCTTTCATCTATTGAAAAGATAGTTTTGCAAAAATTAAAAACGCGTTGCAGGAATGAAAATTTAAAGTAATAAATATTTTGATGTATTTTTTAATATAAATTATTTATTATCAACAATAATAAATAAATTTGTTTTCTTAAATATTTTATATCTCATATTCTATGTCGTTATTAAAAAAATTATATATACCAGATTGAAAAAATGTAAACATAACTTTGAAGTTCCTTTACATTCACAAAATGTATATCTACTAAAGCCCTTACTACAAATCCTTGAACAGTCATATAAACACAAAAACGGGCTGAATATATNAATATAATATCATACTACAGAAAAAAGATATATTTTAAAAATTGGAAAATCAGACAGTTGGATGCCTTTTGAAGTATAGACAATTTTTTTATTATTAAACTAGGAGGAATTGATATTTTAAGACTCCGTATCATTGTGTTTTTACATTATAGCGTTGATAGGAGAGATATTACAATGAATTCCTCAAACAGTCAACTTGTTATGAGATTAGTAGTGAAATGTAGAGAAATTGTTTTATTAACTAATTACTAAGAAATATTTTTAATTTATTTTTTATCAGTGTTATATTTTAACGTTGTGTTATCCTGAAAGATATTATATATGCGAATTCTATAAAAAGTGTATTTTAAGTTGAAATATTAGTTTGAATTGTTCAGATTATTTATTTATAAAGTATTTCTTATTAAATCGTTTAATATTGGAAGTTTGTTAGCTTGGGCCGAGTTGGTTCAAAATAGGATATATCAATATGTTAGCAGCTGTTCCGTATCAAAAAAGTTTCCATTATTATTTATTTTGATTCTGTTGGGTCCAATATTTTCTCAAATTATATTTGGATCCACGTCGTCAGACGTTAGCCGGAACATATTTCGCTTGCGTGCTTAGCCGACTCGTAAACGCTCGCATGACGCATGGAAAAATACCTACCAGTCCGACAAGCCCCGTCGGCCACGGAACGAAGTGCAAAGTCAAAGTACTTCTTGGAAAACTGGCATGTGCGAATCACGCGGAGCACATGTTCCGAAGACAGAGGGACTTCGAGAGTCAGCCCCATGCTCTCCGGCCCTCCCTCTGCGGCAACCCCACTGCAACACAACCCCACCAACTCCTCACTCGGTCTCCGGCTTAAAATCAAATTTAGATTTTATCCTATTCGTTTTAAAAATAATTCAAAAACGTTTTTAATAATTGTTTTATTTTATATTGGTTTATCTACTTCTTTTTGTTCTAAAATATTTTTTAATTATTTTTTACTTTAATGCGGTCTGTACTGTCTACATCCGTTATGTACGAAAATGGAAAATATTTCGATCATTTCTTCTTTTACCTATATTTTCTTTTCAGGATTTTATCATTTTTTAAATACAAAGGTAGTATTTTATTAACGTATTTCAGTACTTCAGAAAATATAAAGTTAAATTTACAAATTTTGCCAGATATGCCAGAAAAGAAAAAAAATCCGTTTTGCCAAAAAATACTTGAAATGCGCGAAGGCAGGATTGTATCCTTGGCCGCTAAGCGGTATATTAGTGTGTCAAAATTAAATCACCCATCCAAGGCTATGAATAATTCTTTCTTAACTCAGGTTGTACAACTTCTGTCCAAACATTCATCTGTTTAAAGTCGAATTAAAAAAAATTATTTTATGTTTTTCACACAAAATATAAAAATACTTACATTCGGTTAGAATAAATTATCGTTTTGAGGGCAACGTAGAAAGCCGAACCTAATTAGAGATGAGGGCACATCACCATGATATTTGTCCACGGGCAATGAGTCACACACGTGCAACTTAGAAGTTTGAGAACGGTTGAGCCGCGCAACCCCATGCTCTCATACCGACTGGAGAGAGAACTCACCATCCCAGCCTCTTTGATCGATACCGGCTCTCTCCCTTTCTCTCACATTTTGCTCTGTCTGTGTGACGTCACTCCGTAGTATTGCTGCAAGTCGTTATCGCCAAGCTATTGATCCCCCGGCCACCCATCCCTCTCCCATCGCATATCGCTCCTGGGCTCATAATCCCATTAAGGGCAGCGTTTATTTCAGACCGGGCACTCGATTCAGCACCGCCTCCGCCCTTCTCCCGACGACGGGAAACTAGTTGAAACGGATAAAGGGGAGAGGTTGAGAGAATGGCGTTACTCGTCGGACCACACTGACAGTGCTCACGCCCGCTCCGGGTGCCCGACTACGCCAGAAACCCCTCTTAATATAATTATTTATTGAAACAAACGAACAAATAATATAAAAAGTTGATAAATACCTTACAAAACAATCAATTATATCGCAGTGAATGACAAGAGGTACTTAGAACACGAACCATTCCCTACCACGATCAAAATGGCCGGTACTCGCGGATCACCTAATTATTATAAATGCCTAAACTTGCATTTAATCTTCGTTAACCTATCGACAAAGCTTGGCCACAACGACATCAAAATTTATCTCAATGAATCAATCACAACTTCAATCGGAATCAATGCAAATTAACGCAACGCACAAGTCTAGTTCTGGAAAAAATTATGAAAAGTGGGATCCACATTAGCATTTGCAACTTAAAACACTTTTAACCGACATAGATTAAAATTTGCTATACAATAGACAAATTACTCACAGGACAACACTGTAAAAAAATTTTGTACTAAGAATCGTTCAAATGTAGCGTATCAATTACATTTTAGTTTATACAAATTAAAAATTTAAACAAGAAATTTTGTTTATACTTTATTATTTAATTTAAGCATAAATTTAAAAGAGAAAGAAACAGATAGCATACTTCTTCATAAAATCAGAGCTCCGATTGATTTTCTGTAGTGTATGCAGAGGGAATAATAATATAATAAACATAGGAGAGAGGGGACGGAGGTATGGAGAGAGAGAGAGTATGTGTGTGTGGAAAGAGTTTTTTAAAACGAAAATAATTGAAGATGCAATAGATATTTTTGCAAGAGAAAAAGAGATAGAGAAAAAAAGATTTTAGGGGGGAGCAAGACAAAGAAATAGATAAGGGGAGAGAGAGGAGCAATAAAAAGAGTTCAAGAAAGGGAGAAGTAAATAAATAGAGAGAGGGTGTAAAACACACATACAGAGAGAGAGAGAGAGAGAGAGAGAGAGAGAGAGAGAGAGAGAGAGAGAGAGAGAGAGAGAGAGAGAGAGAGAGGGAGAGAGAACGAGATTAGGGGAGAGAGAGAGAGAGCGAGAGAGAGTATGTGTGTGTGGATAGCTTTTTAAATGAAAATAATTGAAGATGTAATAGGAATTTTTGCAAGAGAAAAAGAGATAGAGAAAAAATTTTAGGGAAGAGAGAGACAAAGAAATAAATTAGAAGAGAGAGAGGGGGGCAATAAAAAGAGAACAAGAAAGAGAGAAGTAAATAAATAGAGAGAAGGTCTAAAGCGTGAGAGCGAGAGAAAGAAAGAGAAAAAGAGATCGAGAAAAAATGATTTTAGGGGGAGCAAGACAAAGAAATAGATAGGGGAGAGAGAAGAGAAATAAAAAAAAGTATCAAAGGGAGAATTAAAAAATAGAGAGAGGGTGTAAAACACACATTCAGAGATAGAGATAGAGATAGAGAGAGAGAGAGAGAGAGAGAGAGAGAGAGAGAGAGAGAGAGAGAGAGTGAGAGAGAGAAAGAAATGGCTTGAGTGAGATTGTGTGAGCTTTTTCCTAGTGAAAATGATCTAAACGCTTGGGTGTTATCTTGTATGCCTCTTCTCTTTATCCATCTCAAGCCAATGAATAGACTACTTATAATACCGACTTATACATAATTAACAATGATTCAAAATTTAATAAAAATAAAAAGAACCTGAACATAATTGTAAATACAGACTCAAAACAAAATATTTAAGAATTAGGCGAAAAAGTTATACAAAAAAAATAGACGTAATAGATTTATTTGTTAAGCCTGCACTAAAGAAGATATCCAACGATTAGTTTTGTAATGATTATTATATTTAAAAAAAGTTAAATTTGAGTTACACCCTCTGTGTCTTACACCCTCTCACCCCCCTATCTGTTTATAAAATTTCTAACTGAAGGATGTAAACAATGAAGCAAGTTGCATGATTAGTGCTTTTGGTATATCGCGCAATTTCTGTCAGGATATCTGGTGGTATAAGATATGACGAGTTTTTTTTTCTATGAGAGGTTTAAATCTGTTATAAAATTATAAATGACTCCTAAAAAGTTTGGAAATAACTGAAAGAAGCGATAATATTTATATAGCAAAATATATACAATTGCATGACGGGTTTCAATACATTTTGACTTCGTTAAAGTGATAGTTGGCCCACTAAAATAAAATATGAGGAAAAGGTCAGTTACAAATCGAAGCATAAAATAATCAGGTCGGAACTTATCCTACACCAATTCAAACGCAGAACCTTGCGCCGAGGTTTCCTGCATGCTAATACGATGCTAATAACGTCCAATGCGTTGAACCACCATCAACAAATCAAGTTGGAAAGCTTCAGCACGAGTTAAACTATGGCGTAGTAAATCCTTCTGTTGTTAAATTCTAATGGGTAAAACAATGCAAATGTATATTTGTGAAACTATGTCGTTTACTAATTGCTTACTTACCATTTGGTCTATATCGACAATTAAGAATATAATCGATTATTTCCAGAGCACTTAAAATGGCGAGAAGCCTACCTACTTCTGACAGACGAACAGAGCAATTGGTTCACCAAAATTATTGGAAACAAAGAAACGATACAACTTTTTCTCTTTAATGTTCAAGGAATTAATGTAATTAAGTAATGCTTAATGTATCAAAGAATCGAATACAGCCAATAGTTACTTTTATTGTAGCTAATTTTTTTCAGAATTATTTTGATACATTAAATGAGGTTAATTGAGGAAATCGGCGAGGAGGACAGTAAGTAAGGTTCGCTCGTTGGAGTTGATGGTTTGGGCAACTGCGAACTTGGAGATTTAGAGTTTAATTTTGAAAAATCAGAAATAATGATATGCCATAAAAAGGTGATTAAAGGAGAAAAATGGTGCGACGCCGGCTACTGAAACGAAAATAAAAACTATAAAAATTAATTTTTTTTTACAAGTACCTATAACTGAACAATTATCAATTATGTAAAATATTAATAAACATATTATTACAGAAATCAGTCAATTTAAATTAAATCCAATACCTAGTCCTGTTGTTTTGACAATTGGTTTTATTTACATTTTGATTTCTATATTGTGACGGGTAGCGATGTTCCGTAAATTTCAATTTTTTAATGCTTTGTAAGTTTCTTAACCTTCCTCATTAATTGTGATAATTTTGCTATATTGTGAAGTGAAGTTTTGTAAGTGTATTTAGAAATGTTTAATCTTAATTGTGATGATTTTAAATTCTGACTTTTGGATTATGCTATTGTAAAATTTATGTTGGAATCCCGTATTTTTTGTTGATTGAAATCCCACCAAAACGAGAAAATATCGGATGTCGCACAAATGCAGCCAAGAGAATACTAGAAAAAAGACAAAATGAAACAGAAGGAGAAACATCACAACGAAATCAACGAAATAGATTTCATATGGCACAGGCACGTGCTGCTGACTCATCACAACACGAAGCACGAAATGAAGCAAGACCAGTCAAAATTAAAGAATTAGGACAATCGATGTTTTATTTTGATCGAAATGGACAACGTGACGATAGTCAATTATGCCAAATGAATCAGTTAAATAAACTGTTAAAACTTGATCGCAATAAATTTCAGTGTAATGCAGATATTGAATATACCTTGCGTCTAGTTGTGGTTGTAAAAAGTATGAATAAATTTGCACACATTTCAATGCATTAAAATTCAAGAATCAAGCACCTGGGATGTGCTGTTTGAATGGTAAAGTTAAATTGCCACCATTGAAAGCACCACCTAAGCCTTTGTTCTCATTCGACGTTGGCACAACAACACAATCGAAGCATGTATTGAATAACGTACGAAATTATAACACATGCTTTCAAATTACTTCGTTTGCTGTAGCAAATATGCCAACATTCAAGGACAAATCTACAGCTTCTTTGTTCCCATTTCCGGATGCTGACTAGAAATTTTGCAAATATATTCATTGGAAATTCAAACACTCAATTAAATCTACGTCGTGAATTTAATAAAGCCAATATTAGAGGAACAGCTTAATCTTTGCAATCAAGAAGAAATGTTTCAATGCGTATTTCCAGATATCAAATAAAATTTCGAATATCATCAATGGTTAGGTGAACGTGCAATATTAGTAATAATGAAAGTGGATGTAAATTTCATTAATATACATACATTAAACACGTTATCAGTAGAAAAGATTACTTAGAAATTAATGTGTGGTGATTAGTGACCGTTAATCGATCATATTCAGAAATCTGAGATGCGGTCTGGTGTGATGTAGGTTTCAGAAAAACATTTTCTTTATCGTGCCAACGTTTCGATGTTTATTGAGATCATCTTCGGGCTCAAAGTGTTTGTCTTCTGTGTAATTGTGCCATTCTTGCGTGTCGTAGCACTCTCAACACAAGGTTATCCAACTGCATTTTGTAATTCTCATGATTTTTCTGAATTGCCACAACAACATTAATCTAAAAGTTGGTGTTCCTACTTAGACCAAAAATGCCAAAAACCTGGGTATAAATTATTTCACAATTGTCAAAATTGAACGATAATGACTTATATAAGTATTAGACTTTATCAGTCGTTTATTTCATCACAGGCATAAAAATCCAACTATAGTTGTGAATCTTTGCCAATCAATTCTTTGAATTTGGTAACAAGTATACATGAAAGAGTACTCAGCGCGATCAGGTCCAACTTAACATAATAAAATAACTCATCTTTTTATGTAAGGTTTTGGTTGAAATGAAAAAGCCAGTGACACGAGCGGGATTCGAACCCACGACCTTCGGCTCAATACACCGCTTCTCTAACCACTTGAGCTATCGTGACTTCGATCCATACGGACACCGACTTCCCGACTCGACCTACAACCATTTCGAATTTTTCCTCCTTTTTGCCATTTTTCATTTAAATACGAAATTCAGCGGCGTATTGAGCCAAACGTCGTGGGTTCGAATCCCGCTCGTGCCACTAATGTTTTCATTTCAACCGAAACCTTACATAAAAAGAATCATTAAGTAAAAAAGTAATTTGGTCAATAGACCTCTAAATATAATGGATATTAAAATAACATTCACACGCAACTAACGGCCACAACTTCACTAAGTCATTAGACAATAAACTTACAATCACAAGCCCCAGATAAAATCAATAATGATTAATGAACACAATTTACTAAAAAATAAATTTGTACTTTTTTTTACGTAATTTCTAATTTATGTTTAGTTAAACCATCCGAATGTGTCGTTTTTATAAAATTCACAAAAATATTAATAACTTTCAAAAACTCCACTGATCAAGAGGAAACTTTAGAAAGGTTTACAAACTTATAACGTACACGTAATGGCGCAAATGTGGCCTCCGTAAATAAATCAGTGCCGGAGATATAAAATAAAAAGTTGGAGTGTTTTTGTTTGTTGTTGAATTCTTTGCTAGTCTCACTTACAGTGATATAAAAAGTAAGCGTTTTGTGTTAAATGTTCAAGGAAGAAAAACGCATCTTTTAACAGTTTTAAAACCTATCTATTAGGAACTATCTAGAATAGTTATGAATTTTTAAATAAAACACAAGTCAAAAGTACACGTTTTGGTTGCTATAAACCATATGGTTATACTTTCCATTTGAGAACTGTAAAAAAATGCTTAAAACTTATCTGAACTGTTTTTCTTTCAATAACAATTTTTTTCCTATTTTATTGGAAGTTAAAGTAAATATTATTTCTACGATCCTTTATTTTCTAATCCTGGTCAAAAAATCTACTGATATTTATTAATCTTAAAATTCATGCATAACTAAGTTAGTAAACCATATTTAAAAAAAGAAATTATATAAATTACTGAAAATATTTTGGTTTTCTCTAGGGCCCATTTGCACGAGCGCTCACACACGTATCAATTATATTTAGACCCTAATTTTACCAAAAGATTTATCTTCAAAAAGGTGATCCCAGTTCCGTTCTCTTATTAGTTCGGTCAATATTCAACCCAACACTAGAATACGGAAAGCTGCTATTTAAACAATAAAAAAACATCAGCACTACTCTGTTCCAGTCGCAAACTTTTCCCAACATAAATATTTGGATCTAAAGTTACCATCCTTCGGCCTTAAGGATCCGACAGCACAGCCATACTAAATCAATGATCCAGATTACTAAAACGCCTGAATACTAAAACGAAAATAGAATTGCGGTTGGTCATCTGTCTACAAGTTTCTTGTTGTTCTTTATAATAATAACTACATTTTTCAATAAAAAGGCAAAAATAAATTATGAACCAACGGTTATAAAGTATAAAAAAATATATACATATTTGTTTTTAAAGCTAGGTATAAACAATTTATTTTAACTGTTTTGTATAGTAATTGTGAATTTAAATACAAGTAAATAACAATAAATCGATTTTTCATTTATGTACACTCAAAACTGCTCAAGTATTTACATATATACATATATGTGCTGAGTTGAGCCTAATACTTCTCGCGGTCCTCCTGCAAATTCCAGCGTTTGTAATTTACAATAAATTACTTGCTTGTCTCGAGAATCACCCATCTAGAGTGTTAGCAGTCCGGGGTCAGACCTCGGTCTTACCCGTCCAGCCATCGAGGTTGGGCTCCGGGTATTGTTAACAGCTATTGACATTCAGAACCCAACCCACGTAGTTCCTAAATACAAAACTTAAATATGTTTTTTCTTATTTAAATACCATTCAGTCAGTTAGTGCTAATTGAGGCTGGATAGGGTACTCAATATTCCGCCATCGACTCTCTCATCCTATGCATTCACGCTAATGCATACATTCTCTCACAACACACGTTAGGGGCGAAAATCTATCAGTACTACATACAATAAAACAGCCCTGCTACATCCAAAAACCGTACAGTGGACTCAGATATCGTGCAAGCACGATTCTCCTATCCGCTCAGTATATAAAGCCAAGGAATTGTACCTTCAATTAGGTGGGGCACATCGAGCAACCTTTCTCTACATGCCAGGGCCCAAACTATACCCGAGCAAAGCCGTTGGACCAATCCCAACAATTTTCCAGGCTGCCGCTCATAGACCTCTTTACTCAGGAGTTAATAAACAAAAACAGAAAAGGTGCTCAGGTTTACCATACTTTCGGACAGTCAGACAACAATCAAGACATTAAATGCGCCTGATTTCAAACTAGACTGGGCATGAATGCATAGAAGGAAATAATGAACTGGCTAACAAACATTTTTTTAAACTCTTTCACCCCTGGAAGAAGAACCATTTCCACGTTCACTGACATGAGAGCTTAAATTGATACTGGAAAAATGGCTTGAGAAAGAAAAACTCAAACACCGGACAAATGAGGTAGGGAATAGTTTTAGCGACCATTTTCTAAAATTTTTCCAACACTTGGTAATGAACTGACAGGACGGGAGGAATTTGAAAGATGATGAGTTGTTTTTCCACGGTCATATAAATTGACCTAACTTATTTTTAAATTTCAATGTTTATGCCGTTTTGTTTGGTGTAATAGCAAAGTTAAGAAAAAATCCATTTTTGAATTTGATAGCAATCGCCAAGTTTTTTGTTTGTTTTTTAATAATGCATTATTACATTGCTCGAAGATAAATTATAAAAAAGGTACAGTTTGTAAATGTTTTACAGTTTGAATTTTTAATGGAAACATTAGTTGTTCAGAGAATAAATCATACTTATGCTAAAATATAAGTCGTGGCCTGAAGATTTTGAGCAACCTTGTGTACCGTGTAATCAATCAGCGTGATGTACACTTAAGCTCGGATATTACCACGAAACTTAAAAAAAATCATTACGACGTATGAACATGCAAAAGTATATATTAACTGATTTTGAAAAATATGGCAAACCTTTCGACAGAAATGGTTTTGAGTTTAAATATTAATGAAAATTACAAGATCCAGAACGTTGTTATTCGATAAGAACAGACAATAAAAGATATTCTGTGTTTAGTAAATAAAATGTTTTCTTTTAATAAATAATTTTATGTATATTGTTTCTGTACAGTTATAGATATTGTTTAAATAATAAGGTTATTTAGAGAGAAATTCGCTATGATCTTTGTTTATCAAATTAACTTCGTTACTTCATATTGAAAAACACAACTCTGATAATCACATTTTCAAGTTTTAAAAATTTTTCGGCCAAATGATTGGATAATTTATTGATATACTGATTGATGTACTGGTGCTATAATGAGCTAAATCCACCCACCATCTTTGCCGGCTACAACTCTTTCACCATATGTTCCACTGCATTGCAGGAAACTGGAAACCGTTGAAACGTTAGCCAATATAAAAGGGATTTTGTACAAAACGTACAAATGTTACATGGTTTTTAATTTTTTTGTCGAACCGCGGAATAAGAACCTCTGATAATTTATTCAATACCGTTGACGCGGTTTTTATTTGTTTGGAACTCTTTTGAAGTGGCGAATGTGAATATTTCTGTTCAAAACGATGTTTTTTAAAAATAAATTAATTTTTATACACGAATCATTGTATGCAGTAGCATTGAAATAGGTTTCCTTGGATAAAATGATCGATCAAAATTTTACAGTTTTAAGTGAATTTGTTTAATTGTAAATTAATTTTATTATGAAGACCGCGGTGGCCGAGAGATTAGGGAGTCTGTCTCTCTTATTGCCACGCTAGCGGTCCTTGGTTCGAATCCCGGTATAGCCCATGGATTTTTAATTGTGAGTAATATGATGAAAATATTGTTATGTGGTTTGACCCCATTCCGCAACACTCAACGTTAAGCATTTCCGTATGACAGGAATTACTTTACAATTTTCCTTTGTTTAAATTAATTTTATTACTGGACAATATTTAGTTCATGTACGAACTCTTTAAACAAAAACTATGAGTAAATCGTTAAAATAAATTTTTGATGGCAGAGGTTTTGGAAGGCAGAAGACATATTTTGTTGTTTGTGAGCCCGATTAAAAAGGTAATATTAATTTGAAATTCTGGCCTATCTTCAATAATAAACGAGATAATCCACTGCTTCATATTAGACCAGTGATATAAAAAAGCACTAAGAGGTTTTTAATAAAAATCAAAGTGGGTAAGAATTTTAGATTATATTTTATTTCATTTTGTTTTTCTCGAATATATCCTTTATTCGGTTTTATCGACTATGGAAATAAAAATGCTGTCATCCCACTCCATCTGTAATTCAATTGAAATAAGAAAAAGAAATTTATCATTTTATTGCTTAAAACGACTCCAGTCTTTCGAACCGCGTTTACGCGTAAGCGTAAAAATTTCTGCTTTGTATCTATAAAGATTAATCCATAATATAATCATATTAAAGCAAAATAAACAATGAAAAACTAACATTTTTAATTAATATTTTAAGGACAAAAGCCCTTATGTAAATAACAAAAAACTATCTGGGATGAAGCCAGACTCAGTTCCTTCGTTGAGCTTTTGAGAAATACACGCTTTTCGAATTTTCATAATAATTAACAAGGTTAACAAATAAGAACACCTATTAACCATTTTAAAACCCATGGATTTAAATAAAATGATTAGTACAGTATATAGCAAAAGTACTAATTTTTTATTGAAAATTGAATCTATGTTTGATAAATAATACACCGAAGAGTTTTTTTTTAAAGTTCTAAATAAAGGTCATTGTGTTCAGAGGCTATTTTAGGACTACAGCCTCTGGAGGTAGTACAGGTCACAGGCAGTTGACAGGTGCCTTTTCTAAGATCAATCTCGACAGGATTCTGTGGGCTTTCTACCACTATGAATATTCTCTACCGTTCCATTTAATTCATACTCACTGTTCACTATAAATAATTAAATATGTCTTTTATACTTTCCTTAGTTTGAAAAATCTTTTATGAATGATAAACATATCTGACTGACTATAAAAAAGAAACCATGAAGATAAAAAACTTCAAAGATAGTGAAGAGTGGATAGTCACCGTTGACAAAAATAGTTTTTCAATTTACAAAACGATTATTTGGAGGTAGTGAGATGCGGTCTGGAATGACGTAGGTTTTAGAAAATCGATTTCGATCTTTATTGAGATCATCTTCAGAGCTCAAAGTGTTTGTTTTCCGTGTGGATGGGTCATTCTTGTTTGGAGGTCGTGAGATGCGGTCTGGTGTGACGTAGGTTTTAGAAAAACTTTTTTTTATCGTGCCAACGTTTCGATCTTTATTGAGAACATCTTCAGAGCTCAAAGTGTTTGTTTTCCTTGTGGATGGGTCATTCTGGTCTGTCGTGTTGAGAGTGCCCACGTGACAAGAATGACACATCTACTGTGTGTCTAGATATTTATCTAGGAGTGTTCTGTTATCACAAAGAGGTATTACTATTCAGTAATATAGTCGATTTTTCCTTAATGGGTACATTCGATCCTGCCAAGGATAATATTGAATGAATTGGATCTTTTGACTTTAATAGTATTTCATTATTGCAGATTATCTTCCAGTTACACTTTCCCTAGAGAGGTTTTTCACTGTGAAGTTTTATCTTTATTCTTGCGATCTCATGAATTTCAATGCTTGAATCCAAGTGTTGAGGAAAAGTTTTGTAAATTTGTTAGTTGATGATTGGCGTTTAGTGACCGTTACTCAATGATTATTTGGAGGTTGTGAGATGCGGTCCAGTGTGACGTTGGTTTTAGAAAAACATTTTCTTTATCGTGCCAACGTTTCGATCTTTATTGAGATCATCTTCAGGGCCTGGGATTTACAAGCATTGTTTAAGTTATACAAGTACATGTAAGATGTGAAAAAATGAACGTATACAATGATAGAGATTTTTTTGCCTCAATCAAATTGGTCGTTCAAACGAATTTCGGCTTCTCGTTATCTTCACTGGCCAAAGTCCACGCCTGGACGGTTTTTGGAGGAAAAAGGGCTGTTTTTTTGTATAAGGTACTAATGTTTTTCTGTCCCTAACGTATGTTGATAGAGAATGTGTAGTAAGAGAGGGCCATTAGCAAAATATTGAGTACCTCACCGACCCTCAATTAGGTTAGTGATGTAATGGGTGTAAAGGGTGATCAAGAAATATCATGAACACCACCAGCATATCTGAGTAAATGGTATGTAAATAAGTAAGAATGTATTTAAGGGTGAGTGAAATTAGGAATTGATTGCGTTAGGGGATGAAATGCCCTATCTGTTGATAGCCCATGGGGACTGCCAATATCCAGGATATGTGATTTTCGAGGACCTTCTTACTTTTTCTATATCTAAAGTTTATCTTCAATGCTTTTCAAATGGAATTCACCATTTTCCATTGAATTCAATTGAATAATTTTCAAATAAAAATGTAGGTTATTAATTAAAGGAAGAAAAAAATTTAACCAAACTGTAATTTGGGGGGGGGGGTCATTCACTTTACAATATATTTTCCATATTAATCAAATATGGGCTGGAATTCGAACCCAGAAACCACAGTGGACCCCTAAAGGTTATTTAAAGAATGTCCATTTTTTTACTTTTTTGAAGAATTTAAACAAACTGCAATGCGATGTTTAAAAATAAAATTATACTGCACAAACCTGATTTTTTTGTATGTTCAGTAGTTTTTGCGTTATTCAAGGCGTAGACTAGTAATTCACTTTGTGTGTGAATTGTGTATCGTTCCGTTATTTTGAAGTTTGGTTTTTTGTACTAGATCTACACCGACAGGAATTAATATATTTTAACATTTGCTCTTAAAAGTTGCAAATGAATGTTTAATCCGCCTTGTTACGGCCGTACGCTTTCGGGCCGAGCCGCGGTGATCGGCATGTTGACAACAACGGAATTAACTCGCCGATAACAGGATTGTTGACATGACTCGGAGTTTTATTTTTTACTTACGCTCGAGCCTCGGTCGGAACTACTGCTTGACCTGTTGCTGCCCGCATCTGCCTTTTGCTGCTGAACGCCTGCCGCCGCGTCAACGCGTCGCCTGACTTACATTTCGCCGGCTAAATAGGGGTACCCCAGAACACGCAAGTCGATTGTTTTTTTTTGTTTTTTTTTCATTTGTGTTTTTGTAGATTTTTCTTTAATTTTTTTTACTTCATTTTATTTTGTATTTGACAAGCCGATCTTTTTGTTGTAGTTTGTGCGAGTAAGCCATTTAATTTTGTCATTCTACTTCTACAAGTATTTTTGTGTGAAATAAAAGCAGAAACTTATCCAGCATTCTCTTTTATTTTCCCTTTGTTCGAACCGCGGGGTAAAGATATACCTCGACCATAACTTGAGGTCGCCGAAGCCCCAACACGCCTAATCAAATGATCGTTGTCTTCATGCATTGTTACCCATAAAATCTACGCAATAAATCTTCTAAGAACGTTATTTAGGCGCTGTAAAAGCCAATCACAAACGGTAATGCGTTCTCTCAAATATCTATCGCTTGATGGGTCTGGTATCTCAAGCATTGAAACCGCTCATGTACACAAGTTTCCGCGAAATGGTAAACTTCACTCGATGAGAAGTGAAAGTGACATCCCACTTACTATGAAGTAGAGTAGTGCATGTTTCCCATTAAATCTCAATGTTCTTAATACTATAAGGAACATACTTTTCCATGAAGTTTATTTTTTTGGTTTTTGTTAAAAAATAAACGAAAAAAACAATGCCATGTGGTTCAAAATTAACTTTTATTTTTTCTAACAAGAATCTAGTAAATAATCCAATAAATAGAGCCTGAGACTTTCTCACACAGAGTATTGGAAATATTTAAAAATGAAAATTTTTAAAATGCTTATATTAAATCGATATTCGACTAATATTATAAAAGAAGTGTGGTATATTCAAAATGCAAATAAAATTAAAAATAATATAAAAACAAAAAAATATTAATATCCCAGGCCAAATACTACAAATATGAAAAAAGATAATAATAAAAAATTCTCTTCACTTATTTATTTTAACAATATACAAAAAATAGAACTCAAAACAACGATGGAGTTGATTACATAAAATTTGGATTTAAAGCTCAAAATAAATTTTACAGTACATATCCACAAATAAAAGATATTAGAAAGTTTAATTTAAAAAAATGTAATTTGCTCAATTCATTTTGACGAATATGATAAAAAATATATCTGTCAACCAAAAAACATTGGTAACTGGTTGAACAACAATAGCAATTATATAAAATAGAAGGAAAAAAACACAGTTCTTTTTCAACATACAAACTACTCAAAACATTCACCAAATTCATCAAAAAATATTTTAAAATAATTTTTAAATTTTACAATGTTAATTTAAAAAATACACAAAAATCCAATCGTTAAAATTTTAGCGTAAACTTAAAATAATATTAAGACTTCTAGAAAAGCTTCCTTATTGTAAAATAAAAATTGTTAAAAAATGAAATAAATTAAAATCAGTTTACGAAATTAATCTTATAAAAATAGTATAAATGAACCAAAAAATTAGATTCCTAAAGTTTAAAATATAAGTTAGTTATGAATCTTCGTTGGGAATTGAAAAAAATATAGATTTTGTTCCCAGTTCATTTAACAATATCGACATAGCAATCTAGACTTATGTTATTAACAAAAAAAATATAAAATATTACTGTAGGGTCACTTTTTATATAGAAGATCGAAGTTTAATGTATTAGTAAATAACAAAAAATCCTTACTAAAGTCGCGTATCATTCGAAGTCCATGGGCCAACGGCCTCCCATCCAGTTCGACCTTTGTAATTATTTTTGTCTGGCACAGTTTTGGAGAGGGGACTTATAAATGATATGGTCTCACGTCTGGGGCACTTCCTGAGCACATGAGGATAAATCGTTGGTGATTTTAAATCTTTTCAAGTATACTTTAGTTTTCTTTAGTTTTCCCGTGTCCACTTTTAACTTAAGATATTTTGTGGGCTAAGGATCGAAACTGCAAAAAAATTGTATGATCTAATTACTTCTTCTTTGGTCCTGGTGATACAGGATGTTTTTTGAACAGACGTCAATACTTCAGGTGGTTATCCATGATGTCAAATTAGACTAAAACTCATATTGTCGAAACTCTGATTCTCAATTGTACTTGAGATATTTAACTTTTCAGGTTATTTCAATTTTTCAAAACTTTATTCCATTAAGTTCCCCATACCTCATCAACTGTTAACCCTACTGTAAATTTGTATAATCCCTGTGAGATCTATTGTTTTTATTGTAACCTTCAGCAAAAAAAAACATAAAATCACTTACACGATGAACTTTTGCGAGTTTCTAAAGTTCTTGTCTAAATTTGAAGTAAGATTTTCATGGTTCTGTGAACACTGAAAATAGCGCTTACGGATAAAATGCCCCTACTTTTTAAACATATACATATATTTTTCAAAGGCCAGTAAACACAAAATAAATAATTGTTAAAATTTTGATTCAGATATAAACGGTTCAAAAAATTAATTTTATGAACCAACTCTCAAAAGAAATATCTTAAATTGAGGGTTGGCGTTGGACCAAAAGTTATTACAGATTATATACTTCTTAGTAATTTTAATTTAATTTTTAATTACGTTTTATTTTGCCACTCTTATTAGTTTAAACTATCATGGAAAACCGTACTTTTCAATCATCAAATCAGTTTGAACCAAAACGCTGTATCCCTAACAGAAAGGCAATCCACTATTTAATTTTTAATTACTTTTATTTTGCCGTTCTCTTTAGTTTAAACTATCATGGAAAACCATACTTTTCAATCATCAAATCAGTTTGAACCAAAACGCTGTATCCCTAACAGAAAGGCAATCCACTAGTTTGTAATAAAAAGATATCATTTTTCAGAATAATTCACTACTACGACAAAGTTTGCTTCTGCACCTCAAATGCAACAAAAAAGTTTGTTTCAATGAACTACGGACCTATTTTCAACCGTGTCACAGATATTCAAGTTTTTTAAAACTATCTAAGGTTTTCGGTATAAATCTAGTTGTAACTCTTGAATTATTCATTTTGGAGAAAAAACATTTAAACGAGCGCTAAATTTTGTTTGAGAAGACAACCTCTAGAACGTTCAATTTAATTTTTTGTAAAAAAACTGTATCTTTCTAAAAGGTCTAAGTTTAAAATGTGTACAAACTAAATTTGCAACCTCGTTGGAAAAATTCACGGCAGAGCTTAGCAAATTTCATGAAAACTTCTTTGTAAAATAGGCTTGCTTGCGGTATATCATTCATTTTCTTCAATTACATCTAAACCAAATGCCGCCATTTTATGCTAGATGGGGAAAATTGGAGAGGTGCAAAAAAAAAAAAAAAAGGCGAGAATGGTGGTAAACTAGTAATTCAACTTTTTGTTCTTGGCAAAATTTATTTCCCAACTTAAACTTAATAAAAAATTACAAATATAAATAAAAATGAAACAAAATAAAAACAGACAGCATAAATAGCGAACACAGTAAAAAAAAAGATCAACAATACAGAAGTTGCAAAACCCAAATTTAACCATAAAAAAGTACCAAAAAAATCGACGTTTCGCTTTGGTTCTTCACGATGTTTTTTCACTTTCACCTATGTTAAATTTTTCTTATCTATTTCAACCTTTAAGAACTTTTCCTTAAACTCCTCTGTATGTCATAAAATATAAGTAATACTGTAATTGATTTCACAAATGGAAGGATTGAAAACTCGGTGAGATTCATTTTTGTATTTTATTGTTACGCTAAGCAAAATAAAAATAAATTAAAAAATACGGAATTCAAATATGTCAGACTTTAATTCCTCAAAAGTGGAAATTTTTAACATTTCATTTAATTTTTAGAAGCTTTCTGTTTTTCTGATATTCAATTTGTATCAAAAAATCTTTGTTTACTCAGTATTACTTTCATTAAAAAAAATAAATTAAATTAAATTAAATTAAAAAATTTAAAAAAATTAAAAAAAGAAGTTTCAAAACCTTGATGACTAATTTTTTGAACCGTCCTTAGGTGAATGAAATTTTTAGCAATTAAACGTTAAATTTAAATTAGTGATTACTGATCTTTGAGAAAATAAGTACTTGTGTTTAAAGCTCATTATTAGGAGGCTTAATGCAGTCCTCCACCGGGCCACCCAAAAATTCAATCTTGCTTTGAATATCAAGCATTAATTTTAACGATTTGCAATCTTCCTGGTAACTAGGAAATATTAAATCGAAGCATGTACCCTCTAATACAGTAGTATTCTAGTTTATTTAATAACAATGAGTAGTCGTTAGAGACAAGTGGTTTTATAGTAAAAAAAAGAAAAAAAGATGTAAAATGTCTCTCAATGCCCTTGTCAGTCAAAACTAATTTGTCTGACTTCATGTAATATAAGTCCATAAATAAATTGTTAAATTTTTTCTATTTACAATGAGTAAACTGTCTCCAGTTTAATATATTAAAATTTGTTATTTAGAAAGCTTGAACCACTGAGCGTTTTAATATTACAACGATTTTTCTTTGTTTAATCATTTGAGATTTACGGCGGGGTGAAATTATTATGAAAAGAGAATCCTTCAGAAAATCCCACATGCTTTTCCGTTTTATGAGTTTGAACAAAGTTTGTAAGGATCTAAAATTTATAAGCCAAGTTAAAATTGGTTCTTATCTAGCTGTACAATTTTCTGTATAAAGACACTTTACTCGACGTGTAAAATACGTCTAATAATATAAAAAAGTTATAACCCAATTATTAGTTTAATTGTAAAGTAAGACCAAATTTAATTTTAACGGTTTTTCAGGTAGATTTTGTCCATTAAATGTATATTTTTGCGTTAGTTAATCATTTTAACAACATAAAATGTCGGTTTTGTTGGTTTTAACACTGCACGCACAACTTGGCTGAACAAGATTTGACCATACCACTACAACTTTCATTGCCACCTAAAGTAGTAAGTCCTTCCGTATATCATGTACGAATAATAATATGTACGAATAAATTCCTGAAATTTACGTGTAAATACGCTGTAATAAGATATAAGATAAACCGAAAACTAACAAACCAATTACAACGACAATTTTGAGATCGTGAGATGCGGTCTGGTATGACGTAGGATTTGGAAAAACATTTTCTCTCTCGTGCCAACGTTTCGATCTTTATTTAGATCATCTGCAGGGCTCAAAGTGTTTGTTTTCTTTGTAGATGGGTCATTCTTGTCTGTCGTGTTGAGAGTGCCCACGTGACAAAAATGACACATCTACACTTTATACAACATTGTTTAAATTATACAAATACATGTAGGATGTGAAAAAACGAATTTGTACAATGCTGGAAATTTTAGATTCAATCAAATTATTTGTACTCACACTACTGCCATTTAGTACTCGTACTAAACACTACACATACCAATTAAATCTTCAGTCCCCCAAGGAAGTGTTATTGGCCCGATCCATTTTACAATATACACTGCTAACATTCCTACTTCCTAAACACAGCCATCTCACGTTGGCCGACGTCACGGCTATCTTCTCTCCTCACTCCGACCCAACCGTTGTAAACTTCTATCAGCAAAGTTACCTCGCCTGTTAGAAAAATGATACCACAAATTGAGAATCAAAGTGAACGAAAGCAAATGTGCTCGTCACTTTCACACTAAGAAAGTCACTTTTCCCTTGATACCGACTGCTGACAGAGGGGCCTATGACTGTACATTGATAAAAGACTGACGTGGAATCCACGCACTCGTCTGAAACGGCATGTTATTAACCGCCGTTACAAACTCTTGCTGAGACTATTGAATAAGGCTACAGTTACTATGGGCACCAATAGCGTCCATTTTGCTGGGAGCAGAAACGTACTGACTATAAGAAAACGCGCACAATTTTACTACCTTGTTCTGACGAGGATTTCGGACTTACTCGTCAGAACAAAATTTCGTCAGAATTCGCATCCATAGTAACCATAGCCTAATACGATCTCACCTAAACCGTAAACCTTACAACAAACTGACCATTTACGAAATTCTCATTCGTCGGTATGGCTTACGTAGTGTAAGTTTGGGGTTCAACCAAGCATTCCAATTCAATCCGAAATCCTAAGCAAAATACTTAATGCTCCCTTCTAAGTCTCAAAAAAATCCACAATACCATTTCTTCCACTCAAACCCCCTCGGTTCAACAACTTTCACACTACCCCAATCCAAATCTTCGCCATCGGCTGAAGAGGCAATGGCCTAGGGATTTTCTTAAGTGGTGTGGGTGTGCGTGCATCTCCTCCCATCATATTTAATTTTATCTTGCTATGAATCACAAATTTTCTTACTTACTAAAGTTGCAGGTGTAAATATTAATAATATATAAACAAAAAAATAAATATTTTCTTTTATCCCGCCTGTAACGATACAAATCGCCTAACGCAAGAAGTTATAAAATGAACTTACCGATGAGAAAGAAAAGCCATAAATCAGCATGTTATTCATGAATAATAAAAAATATATCGGCCTTTTTTCTTCTTTTTTGTGTCTTAAAAGAGTTTCTTCCAGAGATTTCCGTCGAGCCACCCTTGCCGATCGTAGCACTTACATTTTTCAAGAAAGTAAAACTATACGACCGAAAGATTTGTTGCCAACTCTCCAACAACTGGATAAAAAGAAATATTGGAATCCTGGCTTGCGCTTCTGGAAAATCCACCCAAATCATGGTTTTTATAGTGTTGTGGAAGTTTATCAAACTCTTTATGCCATAAAGGCATTTCATACAGTTGTTTTTTTTCAAAAGTATTTATAATTATAACGCGACGATAACGCAAAAAGATTTTTTTGTATGTGCATGTGTATGTTCTAATATAATTCTTGTTGAAAGTTTTTTCTAAATTGGGACAGGTTGATGTCAAACAACTTAAAATTTTTAAATATTTTATCAAATAAAATATACTACTTACAAAAAAATTATATAACCCCATTCATTAATACTTTTTGGTATTAGAACCTTTAATTTACAAAAATATAAGGGATAGTTGTACATTTTTTAATCGTTTTTTCTTGGAACGTTCTGCAATAAGATCTCGTATATTGGTAACTTGTTGTTTACCTTTATAGAGTAGTCCTTTAGTAACAAATGATCCTTCTACAATCTATGATTAAATATAAAGAAAATCAGTTCAATTTGATCCTTTTCAGATCCGACTTGTCAAGTGAGTTATTTGATTTTTTAAATTGTTTTCTTTAGTCGAGAAGATCTCACCCGTACACATGCTTTGAATGAAGGGTTGTGTATGTTGAATATGTCCATTACATAACCCAAGTTACCTACGCTCTACCATCCACGATAGTATGGTAGGAAGTAGAAGGGTTGCTTAAGACAAATGTAATTGTCGTTGATAGCATTGAAGAAAGTTATCTTCAGCTGGCCTATTGCCACTATTGCTGCATTCTGATAGGAGAGAAAGTTGGCTTTAATGATTTGGTGTTGTACGTCTACTATTGTGAAGAATGTTCCTACGAATTCCCAATCTCTTCAGCATACTTTATTATTGTTATTAAATATTAGCAATTTGACATTCTCTCATTGTCTATACCTTGCTGTAAAGCAGTAATAATATTAAATAAAGTGTTTGGCACTTTTCTCTATCTACAGTCAACAAAGCTTTTTTAACTTTCAAGGAATCCTATGAAATGGAGGCATAAATATGACTTTTTAACGAGAAATGGAGAACTTGTTAAGGCGATTACTGTGTACCTGTTTCTCCTGTACTCCACTTATGTTTGAGTGTAATAAAAAATTTGGGTAGCTTAAAGGATTAAAGTTCAACCTAACTCTATTAATGAGAACACGAGAGAATTGTCTTATATAATTATGCCATACAGGACATCGAATTGGACAGGCAGACTACCATTAAAGGCCGTGGAATCGCCTACTCTAACAATGTGATATTTAACTTGCTTTGCACCTCAATACTTTATAAGGCAAATCAATTTTAGCTTTCTTAAATAAAATTACAAAAAAATTTAAGGTTGCATAAACAGTGATTACATGGTTCTGGCTATTGACCATCCCATTTTAGAATACTTTTCAGTTGGTCACCAAATCAGAAAATACTAATTGATTCAAGAGAAAATGTACAGCGACAATTTATTCTCATTCTCTGGTATAAAATTACTGGAACATAATTTGATAGACCGTACGAACTTATTCGGATTCGTAGAAATGGTCCGTAGAACATTAACACACACTAATGCCAGATATTTTCTTACAAACACTTCAGTTATATGATCGACTGTCCACAGTCAATTTACTAAATTCCCATCTTCCACTGTGTAATAACAGACCAAATATATTATTGTCAAAAACTAATTATAATACAAATTAAGTCCAATTCCTCGACTCATGGGAATGAGTAATTAACGTCCTTTAAATTATGACAATTTTTACATTTCCTTAAATCAATTTAAATTTTTTTTAAATATTGATCATGGCAATTGCATTTGATTTGTTTAAATATTTATGTACCTTTCTTTAAATTTAATCATTCCATGTCACTTCCTTTATATTTATTTATATATTCCTGTTGTTTATTTGTATAATTAAATATTTATCATTGCTTCCCATTTCTATCATATTTTTATACACATGTGTATTATGAACAATATTTACAATATTTTGTGTTTATTATGTTGAATGTACACATATTATTAATTGTTATATGCATATTTTAATTTATGTATCAATCATTATTACTAATGTATAAAGTCTAAAATGTTATAGAAATTGTAACAGGGTAAATTTACACATAAAATAAATAGATAGATAAATGAATTAATTAAAAAAAAAATCCCACCATTCAAATAGAACAAATGAAATTCAGGATTATATCCTACGCCAAGTTGTATACAAAGCAGCAATTACAGGACATTTAAATATACTGAATTATAATCAGAATTTAAAAAAAATAAATATTTAGTTTATTTATTTATTTTGATCAAGAGTTGACGGGAAATGAGGGAGGTTGGACCCTTTGCCACACTGAATCACTCCTTCTCTTTCTGCAGCTGGCTCCATTTTGTAGTTGGTCTCTTCAGTTATTTCAATACCTCCTTGCGCTTCTGCAGCTGGCACTATTTTATACGTTTACTCACTGCTGGTTCGAACCACTCCTTCCCATTATGCAGCTGGCTCCATTTTGTAGTCGGCTTCATCAGTTATTTCGATAGCTCCTTGTGCTTCTGCAGCTGGCTCCATTTTGTAGTTGGCCACTTTAGTTATTTCAGTAGCTCCTTGGGGTTCTGCAGCTGGCCCTATTTTGTACATTTCCTCGTTACTGGTTCGAAGAAGTAATTCTGTTTCTGCAGCTGGTTCCATTTAGTAGATGGACTCTTCATTCATATCAACAGCTCTATATGATTAGGCAGCTGGCTCTATTTTGTACATTTCCTCATTGCTGGTTCGAACCACTCATTCTCTTTCTGCAGCTGTCTCCAGTTTGTAGTTGGCCTCTTCAGATATTTAAATAGCTACTTGCGCTGCTACAGCTGGCTCCATTTTGTATTTGCCTTCTTCAGTTTTTTCAATAGCTACTTACGATTCTACAGCTGCCTGCATTTTGCTAGGCCTCGCTTCGTCGGTGTTCATAGGTAATTTTGATTCTGCAGCTGGCTCTATTTTGTAGTTGGCTTCTCCAGTTATTTCAATAGCTCCATGGGGTTCTGCAGCTGGCCCTATTTTGTACATTTCCTCATTACTGGTTCGAACCACTAATTCTATTTCTGCAGCTGGTTCCATTTTGTACATTTCCTCATTGCTGGTTCGAACCACTCTTTCTCATTCAGCAGCTGGCTCTATTGTGTAGTTGGCCTCTTCTGTTATGTCAATAACACCTTGCGCTACACCAGTAAGCTGGACTTTTTACACTTCCTCATTGCTGGTTCGAAGAACTCCTTCTGATCTGGCAGCGTGCCCTATTTTGTTCATTTCCTCATTACTGGTTCGAAACACTCCTTGTGCTTCTGCAGCTGGCTCCAATATGTAGTTGGCCTGGTCAGTTATTTGAATATCTCCTTGTTCTTCTGCAGCTAGCTTCATTGTGTAGTTGGCCTCTGCAGTTATTTCAATACCTCCATGGGGTTCTGCTGCTAGCTCCATTTTGTAGTTGTCCTCTTCAGTTATTTGAATAGCTCCTTGTTCTTCTGTAGCTAGCTTCATTGTGTAGTTGGCCTCTTCAGTTATTTCAATAGCTACGTGTGCTTCTGCAGCTGGCTCCATTTTATAGTTTGCCTCACCAGTTATTTCAACAGCTCCTTGTGCTTCTGCAGCTGGCTCCATTGTGTAGTCGTCCTCTTCAGTTATTTGAATAGCTCCTTGTGCTTCTGGAGCTGGCTCCATTTTATAGTTTGCCTCAAAAGTTATTTAAACAGCTCCTTGTGCTTCTGCAGCTGGCTCCATTGTGTAGTTGCCCCCATCAGTTATTTGAATAGCTCCTTGTTCTTTTGCAGCTAGCTTCATTGTGTAGTTGTCCTCTTCAGTTATTTCAATAGCTCCTTGTACTTCTGCTGCTGGCTCCATTTTGTAGTTGTCCTGGTCAGTTATTTCAATAGCTCCTTGTTCGTCCGCAGCTGGCTCCATTGTGTAGTCGCCCCTTCAGTTATTTGAATAGCTCCTTGTTCTTCTGCAGCTAGCTTCATTGTGTAGTTTTCCTCTTCGGTTATTTCAATAGCTACGTGTGCTTCTGCAGCTTGCTCCATTTTGTAGTTGTCCTGGTCAGTTATTTGAATAGCTCCTTGTTCTTCTACAGCTAGCTTCATTGTGTTGTTGTACTCTTCGGTTATTGCAATAGCTACGTGTGCTTGTGCAGCTGGCTCCATTTTATAGTTTGCCTCACCAGTTATTTCAATAGTTCCTTGTGCTTCTGCTGCTGGCTCCATTTTGTAGCTGTCCTCTTAAGTTATTTCAATATCTCCTTGTCCTTCTGCAGCTAGCTGCATTTTGTAGTTGTCCTGGTCAGTTATTTCAATAGCTACTTGTCCTTATGCAGCTGGCTCCAATTTGCTAGGCCTGGCTTCGTCGGTATGCACTCCTCATATTGATTCTGCAGCTGACTATATTTTATAGTTGGCCTCACCAGTTATTTCAATAACCCCTTGGGCTTATGCAGCAAGTTCGATTTTGTACACTTCCTCATTGCTAGTTCGAAACTCTCCTCCTGATTTTGCAGCTTGCCCTATTTTGTTCATTTCCGCATTACTGGTTCGAAACACTCCTTCTGCTTCTCCAGCTCGTTCCCTTGTGTAATTGGCCTCTTCAGTTATTTCAATAGCTACTTGCGCTTCTGCAGCAAATTCGATTTTGTACACTTCCTCATTGCAGGTTCAACGCACTCCTTCAGATTTTGCAGCTTGCCCTATTTTGTTCATTTCATCATTACTAGTTCGAAACACTCCTTGCGCCTCTGCAGCTAGCTTCATTGTGTNGACCCAGCAGGCTTTATACTATACACCTTTTCTCTTAGGCTACTTGATACCAAATCCAAGGAGCGTTTTGAAGCAGATGTTGGACCTAAAGAAGTAATCCCATCCTTCGATAGTTTCTCTAAATTTATTCAACAACAAATCCAGCAAATTCAAACAAATGCCTTAACCTCACCAATTCCGAATCAATCCTTGAAACCAATGTCACACCCTAAACGTGTCCTGCTGTCCCTGGGAGTATCCTCTAATTTGAAGGCATGTCCTATTTGCCAAGAAAACCACAAAATTTTTGAGTGTAACCAGTTTCGTGCAATTAGCCCTTCGGATCGTTTCAAGAGAATAAAGTCATTAAATCGCTGTTTAAATTGTTTTTCTACCGGTCATTTTTGTATAAAATGTCCGTCCACATATTCTTGTCGGCATTGTGGCAAAAAACATCATTCCCTTTTACACTTGTCGAACGCTGAAAATGCCGCGAAACGTCCGAAAAACTGGTTTGACAGCAAACCTGAGCCACCAAGTAAACATTTTTGCATACTGCAGTTGGAACCCTTCATACCAACCAATTAAACCCTATTGCCGATGTATCACGCCTTGACGATCAAACATTGGTCCTTTCGGCAACAATAACTGGATAGCCAAGCGTTATTTTGGGGACCGCTGTTGCTCGTATACAGGATGGCAAAGGAAATTGCAGCCAATACGTATACTCATTGATTGCGGATCACAACGGTCATTTATAACAACAGAGTGTGCTTGCCGACTAAACCGAATCCTCAACGATTAGTCGGGCTGGGTGAGCAGTCAATTTCAGGAGGCAATTTGGCCTTAAAATGCGTTTTAGCGCCGAGTAAGAACGACGCACCTCGGCTTTGTACAACCGCTATCGTGTGAGATAAAATCACCGATGAACTCCCTTCTTGTCATTTACCTAAAGTTCTGCAGCAACGCCTCGTTGGATTTGACCTCGCCGACCCTAAGTTTCACGAACCTGGTCCAATGGAATTTCTTCTTGGGGCCGATCTATTCGGAGATATGTTATGTGGTAATTCCGTGAATTTACCTGGTGGACTCCCGACAGCCCTTAATACTATTTTTGGGATAGTTTTAATGGGAAGAATTTGTGAAGTGTCTTCGAACACCGCATGTTCATTGTTTGTGAAGGAGACAAATGAGAATTCATTTGCGGACCTGCAGAAACTAGATTCAACGGTTCATGTCAATCCTCTCGAATTACAATGCGAAGATCATTTTGCGAAGACCCATACGAGGGATGATTCTGAGAGATATGCTGTATCTTTGCCCTTCAAGGAAAACACATTGATATTAGGCGAATCAAAGCCGAGTGCTCTCGTCCGTTTTCGCAAATTAGAACATCGATTCGAAAAGGAGCCTAGCTTAAAAGAAAATTACGATACTGTAATGCGAGATTATTTGCCAAAAGGCTACATCTCTCGTGCATCACTGCCAGGCCAATATTTTCTCTCACATCATGAAGTGATCAAGGACAGCACATCGACCAAGCTTCGCGTTTTATTCGATGCTTCCTTTGCCACCAGCCATGGGTATTTAAACGACAAGTTATTGACCGGCCCGAAATTACAACGTGATATAAAAGAGGTACTACTTCATTTTCATACATTCCAGATCACAATGACTGCCGATATCGCGCAGATGTACTTACAGATTGTAGTGTCTCCTCATGATCATACTTTCCAACATTTTCTATATAGTGCCGACCCTAGTGAGGCAGTAACTGCTAGTTTCATGCATAAGTACAAAAGTGATCTACAACAGCGATGAACCGGATATATTCAGCTCTCTGAAATCCGTGATACAGCGTTCCGTCTTATATTACAAGTCCTGGCATACCATTTTCGTGATGAGCTAACAGACAAAATGATGCCTTCCAATTTTAAATCTTTAGCTCCCTTTTTGGACACCCGGGGTATATTTAGGGTGGGCGGACGGTTGTCCAACGCTCCCTTACCCTATGATGCAAAGCACCCGATCCTTATACCGCATCAATCCCGCTTCGCAACTTTATTAGTTGACTATTTGCATTTGTCGTATATGCACGCTGGACCTCAATTATTGTATTCTCTTGTTTTTAGGCGATTTTGGATTACGGGCGGTAGAAGTTTTATTCGGTCGCGAACCCATAAGTGTTTAAAATGTCATAAACTCAAAGTTAAATCATATCAACCATTCATGGGTGATTTACCTCGGTCGCGCTTCGAGCAAGGCCGACCTTTTATCAATGTAGGTATTGACTTTGGAGGCCCCTTTATGATTAAGGACTCCCCGCGTCGAAAAGCGGCAGTTTCAAAGGCCTACATATGCTTGTTCGTGTGTTTTGCTACCAAGGCAATACATGTAGAGGTGGTGTCTCGATTGTCCACTGACGCTTTCTTAGCCTCTTTGGACAGATTCATCGCCAGGAGAGGTGCCCCTACAAAAATATATTCGGACAATGCGACCAACTTCCAAGGTGCACGACGTGAATTGAAGGAAATTTATGAATGGTGGAAAAATCAAGATACCTCCCGAATAATAATCGAACATTTACAACTTAAAGAGGTGGAATGAAGTTTCATACCTCCAGCTGCTCCACACTTCGGCGGCATTTGGGAAGCTGGGGTGAAGTCTTTAAAGTACCACATCACACGAGTATTAAATGGGCATTCCTTAACATTTGAAGAGCTTACCACTATAACCACTCGAGCCGAAGCCATCTTGAATTCTCGTCCGCTTTACCCCATGTCCTCTGATCTAGACAATTTCGACGTGCTTACACCGGGTCATTTCCTAATAGGGGCCCCTATTGTTTCCATTCCACAGCCGAGTTATACCGATGCACCCACCCATATTCTAAATCGATGGCAGTTCCTGCAAAAATCTATAAATGATATTTGGAAACGATGAAGGTTAGATTATCTCAATTGTCTACAGCAACGAGGAAAATGGACAAAACGAACACCAAATTTAATTCCCGGTACTTTGGTTTTACTTCGTGATCCCACCATAGCGCCGATGTTTTGGCCTGTAGGACGGGTATTGGATGTTTTTCCAGGGAAGGACCAGATTGTGAGAGTTGCAAAGATAAAAACCAGTACTGGCGAATATATCCGACCATTATCTCGATTGTCACCCTTGTTACCGATTGAAGAGGAGAAATTTTGACCAGTCAAAATTTGGTGGGGGGTATGTTTGCGCCGGAATAAATAGTTTTAAGAACTAAAAAATGTACTTGTTTAATATTAGATTTATTTAAATGTAATTATTATTTTGTTCCGTTATGTTTATNCGGAATATCACCAAGCTTGGAACAGCTTAACAAAAATATTTGACAATGAAAGGATACAGGCAACAAACTGTTTAGTTAAAATTTTTAACTTTCCACCATTAACGCGACATGATCAAGCGTCTCTTGAGAGATTTTCCTCCACCGTCTTGGAATCAGCTCAAGCCTTTAGAAATCTTAACCTGGAAGACCCAGCAGGCTTTATACTATACACCTTTTCTCTTAGGCTACTTGATACCAAATCTGACCTCGATACCTACCGCTACCTCGATCAGAACCAGTTCAAATAGATGAAGATTTGCTACCTACCTCAAACCATCAGCTGAGTAAACAAACAAACCAAAAAGCTTCTGCTTTCGCTCTTAATAATATTGTAATTAATTTAGTTTGTTAACTTTAATATTCCCCTGGCCAATTGTTTGTGTTTAAGAATGTAGTTGTAAATGAAACAACATTACAATTTTATGTACTAGTACAATTATAGTATTGATTGTTTATAAATTATATTTTTTACTAGATTATCTCCTCCAATTCATCTTCAAGTAAAGAAACCCTACATTCAAATTCCTGGAAACGGATTGGGAGGTACGCTAATAATTGCAGTAAGCCCCTCCCCCCAACAGCACTCCTTCTGATTTTGCAGCTTGCCCTAGTTTGTTCATTTCATCATTACTGGTTCGAAACACTCCTTGTGCTTCTGCTGCTGGCTCCATTTTGTAGTTGTCCTCTTCAGTTATTTCAATAGCTCCTTGTTCTTCTGCAGCTAGCTTCATTGTGTAGTTGGCATTTACAGTTTTTTCAATAGCTACGTGAGCTTCTGCTGCTGGCTTCATTGTGTAGTTTTCCTCTTCAGTTATTTCAATAGCTCCTTGTGCTTCTGCTGCTGGCTCCATTTTGTAGTAGTCCTCTTCAGTTATTTCAATAGCTACATGGGGTTCTGCAGCTGGCCCTATTTTATACTTTTCCTCATTGTTGGTTCGAATCATTAATTCTGTTTCTGCTGCGGGTCCCAATTTGGTATCTTCATTGATATTAACAGCTTCCTGTTCTTCTGCATGAGCCCTGTTTTGTACATTTCCGCATTGCTGGTTTGAACCACACTTCTGTTTCTGCAGATGTCTCCATCTTGTAGGTGGCGTCTTCAGTTATTTCAATAGCTTCTTCGGGTTCTGCAGCTTGCTGCATTTTGTAGATGGCTTCTTCATTGATTTCAATATCTCGTTGTGCTTCTGCAGCTCGTTCTATTTTATTCATTTCGTCATTGCCGGTTCGACCCACTCATTCTCTTTCTGCAGCTGTCTCCATTTTGTAGTTGGCGTCTTCCGTGATTTCTATAGCTACTTGGGCTTCTGCAGCAGGCTCTATTTTGCTAGCCGTGGCTTCTTCGGTATGCATTTCTCATTTTGATTCTGCAGCTGACTCTATTTTATACACATCGTCATTGCTGGTTCGAACCACTTCTTTTGTTTCTGCAGCGGGCTCCATTTTGTAGTTGGCGTCTTCGGTTATTTCAATAGCTTCTTTTGCTACTGTAGCTGCCTGTATTTTATATTTTCTTTATTGCTGTTTCGAACCACTTCTTCTCATTCTGCAGCGTGCTCCATTATGTAGTTGGTCTTTTCAGTTATTTTATTAACTCCTTGCGCTTCTTCAGCAAGCTCGATTTTGTACACTTCCTCAATGCTGGTTCGAAGCCCTCCTTCTGGTTTGGTAGCTTGCCCTATTTTGTACATTTCCTCATTAATGATTCGAACCAGTAATTCTGTTTCTGCAGCTGCTTCCAGTTTGTACATTTCCTCATTGATGGTTCGAACCACACTTTCTGTTTCTGCAGCTGGCTCCATTTTGTATTTGGTTTCATCAGTTATTTATATAGCTCCTTGTGCTTCTGCCGCTGGTTCTATTTTGTACATTTCCTCTTTGCTGGTATGAACCAGTCCTTCTTTTTCTGTAGCTGGCTCTATTTTGTACATTTCCTCATTTCTGGTTCAAACCACTCCTTCTGTTTTCCCTCTGTTTCCAATTTGTAGATGGCTTCTTCATTGATTTCTATATCTCCTTTTGATTCTGCAGCTGGCTCCATTTTGGTAGTTGTCCCTTCGTCTTTATGCATTGCTCCTTTTGCTTCTGTAGCTCGTTCTATTTTGTACAGTTCCTCATTGCTGGTTCGAACCACACCTTATGTTTCTGCAGTTGGTTCTATTTTGTAGTTGGCCTCTTCAGTTATTTCAATAGATCCTTGTGCTTCTGCAGCTGGCTCCATTTTGTATATGGCGTCTTCATTGATTTCAATAACTCCTTCAGCTTCTGCAGCTGGCTCTATTTTATTCATTTCGTCATTGCCGGTTCGACCCACTCATTCTCCTTCTGCAGATGTTTCCATTTTATAGTTGGCCTCGCCAGTTATTTCAATAGCTCCGTGTGCCTCTGCAGCTGTCTCCATTTTGTGGTTGGCGTCTTCAGTTATTTCAATAGCTCCTTGGGCTTCTGCAGCTGGCTCCATTTTGTAGTTGGCCTCTTTAGTTATTTCAATAGCTCCAAGGGGTTCTGCAGCTGGCTCCATTTTGTACATTTCCTCATTGCTTGTTCGATGCACACCTTCTCTTTCTGTAATAAGTATGTAATTTAAGTGAATGTACTCATTAAATGCTATCCAAATGAAAACCCACGAATAAACTGACATGATGTTCCTTTTCGGTTGGTTTTACAGTTTCACTCGTTGGGCTGGAGACAGCCGAGAGTCTTGCCTCTTCCCAACTGTGTACAGGTTGGATTAATGCAGGCTATTCTTCCCTCGATGGAGAAGCTGAAATCATTACTTGCATAAAAATAAAATACGAAAATATATAATGAAATATGACTCCTTTTGTGACTAATCCCTGATTTCATAGTGACTATGGGAAATACTCAGCCACTACACCCATTGATGACCAAATAACTAGAAAAGGGAAAACAAAATTAAAAACATAGCTGTTATGAAACCTCATCTGCTTGAGGATAGCATTTATTTGCATGCCTAATGTGCCTATATGTAAAGTAAAACAGGATCACTTTCTTCTTGGTCTCATGGACAGTCAGAACTCAATGAAAATATTTGAGGATCTGAATAGACAAGGGTGGAAAGAATAAACAGCAGAAGCCAAAAAGATAATAACAAACATCAGTAGTAACCACAGTAGTGTAATTTTTAGCATTTAACAACTTATACAGTTCAAAAGGCAATATACTTATGAACCCACACGATCTCCGACAGGATAAAGTTCCTCTCTTGACTCAGAAGATGATGTTTTGATGTTGTTTTCTTTTGCATTTCATGTCGAGAGCTAAGGGCATGAAATCCAGATGGAACTATCTTTTTATAAAAGGAATGAACACCGCATTTTCTCCGTCATTCACCATTTCTATGAATCAACCCCAATCAAATCCCGACGATACCCCCGCCAACGCGACGTTCCAATGAGAAGCTGGTTTTTTAATGGCGCTCAATTTGAACGTGCGAAAGCGGGAATTATAACACAAGTAAATCAATTTTAAATTTTTTGATTTCATATTTCTTAAACCAATCTAGTTCTCTCTCTTTATTGAAACTATGTAAAACTGTCGTATTTACATTTGAATTGAAATTATGTTTTGTTGCTTTTAGATGGTCCTTAAATTCCGAAAATTTGTTCCATTTAGGCAAGTGTTCTTTTACTCTCGTTTTTATTACTCTACCGCTTTGTCCTATATATTTAATATCACAATCATTACAGTTAAGTTGGTAAACCCTGCTTTTTGCCAAGTTGTCTACCTTGTCTTTAGGTTTTGAGATGATGTTTTTAAGTGAACCCGTACTTTTTTAACTATTCCGTAGCTATTCTACAAGCCAATCAAATACCTTGGTGTGACGCTTGACATGAAACTTGATTGGAAAGGTCATATTAATAACATATACAGGAAAGGCACAATATCTATGGTACGGTGTAGGAGAATTGTAGGTAAAATATGGGGTTTCAAACCATAGGTAGCCAAATGGCTATATACTGCAATTATTCTACTTAGATTATTGTTCGCAGCTTTAGTAAGAAAATAAGGGGAATTAGTGACAAATTAAGATCATTTCAAAGCCTAGGCTGTTTGATGATGACAGGAGCATTTTCAACTACACCCACCCTAGCACTTGAAATCATAACCAATACCACACCTCTACACATTGAGGCTAAGGTCAGAGCACTATTCAGTTGCTACAGATTAATTAGTGAAGGCAGCTGGCAATAACGTAGGACACTCGAAAATCTTACAACTATTGAGTAAGGTTAATGGCCAATTATTAAGCGTTAGTGATAAAAAGGTTAAAACCCCTTTGGGGAAAAAGTACTTTCAGGTAGTCACCCCTTGTGAATATAATTATAGAGTGGATGATGATCATCGCTACAAAGACTGCTGTACAAATGGTTCACTTATCAAAGGTAGAGGGAGGGGTGCAGGAATCTACATACCTAAATTAGGTATCAGCATCTCCTCCCCCTCTTTGCAATAACACCTCCATTTTTCAGGTGGAAATCTAGGCCATTAATGTGTGTTGTAGAACACTTATGGAAAATAAAATTAAGGGAAAATATATTAGAATTTTTTCTGACAGTCCTAGTCTTAGGTCATTACAATAAGATTTGTCAACCTCTAGACTGGTGGAAGAAACTGTAGATCTTATCAATAGAATCTCTTCCAGGTTTAAGAACAAGGTAACCCTTATTTGGATACCAGCACATAAAGGACAGCATGGCAATGAAGAGGTGGATATCCTGGCCAAAGAAGGCTTTAATACTGTGTTTGTCGGGTCACAACTGGTATTACCTCACTGTATGAGCACAGCAAAAGAGAGTATTAAAAACTGGGAAACAAAAACAATTCCTTAAGGAGTGGAATCTTTCCCCCGGACAAACTCAATTGAAAGAGTTTGTTAAGGTGATTAATCCAGCAGAATCGAAATGGCTATTCCCTAACTCAAAGAAGGGAATAGGAGGCTGACATGTATCCGGAGGGGCCTCTGCTCACTGAGAAGACACCTCTCTGTAATGGGTATTCTACCAGATCCCTTTTGCCATTTTATGAAATAAAAGAAGAAACGGCAAGGCACTACCTCGCAGAGCGTGATAGGTACGCTAGGTCTAGATTTGAAATCTTTGAAGGGGAGGACATCACCAAATCTCTCCCCGAGATTAAATGATCCAAAATCTTTGGGTTTGTGAACAGGTCCAAGAGATTTATACCAAGGTCCGGACCTTTTGGGGATGGGGTACGAGTCTAATATATATATATATATATATATATATATATACATGTGTGTGTGTGTGTGAGTGTGTGGGTGTATAAAAGCTATTCTAAAACCTTCTTGTTTAAAAATTGTACTAACTTTTTCCTATAATTCACCAATGTATGGCAAACAACGGAAACCTAATGATTCATTTATGGTGGGGTGGCTGAGTCCTATTGTTGATTCGTTTAAAGTTAATTTTTTTATGCTTTTAACTAGCAACCTATCAATAAATATTTCTAGACACCCATTGTTTTTTGCTAAGGTTTTAATAGTTTCTAATTCTTTTTTATAGTTACCAGGTGTTAATGGAAGTTTTAACATACAGTCTATGAGCCAAATGAGACCAGCAGCCTTTTGGGTCCATAGGTGGGAAGAATCCGCTGGAATCATGGTGTCTGTAGTGGTGGGTTTTCTATATACGTCTATTTCTATCAAATTGTTTATTATGGAAAATTTTAGGTCTAAAAAGTTCGAACAACCATCTTTGTTAATTTTCAGTGTAAAATTTATATTACGGAGTTATACATTATTTAGTTGGAGGAATTCTTTGAGATTCTCTAATGTTCCCGACAAAATGCTTAAAATATCGTCTACATAGCGTTTCCAAAAATGAACAGATTTAATTAATTTGTTCTTTGATTTGAAAAGATTTTTTCCGAATCATTATATTTAGTTGTTCAATATTTAGTTGTTTTTCACGTTTTTCGCACGTTCAAAATTGTGCGGCAATTGAAACCAGCTTCTCGGAATGTCGTCGATCGGCGACTTCACTCTTACAAATACAATTCAGGTCGAGAGACGTGCTTATAACTCTTTCAACCTGATGATGAGCTTTAAGCTTGAAATCTGTGAGTAGAAGTGTAGACCATCATTTACAAAAATTAAAAGAAAACGTTGTTAGAGATCGGCGATCTTCATTGACCTCAGGTTTGAATAATCGATTCATGAAAATTTTTTCTTACCAATACCCATCCAGAAGGTTTCAACTTGGAAGTCGGGCGATTTTGTTATACATTTTCTCTCCCCGATAAATTTCTCAAGAATAATAGTCGACATGTCCGCCGTCCGGTTCGGCAACCATTTAAAAGAGTTGCGGCTCCACTTCTGCCAGAAGTCCGAATCGAGCAAAGGCGTGCGTGAATTTGTGGAAAAGCATTACGTCGGCCTGAAGCAGGCCAACCCGAAGTTCCCGATCCTGATACGCGAATGCGACGGTGTCAGACCCAGATTGTGGGCCAGGTACCAGTTCGGCCAAGAGAAGTCGGCTTCACTCGAAGGGCTCGGATCTAGTGAAGTGCTCTCCCAGCTCAACAACTTGGCCAAAGCTTGATCTTCTGGTGTCCATAGTCTTTTGTAAAATTTGAAAAACAAATCTGTTGTAATTTTATGTAAATAAATATTTGTTGAATTATAAAATAAATAATTTTTTTTGTCATTTTCCTCCTTCGTTTTAATAAGTTTGAAATAATAATCCCATTTGGCAGCACTCACTATCAGACTTTGTCTTCCCTTACTTGTCTACCGAGGGATAGGGATAAAAGAAGTGGCGACCAGAACTACTGAACCTCAATCTGAATAGATCTACTGTGCTCCCCTGTTTTTAAAACTTTCTGGCCAGCTTCAGGTTGTTAATCAGCCTCCATAGCATAGGATCTTCCTTGCGTTTTTTCTTGTCCTAGTTGCAAGAACCTGCACCTACATAGACCTTCACAGAAACATAAAATGTGTTCTGCGGTCTTCTCCTCTTCCTGGCAGTGTTTCTTCTGTCTATACTACTATCCGGTGCTTTCTTAAGTGGCAGTGTCTTGTCAGGAGTCCAACCAGAATCCTGGTTCGGTTGCGGTTGCCTTCTAGTAATTCTTTTGTAAGTTTTGCAGATGGTCCTTATGTGAATCTCTGCGTGACTCATACCTGCGGTATTGTTCCATCAGTTTTTGGACTCATTAAGTATCATTTTAAGATGTATCCTCTTTTGTGGCAAGATGTTAATCCATAGTAGGGTTCAGGACACAGAGTTCATGTTGGCCTCTATGCCCCAAGAGCCCATGCCAGGGCCAGGTCATTAGTATCACTGACGGTTCAACACTGAAGAAAAATGCTGAGACATGTCTGACGGACCTAGAAGGGACATACACTATTCACTTCTGAAAGAGGATGACAGTGGCCGGATGGATAGGACATTGGACTCATACTTGCCACTCTAGTGGTTCTGACTTCCGGGTTCAAATCCTGACACACCCCACTGAACTTTAATTGTTAATATTTAAAAATTATTGTAAAGTGGTTTGACCACTTGTCTGCACACCCAATGGGAAGATGAACGAAGCTTTCCTGTATGACAGGTATTACTTTACATATTGAACAAACAGTTTATTCCAGCAGGTACTGACTTAGCTGTTCGCACTCACATGATAATGCAGAATAAGCAATCAACTAAACTGTCGGCCAAATAAATGTCTGCAGTGAGGTGGGTCTACAACTATATTCAAATAACAATTGACAAACATTGCCATGTTTAGCCATATTGTATGACAGGAATAACTTTACTATTTACTATAACAATAATTTTATTGAAGCATTCATAACTTTATAGTCACTCACAATGGAAAGTACAATAATTACAGCACAATTGAATATTGTTTATTTACAAAGTACACATATAAATTTAAGTGTTAACACTAATGTAAAGTAATATTTTTTACATGGCAAATAAAATCACATTGGCAGCAACAATAATATACATCATTATCACCAAAAAAAAAAAAAAAAAAAAAAAAAAAAAAAAAAAAAAATGAGTGGTTTATTGGTACGATATAAAAAATAGATTTATTTTTAAAATAATTACTAGGTATGTTTTATAAGTATTAATTAATTTTAATAACCGTATCTTATACCACCATTGTAACTGTTCTGTGGCATGCTGTATGATATGGGATTGTTGGTGCTGTTCATTATTTGATTCTGCTGGTTGATAATCTCAGCCATTTTATCTGATTTGACTTTGTGCAGGTGCATTATTTTCCTCCTGGATATGAACTGTTCTAAAAAGTCGTCCAATTCCATGTCACCGTTCAAAAAAGACTCCGAAAGCTTTTCGGACTCTTCTTCTATTTCGGCAGCCGCTGTTTGCAAGAGTGAAAGTTTTGCATCGAGCTGATTTGTCCCCTGCTTGTTCAAAATTTCGTTATATTTGTTTTCAACACTTTTGTAAAGAACTTCACAGTTTTCGTTCAGCTCTTGCAGCTGTGCTTTAAGACTAACCATAAATGGTTCTTTTGAGAGGTTGAACTCTGCCAGTGACCTGTTGGACACCATGATTATTTCCTTCTCTTTTTCAATATCTTTATATTGTTTGTCGTCTTTGATTAAATCTTCTAATTTTGAATCATTATTAAGGAATTCCTTCAATTCTTCTGTATTAAGCTGACTGAACAGGCCTAGTGTAGTTTCATAATTGATATTGCCGGCATTTCTCATGCTGTACATGTTGATAAGGACCTAAAAGACAAAATATATGTTAAATCTAAAGAAACAAATCAAGTTTGGTGAATATTGATGATAGGGGGAAATATAAATGTTTTAATTGTTTGTGTGATTGAATGAAAACATTAACATAAACTGTCCCAACTAGTGGGCTACTGGCTCTCCCGTTTTTACTTTTCTTTATCCTACTGCTAACCTCTCTCTACTTGATGGCCTCAAAAACTGTGAATAAAATAACAGTACTCCAGAAAACTCAATATTCCTTGGGTAATATTGTAATAATCCTTGGGTAATAAGGGAGGAATAAGCCTCTCCATTGATGCTACATACACACACCCCAATTCATTCACACTACCCAACATCATTTAATATTCCTTGGGGTAATTGGGGAATAAGTCCCACCATTTATGCTAACCAATAACGTTCACACACCACAGTATATCCCCACATCACTCAATATTCCCTGGAGAAATTAGGAAACGAGCTATATCATAGACAATATAAATGACATTCACATATTACTATTCAATCACACTACCCTAGATCATTTAATATTCCTTGGGAGAATTGGGGAAAGAGTCCAACCATTCATACGAATAAATAACATTCACGCACTACAGTACTACACCAGATTTCTCAGTATTCCTTGGGGTAATTACGGAACTAGCCACATCATTTACATTATAAATGACATTCACATCCTCCAATTCATTCACACTACTGTAGATCTTTAATATTCCTTGGTGTAATTGGGGAAAGAGTCCCACCATTCATACTAATAAATAACATCCACAAACCACATTACATCATCACATCACTCAATATTTCTTGGGGTAATTTCGGAACTAGCCACATCATTGACATTATAAATGACATTCACATCCTCCAATTCATTCACACTACTGTAGATCATTAATATTCCTTGGTGTAATTGGGGAAAGAGTCCCACCATTCATACTAATAAATAACATCCACACACCACATTACTACCCCAGGTCACTCTACATTCCTTGGAGTAATTACTGAACGAGCCACATCATTGACCCTATAAATGACATTCACATACTACTATTCATTCACACTACCCTAGATCATTCAATATTCCTTGGTGTAATTGGAGAAAGAGTCCCACCATTCATACTAATAAATAACATCCACACACCACACTACATCACCACATCACTCAACATTTCTTGGGGTAATTTCGGAACTAGCCACATCATTGACACGATAAATGACATCCTCCAATTCATTCACACTACCGTAGATCATTAATATTCCTTGGGGTAATTTGGGAATAAGCCCCTACATTCATGATAATAAGTACATTCATTCCAAAATATAACACATATCACATAAGGTACAAAGAACTAAATACAATTTAACGTTTTTAAAGCTCTGCAATATTGACGAGGCACAGCTATCTGTGCCTGTTGATATGCATCATGTAGAATGTCATACTTCTACTGAGATAATTTCTCCACACAACAGACACCTGCATGATCTCATCTTCATTAGGTATCCGTGTATGATCTTTGTACGACCTACGTGCAACATGATTGGTATGACCTTTTTTTATTCCAGAATAAATTTCAATCTCTAGATTTCGCCAATGGTTCAAGTTCTAAATCGAAATAAAATGAAATAAAAAAGTAAATACTGTATTTTTAAATTTTTTACTATTCTTTCGTTGATTGTACTTTGGCTAAAATGAAGACTTTTTTTCCTTTTGTTCTAATGATTTATTAACACGTTAATATTGAGATATTAAATGATTTTTTTTTCTTTAAAACCGAATTTATATAGTTTTATGATTGCTAGTTGTGCTACTCTTGAGAGGATGATACTGTAGTATAAGTATTGTCAGGAAGGTGAGGCCAGGCATAAGACCTACGGGCTTTAAAAAATATAATACAAAGAATAACGCATTGAACGTACTTTGAACCAGAAATTATCAATTAGAAAATATATTATTACCTGAACGAACTTTCTGTCTTAAACCTCGGTTATCGTAATAAACCGTCTTGGATTCCCCAAAAGATGTCTGATAACCAGTAGAATTTGTCTGATAGACTGATAAACGATTCTCAGAAAATTTCAGACGCTACTTCGATGTCAACAAAAATCGAATAACCTTTAACTAATTATCAACTAACTTCAATCTTCAAATTTTACGTTGAATCGATTGCGACTATCTGGACTCGAATTTTTCGATCTGTAGACGTTTTCATAATTCAAAAAAAGAATCTGAAAACATTTTTTAAAAGATGATATTGCAGATGTAATTGTATTTTGGCAAATACGTTAATAACTACACAGACATAGTGAAGGCACTAGGTCAACTGACTCCATTATCAATTATAACTTTTTTAAAAATAAGGATTACTCTTATTTTAATCATTTTTCTTTTTATCCACGGTCTTGGTTGAGATGAAAAAGCTAGTCACAAGCGGGAATCGAACCCATGACCTTCATCTCAACCACTTCAGCTATTGTGTCTTTGATCAATTCAGACACCAACCTCTCATCTCAGACCTTTTGCTTAACTCTGTGGGAAGCACATCCTTTTTATTATTTTTTTTTATAACAATTTTTTAAATAAGGATTATATTCTCGTTGGATAGGATAAGCTAATAATCCACCAGTTGGAGGCTTCGGGAAAGCTGGACGAGACATGATAATGATGATTATGTAAGGTTTTGGTTGAAAGGAAAACGTTAATGAGACGAGCCGGATTTGAACCCACCGAAGGTCCAGGGTTCGAATCTGCTCATGATATTAACTTTAATAATAATTCAAAATCTTATACAAAAAGAATAATCTAGATCTCTTTATGCCACTTTTACTCAGTGGAAAATTTGGATAGAATCTACCGTTTCTGAATTAGGCCTGATGGAATATACGTGCGAGGCGTATGCTTTTTGAAAATGATGGCTAAGGATGGTAAAGATGACCCCCCCTCCCCGTTTATTTAGAAAACGATTAACTTTTGCGAAAAATGATGAAGTTGATAATTGTATGTTAGTTATGGGCTGACAAACATCTGGTGGTTATCACCAGCCCTTTGTGCATAAACAGAAAATTCTTTTTTTTTTTTTCAAGCATCTTTCTTACTGACTGTTGACTACTGTTGGATCAGATTGCAAAAAAAAAAAAAAATAAATAAATAAAAATACCAAGAAAACAAATACAAATACATTCAAATATTTTCATCCTCCCTGCCCAAAAAACAAGACAATGGGTGAAGCGTCCCTGAAACATTCTGCAGTTCCCAAACAAGATAGCAAGTATGAAAATAAATGCATTTATATAGAAGTCAACTGTAAAACATTTAAAAATCATACAATATATTTTTTAAAGGCAATTAGTGTTGCAAACCAATTGACTATCAGAAGTGCCCTTTATGGGAAAAAAAAGTTTTATTGTCGTATAAACTAATGAGACAAAATATATATAAAATCATATTTATTTACAAAATCTTGTACACGGAAACAAAGTGAAAACACAATATAATAGCTATTGTTAATTTGAAATTAATAGCCATATTTGTCATTCAGGAATGTTCTTCCATCTCCTGTTTGTCCCTTTGGTGGTTGCCAGATTTCATTGCTGTATTCTTCACCAGTGATAACATGTTCCTCGGTCTTTTTTTTCTGCGGTTTCTTTTTCACTTTTTCAACAATCTTGTCACCAACTATGGTAAGGTTAGGAGGAAGTGTTGGACCAATAACTGCAATAGATAATATGAAAATGGCATTAATCATATTTAACTTCTAAGAATACTGGACACATTTTAGTAAATACCCTTTTTAGTTCCATCTTCAGTTTTATTTTCTGGTAATTTTTTTTCTGTAGGTTCTTTGCCATTTTTGTTTTCTTCTTTATTCTCATTGACTTTAACTGGTTGATGATGAGCCAAGGGGGGAACAACTGTTTTCTCTTTTGGTTTCGGTTTTATCACAGGTTGTACTAGTTCTGGCATATTAGTCGGCCTAGCTATATTAACTAACTTTCTGAGTCTTACTTCTTCTTCTTTTAGCAAATGTAGTTCATCCTGGAATGACAACAAAAACAATATATAAAATTAAACATCCAAGAAAATAATTTTTATAGAACAACACAGTTTAACAAGGGGGACGTGGGATCACTTATTTTAATGAAACTTTTTTCAAATATTTTAGGTAAATATAATATTCTAAGTAATGTACATAGTTTTTAAGCAGGGTTTTTTTGTCTTTGCTGTGCAGGTATTTCAAGGTTATTACATACCATTTGATTTGTTTTATTGTCTAGTATAAAAAAAATAACATGCAGGATAATATTTATTAGAGATTAGATATATCAAAAATTACAAAAACCAAAAGGTGCTTCCAGTAAAATAAAAAAAAAGTTTTTGAAAAACGATTCAATTTAGTTTTAAGCCCTTTTGAAAGCCATTAAATACAAACTTTTATGGCAAACATAAATGTATAAACATTTTTGATTGGAGATATTTTTTTTTCCAAAGTTTATGCCATTATGTGTAGTTTATAAGGTTCTAAAACCTCATAGGTTCTCCAGTAGATCATGAGGAGTCATTTCAAAGTTATTTCCAGTTCTGTGATTTTTTTTTAAATTTTCCTACAGATTTGTATTCAGGGGTTTTGGGGGTTTGAAATATTAACTTTGTTTCTACTTGTCAAAATTGATTTGGTAGCTAGGGTATACATAATTAGTGACTGGAAGTAAGCTATAATTTTTGTTGTTGAAAGTTGATTTTTATTTTATTTTCACTCCAAAAATCCCTGAAATATTATTTTTTCCTCAACATTTCGACCGTCTCCAATTATTAAAAAAAAAAAAAAATCACAAAAATAGTAGAAATAACTGGGGTGGGGTGAGTAGATAAAATAATGTATTGGCGGTAGATTTGCAAGTCAATGTTACAATTCAAGTTGAAGTTTGTAATTCATTAACCTGTTGATGGGCTTAAATCCAGAGGTTGCTAACAACAATTCTTTGAAGAAAAAATGAACACTGAAACGATTCCACCAATCCATAGGAAACTTTACAGGGGTTTAGAACCCACAAAACTAAAAGTAATGGCATCAATTTGGCCTCCCTAAATAAAATAAAACATTTGAACTGTTCTTTTTTATTTCATCATTGTTTTTCACATTTAAAATAAGAAAAAATATATGAATTATTGGAATATGACGAAAGCTTTCCAACTGTTGTAATAATGTTGAATTTGGATAAAATCTAGAGGTATTAATAATTTTTTAATGGAACAATGGACATCAAAATTTAAACAAAAATCCTTGCTAAATCCAGCCTACAAATTAAGTTTTTATACCGTCTACAACTGGGCTAAAATATATATAATAAAATTTTTCATCTATAAAAAAGCAGGACAACAACAAGAAGAAAGAAAGAAGAATATTTTTTGTCTGCCATAAAAATTCGTCTTAAGGGTGCTTAAAATGAATATCATTCAATACATTCCCGTGTATTGTTTTCATATATTAGATTATAAAAGAAATCGAATGATATACAATAACCAGAAATATATGTACAATGCAGGCAGAAAAAACATATTAGAAAAATTACTAATTAGCTAAAATATTTTTCCTTCAGCTACTAGGGTCCTCCATTGGGAAGAACACTTAGACATATATCTGATATATTTTGTCCTTGTATCACCAAAAAAGTTTCATTCTTCTAAAATTCCTAATTTTCCTTTGTAAGATAAAACATGAATATATAAAAAATAAATTAGAAGCATTTACAAAATTGAATGATTAAATTATATGAAATCACCTTAGCAATTTTTATATCTAGTTTTTTAGGTTGTAAATGCTTAAGAGACATCATATACGCATCCAAAGCGTCGACATCATCGGAGATGACATTTTTAGCTGAAGAATGACTAGTCAGTTCAAGAAGTTTGTTCTCAGCTTTTTCAATTTTTGTCAATGTGGCTTTATGCTTCTCCATAAGGGATTCATACGTCTCGACAGTGTCTTGAATTTTGCCAGCCTTCAGCATCCTTTTCTGACGTTTCTTGTCCAGGTCGCCAGTCCTGTCAAGGAAGCTGTCCTCATCACTGTCGTAGTAATCGTTATCTTCCCAATTTCGTTTTTGCACCCTCTTTCTCTCTGTAAAATGTTTATGTTAAAGGAAAAATGTTTCATTGAAATTTTAAATGCTTTACCTTGTTTGGAAGGCTTGAGGAGACCCATTTTATCGATTGCTCTACATGCCTCCAATGCACATTGGACCTGCGATTCCTTTTTATTTCTAGCTGAAGTTTCAATAGTAATCTCTTTTCCTTCCTCATCATCTATAGGCAGTCTATAATTAAATATATTTGGCTAATAGAACAATTCAATGTCTGCTTAAATTCAATTACTTACATTAACTTACTGACAAACATGCCCTTTTCAGCTCTTTCCGTTTGGTAATGAAGTTCTTCACCTTCCCTTTCATACCACATCCTCAAGGCCTTTTTAGGATCGTCTATGTACAGTTCTTCGTTTGTAAGAACGGCATAGGGATTTTCAGAAAGGTCAGTTTCTTCATCAGCATCTTCCGCTAAAATCCATCAATTAAATAAAGTAATATTTAAAACCTGTTTTAATTTTAGAAATAATTAGTTGATGAAGTAGAACGGTTTATATTATGGGATTTTAATGGAAACATAAGGAAGCTTAGGTTCTTACATACCCATGCCCCAGCTGATTCCTCGTTCTTCAATAAGTCTTTCTTGTTCTTTCCTTTCTTGCTCTTCACGCATCTTTTCTTCTTCCTCCTTCTTTTTTCTTTCCTCGATCAACGCTTCCCTCTGCGCTTTTAGCTCTGTGAGTGACAAATCTGATTCTTCCTCTTGATCCTCGTCAGGCCCAAGGAAGCAAAACAGCCTGGAACTTGCTCCAAATTTCAATATGTGGCCAACCTAAAATGTACGGTTTTTAGGTACGAAAAATGGCAAAAAAAATTGTACAAGAAATTACCCTGATTCTAACATAGACTTTTGATTTAATCCTATATTTGTTCAGAAATGTCCCATGGGTGCTTCCAAGATCGTATAGATAGAATCCTTTTTCATTTTCACCATCTGGAACACCACGGTACTGGAGAATGGCATGGAATCTTGAAACTGTTGGATGTGCCATGTCTATATTACAGCCCTCTACTCGACCAATAGAAACAAATGGTTTGTCATTTAATTCAATCGTTCTGACGATTGTGCCATTTTTCAATTCCTGAACACAAAAGCAAAGAGTTAAATGTAAAATTACAATATTAAGAGGGTAAATTGTACCTCAATGTAGTACCGCTGTACAGGCAGACCTTTCCAAGGAGGCACTTCATAGGGTATCACCGGAAGAGGTTTTGGTTGTTTGACCGGTTCAGTTTGTCCCTGTGTGATCTCAGCGTTAGGCTTTTCTGTCGGTTTCAGTGCTTTGTGTTTGCCCTTAAGTATCTGAAGAGTTTGTAATGAGGGCTTTTTAAACTCTTCCTTGGATTCTTTCGTTTCAACGGTGGTTTCATGCTCCTTTTGACTTATCTTGTTTGATGCAGCCTCTTGCTCTTTGATGGGCTCATCACTTACTTGTGGCTCGTCCACATCCATTTTTTAAACAAAATTTGCACTAAATCAAGTTGAAAATCATAATGAACAACTTGTACACTAGCAATCAAAGTTGTTTACACTTTACAGAGAACATTTAACCTTTATGTGAAACCTTTACGGGAGGAACCAATCACCAGAAGTTCAGAACTCGCCACCAGATTTCAAAACAGTAGAAGTGACTTCATAAAATTCCTTCATTTCAATAATTTATTTTTGTTTAGATGAAAAACTATGAAATGTTATTTACTGCTTATAACATTCTAATTTGAAATCTTATGTAATATTTAATCAACGGTTTTAAAACTACTTGCAAGCTCAATCCAACTTTTACAATAAGCTATCACAAGAAATCATAATACTTAATAATTTGTTTGAAAATGTATTTAACTTATTATCAGCCCTAAAATATTTAAGAATTTTTATAAACAATTACTGTTTCTTGAATAATATAAAACTGTAACTGTGGACATGTATGTATATACGTATTATATCATAGGCTCAATAAATCATAATCATAGTCAACAGCTAGGTCATGCTTGTAGTTTTTAAAAGTAGATACACTCACATTTTCATCATTTTTAAATACATTCCTTCCTAATTAAATACCATTTGAGTGAATGGTATTTAATTTCAGTAACTGAGTACCCCACCGCCCTACATACTCATGTCCCCCCCACCGCCCTCCCATATTATATATTCACGTTAATAAATACTTTCAATCTCAATATACACAAAAGAATATCTACAATAAAACAACCCTGTTTCTTTCATATTTTCCATAATGTATTCTGATACCATTCACTCATGTAGGGGGGGTGGATTACTTACATACTTTTACAACACCATCGGCCTTCTCATATTATGCCTTCACGCTAATAAATACATTTAATCTCAATATACACAAAAGAAAACATAATACAATATTTTATAATACGTACAAACATTAAAACAACCGTGTTTCCTCCAAAAATCGAAGAAATTACCTAAATACATATCAGGAGAATTCCTACACGCTCTCTATTTGGAGCCAAGGAATGGTATCTTTCAATTAGGTGAAATACATAGAGCAAGTTAAACTCACTAATTTCGTGGTCCGCTTGACCAACCAATATAATACAATTAATCAAGTTTATCGAGTTTAATGATTTAAAATGAAGTACGCTTCACTAAAGCTCTCCGTGGCCATTTCATTTGTCGCCGAGAATCCAATCCGATTACACGACATTTGAAAAATGGCAAAAAGGAGGGAAAATTCAAAAGATGGGGTTGAGATTGGAAGTTGGTGTCCGAGTGGATTGAGGTCACGATGGCTCAAGTGGTAGAGCAGCGGTGTATCTAGCCGAAGATCGTGGGTTCGAATCCCACTCGTGCCATTGACTTTTTGTCTCAACTAAAAACATTGATTAATTGTAACATAGAGCAAAGTTTCTCTCTAGCTTCTGAAAAGGTAGTACACTCACATTTTCATTAATTTTTAAATATATTCCTGTAAGCGAAACACAAAGAGCAAGGTTGCTCGAAAATAAAAGTTTAAGAAATCTATCGTGCAAACGGAGTTGATCAACTAAATTTTGAACCAGCCATACTTTTGTCGTTCAGGTCTAGACTTCTCTTTAAGTTATGAGTAATTACTTTCAAGTTGAAACATGACTTGAAACAGTTGTAACGTGTGAACTTTCCAGTTGACTGTTTCCTGTTCAACTTTTCACTAAGAGGGCTGTTTTATTTTTTGTCTCAAGTGGCGTTTGATTCTCAAATTATAAGATTTTTATCATATATTACTGCTTTTTGAATCACTGATTCATATTTAATATATTGTATTTCTATGTGTAACGTTTTTCTCTATGCGATCCTTTACTTTTACCAGTAGTTGTCAAATATTTCTTCAGACATATTTACCCAAGTAGTTTCCTCTAATGGGAGTTCTTTAAGTAAGGAGTCTGATACTTCCAAATTTCTTCTTAAAATCTCTTGCCTCACACAAAACTGACATTCCTTATGATCTTTCCTCAAGTTAAATAAAATTGTTTTATCTTTTCTTTTAGTAAAACTGATATAACTGTTACAACCTTACGTACGACTATTTTCGACGCCACGTTTCAACTAACTTATTGTTGAAACGCGTGAAAAAACAACTGATTCAAGTTGGATTGTGATAAAACTGGCATGGCCCATTTTAGTCGGGTGATGATCCCGTCATCATCAGATATTCCGTTTACAAACCGTACTCTTTATACGTAGAGGCTTCTCTGCCGATCCGGCCCACCGATGCTGCCATTTCTTTCTAATAATATTTTAATATAAAAATAAACATTTATAACTTAAAAAATATATATTTTATTACATTTATATTTCCAATAGAATAGTCAATGAGAAAATAAAAAATAAATAATTAAATATGCCCTATATTGGGAATGCATGGAATATATGCTTAACCAACAATTCTCAAGTTAATGTAAGTAAACCCAAAAAATAAAACTTTATTTTTTCGTCTTTCTTGAATGGTAAAAAATAATAAATTGTAGTTTTAGTTGTCTAAAATAATAAAATTTGTTTTGCAATTGAAATGGAAAACGTCTACCCACATTTTTGGCTTTTGAATGAAGGGTTTACTTCTTAGAAATGTATAAACTTTTTCAATATTGTAAATAATTAATTTTACGCAAAAACCCTCCTCCTGGGATGTTGTTTATTTGTTAACAGATTTTATTAGATTATCCTATAATCGTACGTACCACGACAAAAGTGACTGGCCTACAAGGCAAGCTAAGAAATTTATAAATTCCCCAAATGAAAAGCGAAGGAAATTTTCTTTCTCATCAGGCTGAATATAAGAAAAACTATAGGCCTTCTATACGGGCAGTGGCTGAAAGAAAGAACTCTCATTAGAGGATGAAGTCGGTTACAGAAACCATTTAGGAATGCCCGAAGAAAACATTTGATGACTGTTGTTAAAAGTCTTACAAAGAAAAACCTTTTACATAAAAATACAATATATTAACTATGAATCAGTGATTCGAAAAGCATTAACGTAAGATGAAAGAATAATCGTTTTGGCATCAAATGTCACTTGAGTCAAAAAATAAAACAACACCCATAGCGTAAAAGTTGAACAGGAAACAGTCAACCGGGAGGTTTCAACTGTTTCAAGTGTAGTTTCAACTTGAAAGTAATGACTCATAACTTAAAGAGAAGTCTTGACATAAATGACAAAAATTGGACTGGTTCAAACTTTAGTTGATCAACTCTGTGAACTCGTAGGTCCTATCGGCCACTGCCCTCTTAACCATCACCTAAAGAAGATGGGCAAAGCAGAGACAGAAACATGCCGACTATGCCAGGAGGAACCAGAGACTTCGGCACATATCCATTGCGAATGTGAAGCACTAGCCTCGATATGGCCATTCTCACACCTAAAGAGGTACGCGAAGAGTTACCAAGGAAAGTGGTTAGGCTTATAGGAAAAAGTGCACTTTTCAAGGTTTGCCCATAATTTATAAAGGTTCCACAATAGATTAATTTTCAGTGGATTAAAGGATTTTTAAAATCCTTATTCCACCCCAAACCTAAAAGGTTGAAAGTTTATTAAGCCAATTACGATATTTTCATAAATTTGAACTTTGTAGAGTTAATGTTTTAATGACAATAAAGCCTTTAAACATTAAAAAATAAGGTATCTATTCATTTGTTCAGAATCGTTCGGTCTAATTTTAATTAAACTGATCTTTCATTGGCAAAGAGACAAAAGAGTCTACGATGAACAGAAGTGAAATGATGAAAGTATTATATTTATTTGGCTTTATTTAAGTACTGGCTTACTTTCCGTTTCAAAGCAGACACAATTTCTATGCTAAATATCTTGTTTTGGGGAAAAGCGTTTTATTAAGATAATTTGATCAGCGGCGAACAAGAAAAACCGTTTTCCAGTTTTGGCGGATCAAACGTTATGCAAATTGAGCACGTCGGCAGTTTGTTACTGCAGAGAGATTAAATAATTAATTTAAAAAAAACCCTCACGAAGTCGATGAGGGAATATTTTTTTGGCCTTTGCGTTACCAATTAGCTCAAGGAAATTTATGAAAAATTAAATATATATATAAATATAACGATTATGTTTAGTGGTCTATTGACCGAATTACTTCTTTCAATTAATTATTCTTTTTATGAAATGACTTGGCTGAAATGAAAAAGGTAATGGCACTAGCGGGATTCGAACCCACGAACTTCGGCTCAATAAGCCACTTGAGCTGTCGTGTTATTAAATAAATATAAATTCTTCTACGAAATACCCCTTACATACCTATATAAGGGGATATTTTAAAATCAATTGATAAAACAATCACAATTCAACAATTATATTTTTTCAATTAACCAATTAAAATAAAATGTAATCTACAGGATTGAAATCCAATAAATCGGATCTGCGGAAATTGACAGTCGGTTAACGAGGAAGATTTATTTGCAATTAACGCTTGGTATTCAACAACTGAAGAAGAAATAATCTAAATTAATATACATTGTTTGTCTTTGTTAAGCTAGATAAATAAATGACGAAAAATGCTATTCAAATAAAATCCATTAGGTTTCGAGTTCCGATTGACCAAATAACATCTTTCAATTAATTAATCTTTATGTAAAGTATTGGATGAGATAAAAAAGACAGCGTCACGAGCGGGATTCGAACCCACGACCTTCGGCTAAATACGCCGCTGCTATACCACTTGAGCTATTGTGAATTCGATCCACTCGGACACCAACTTCCTACCTCAACCCCACTTTTTGAATTTTCCCTCCTTTTTGCCATTACGTTCGGTAATACGTATTAGATATATCGTATTATGTTTTCTTTTGTGTATATTGAGATTAAATGTATTTATTAGCGTGAAGGCATAGTATGGGAAGGCCGATGGTGGAATGTTGTAAAAGTATGTAAGTAATCCACCCCCCTACATGAGTGAATGGTATCGGAATACATTATGGAGGGGTTGAGATATCTTTTGAATTTTCCCTTCTTTTCGCCATTTTTCAAATGTCGTGTTATCTATTTGATTCTCGGCGAAAAAATGAAATGGCCACGGAGAGCTGTAGTGAAGTATACTTCATTTTAACTGATTAAATTCACTAGTTTTCGTGGTCCGCTTGACCAAATAAATTCTTTTCAATTAATTAAGGTTTTGGTTGAGATAAAAAAGTGAGTGTCACAAGCGAGATTCGAACCCACGACCTTAGGCTAATACACTGCTGCTCTACCACTTGAGCTGTCGTGACTTCGATCCACTCGGACACCAACCTCCCATCTCCATTAATAATATTTGTCTTTGTTAAGCGAGACAAATAAATGACGAAGTAATGCTACTAAAATTACTATTTTAAGTTTATATCAATTGTCAGTAAAATTATTTATAGGTAGGGTTAGCATACTTGTTTTTGTTAAATTCAGAAAGTTTGCGTTGTAATATTGAAAAAATATAGCTTATGTATGCTATATCTTATTATTAGTATTTTAACTGTAGAAACATATTGATTTTTGTGGAAAAAAGATGTTGGTAAGTTTAATTATTTTTTTAACGAACTTAGTGTCTACCTATGTAATTTTTTGTAGACAGTAACGAGAAAGAATAGTGCTGTTTAAAAAAAATAAAGTAAGGTAAAGTAGTATGTTGTGTTATGTTGAAAGGGGTAGAGTAAAAATGAGCTCGGCTCCTTAAGTGGCCTCTAAGACACATCACCCCACTATCTTTCCTCCTCGAAATTGTTCAAGTGAATACCGGAAAAGCTTTCAGTGGCTCGTGAAAGCATAAAACATCTCGTTTTAGTAAAAAAGAGGCCCGAGCTGAAAGGACACGTTACCATTTTTCGCCCAGGACAATTTGTACTGATTAAACCTTTGTATGATGTTCGAGGTTGGTTGTTGATGCCAATGATGCGCCATGTTGAACGGACCATCGGGAATGTTTAAATTTTGAAAACAAACCTTCACAAGAAGAATAACATTAAATACTTGTTCTATCAATTTATCCAAATCGGTAATTAATAAAATAACTAACATTATTGATGTTTCCATTTTATCAGGTAGATCTCAGCTCATCTTCATTAACGGTTCTAGATGATGATGTTATGATGGGCGTCGTCAACGTTCAGTTTATCTCCCGTGGGGTGCTAGAGATTATAGATTCAAGGTGAAACACTTTTACTTGATCTGCTTTAAAAATATCGTAAGTTATTTTTAATTCTTCTTGTATAGACACTTCTTATTAACATATCAGGATTACGTATTATCCTTCTAGAATATATAATCGCGCTCATGATGAACGGACAGGCAATCAATCCCTTCTTGAAGAGACTTGTTTGATTCTATGCTGTCTATAATATTTACCTCTTTCACATATGGCAGTTCTAATTCTTTTTAAAACATTTTTATTTATTGAAATTAAGCTGAAAGTTATTTATTTAATTTACCAGCCTATTAAAATTTGATTGCATACATAATTACACATTCATTCTATTACAAACAATAGCAAAATATAAGTTTGATGGTACTCAGACTTCGAAATACCGCTGAAGACCCTCTTCTAAAACTAATATATAAGTAATATACAAACCAAACAGTTGGGAAGCTGCTAGTAACCTACATGTCCTCCTAACATTCACGCTATTAAATACATTCATACAGGGTGTAAACCTTTCAAACCATATCTACCATGGTTCTACAAAGTTGGAGGTGGGACCCCGTGGTTTTTATATTACTCGGTGACTCATTGCCTGTCACACTATGCGCATTCCTAATAATATTTAAATTAACTCTGTGCTCTACATTCCGCCAAAGATCCGTTCACCCCCATACACCCGAATATCTCCCACACACACATCCAAGCATGGGCCAGAGTATAAGTTGGACATGCCACTGCCCATTAAAAAATGGGCGCATCCAGCCAGAGTAGGAAACAATTTAGGAAAGGAATTGGATAATCCGGATATCGAAATTTTCATCGATGGAAGCTGCATGGGAGATTTAAGTGGGATGTGCCTTCACAATCAGTGACAAGAAAGCAAATAAAATTGTTAAAGAAGAAAAATTAGAGCTTGCGCCATGGTGCTCAAATAATCAAGCAGTGTTACTGAAAATCAGAGAAGCAATCAGCTGGGTTCAGTGAAAGTAACGTAAGGATAGCCCTAAGAACAGATAGTAAGGTGTCTTTAGATATCTTGAGCAACTATCGAAATCGCAACACCCTTGCCGAAGAAATAAAAACAACGCTGGATAATATGAGGGCTACAATTTAAGATGGATAACCGCTCATGCAGGACATCAGGGGAACGAACGAGCGGACCAACTAGCAAAGGCGCAGCAAGTGTTGCGGAATTGCAAGTTGTATTCAACGCGATTCCCCTTTCTTATATTAAGAAGAATGTGGAAGAGGAATCACTACAAATATGGGAGCAGGAATGTAAACCACAAATGGATGTGAAACAAGGAAATACTTCCCGACCATAGAATGTCGTCTGAAAATGAGCATCTGCCATACTCACAAAACCACCATGGCATTGTCAGGTCATGGAAAGCACCGGTTATATCTCACCCGATTTGGCATAATTGATGATGCGACATGCCCATGTACTACATAAACAGGGGAACACATTCAGTTGTTGGATGTTCGACCGAGAAAGGACATGCCTCATTAAAGCTATAGTCGTGAGAGGGGATAGATGGCCACAACATGAAAACAGCTTACTGCAAAACTATAGCCTGGAATTGTTCAAATTTATAAACTCAATTGACATTAACAAAGTATGAAGTGATAACGAAGTGAAATAAATTTAAAGATATTAAGACTATATATAGACGATATGTGTGGTGATAAGTGACCGTTAATCGATAATTAATCAGAAATCGTGAGATGCACTCTGGTGTGATGTAGGTTTCAGAAAAATATTTTCTTCATCGTGCCAACGTTTCGATCTTCAATGAGATCACTTCAGGACCTGGGATTTACAAACATTGTTTACATTTAACAAATACATGTAGGATGTAGAAAAAAGTGAATTTATACAAAGCAAAATATATTTTTTTATTTTATATTCAATCAAAGTGTTTGTCTTCTGTGTAATTGTGCCAGTCTTGCGTGTCGTGTAGAGAGTGCTAGTGACGTATTGCTATTTTGAGTTGAAAATTATTATTTTGAAATTATTTTGAAAATTATTCTTTGAGATGAAAAGAGCCGATGAAGGGAAAAAACGTTGGTAATGGTTCGGCCAGATTATCCTTTCAGGATTATATAGAAAGGGTTAAATAGGAAAAGGAAAGCTAAATTGTTGGAAAATTAGACTATGTGAAAAATATTTGATGAGTGGAATGTGATGTGATGATATATTTGTTATCCATGTTGAATTTGATTAATGATATTGGCGTAGCTGCGACTGAGTTTACATGTATCTGTTCTGTAATTGAGGCTGTGTTTATCTCTGTTGATATAAACCATTTCTAAAAAAGTACGTTTATGTTTGTTTTGTTCTGTGTGTAATATTTTTGGATTGTTGAAGTCGAAATTGTGTTGGTGTTGAAAATGGTGGGTAGCGAGTGCTGTAGGATTTTGCTTAGGTTTTTTGCAATCATAGATATGTTGCTTTACTCTCTTGTCCAGATATTGGGATGTAAGCCCGATGTAAGTTGCAGGACAGTTTAAACAGTTGATTTTGTAGATTACGTCAGATTTATTTGTTATTGGAGTGGGATCTTTAATTTTGTAAAAAAAAAGTTGTAAATATTATTACAACTTTTTAAAAATGGTAGTCACATCATTTGAAACTGTTAGACATCCAAGAATCAAGACTCCGTTTTCAGAGGCCCATTTAACAAATAGAGGCTTGAAGGAAGCGGACTATCGCCTTGAACTCTCCACTGATGATTTCAGCTGTCCAACTTTAGCGTCTCACTGCGATAGTCGATTCATTTCTAGAGAAGTAGGACAGTAATGCAGAAGAAGTTTATTCAAACTTGGTATTTATAGAGCCATTTACGTGCTTTATTTATTAATTACATTGCAATTATTAAAAGTACACTAAAGTGGGTGTACGGTATTTCAAAACTTTGCGAACCTTGTTATGAGATTATACAATTAAATAAATGTTGTATCCATTGAAATGGTTTGAAAAGAATGTTTATCATACTTTAGTTGTAAGTAATATTATACAAATTTTGCACCATACGACTTGTATAAATGAAACATTTTGAAGTCTCTCCAATTGTACAATTTATTCTTTTAAACAACTAACGAATTTTGTATTAAAGCATCCGAATCTTCCCCCTAGTTGTGCTTAGCCAGTCTCGTTTGGGAGGCTGCCCAACCGAGATGGGGCGGACATTTTACAAACATAACAAGGGCATGCGTTGCTCTTTTTAAGACTCTCATCCCATAAAATATCCTCGGTTTTTTTTCTTCTCGCAAAATATTTGAGGCGGAATATATGTCTCGCCCACAAACACATTCTTATTTCACTTCTCAATTTCTCTTGAAAACACTTCATTAATCTATTGTGAAAAGCTATTTGATGATTGCATATTACCAAAATAAAAATCTTTACGGAAGGGGTGAATCATCTGTCGGTGCTGGGTATTCTAAAATAAAATAAAGCATTGAAGAGTTGAATAAAAAAAATGATTAAAACATAATAGTTGATACAAATTACTTAGAAATTAAGAACTGAACAAAAATAAAACTTGTTTATTACAAATTTTCTTCAGCGAAGCTATCAATGTACCTCTTTTTCTACTCGAGTGGCCTAAAGTCCTAGGCCTAACCACTAAGACGAGACAAAGCATTATTAAAAGTAGTAATTTTTTAGTAGTTGTTTTAGTAGTACTTTTAATAAATAATTTAAAAGCATCACTCTGATAATTTATATTAATTGCTGCATTTAATGATTATTTGGGGTCGTGAGGTTTGGTCTGGTGTGACCTACGTTTTAGAAAAACATTTTCTTTATCGTGCCAACGTTTCGATCTTTATCGAGATCATCTTCAGGGCCTGTACTTAATTTACACCGAGCATAAGGAAAATTGATGTGTGTATTGTATGAGGAAGACACAGTTGTCCGAAAAATGTATATACTACAAAATTTATAAAAACATAGACAGATTATAGGTTTCTTGCTATTTTTACATACCTTCCTGATTATTCATGATGCACCTCATGTACTTTACGTATTGAATTGTCACCATCACCTCCTTATGCGCAGTGAGATGCGGTCTGGTGTGACGTAGGTTTTAGAAAAAACATTTCCTTTATCGTGTCCACGATCGATCTTTATTGAGATCATGTTCAGCGCCTGGTATTTATAAACATTGTTTAAATTTGACAAATACATGTAGGATGTAAAAAAAAAGAAATAAGAACGTTGCCTTAGAGTAAACTCTAACAATGAGGAATTATCTACACCCACAGGGAAATAATTAGAACTTATATCTAGACAGCAGACTTACGTGGAATTTCCACAACTGAAAAAAGCCTTGAGCAACTAAAGGCAACTAGGACTAAAAACAAACATACAGACATTCTGAGCAAATTGTTTCGTACCTAGAAGCCATTTGACATCCAAACCATCAAAGAATTTCAATCAAAAGACCTAAGAGGATTTTTCAAAATCCCTATTACTTCTTTAACTACACCATCCACAATGACCTCAGCATTCATTTAAGAGTAGAAATGTCTGGTAGTTAGCGACTGGTTGTTTAATAATTTGTTGAAGCAGACGTTTCGACCTTTATTCTTGTCATCTTCAAGACCTAGGTACATTAGAAACATATGTTCTTTGGAAAAAATAATTATAGAAGTAAGATTTAAATAATATAAATTTTAAATCAAATATTTCATAAACAGTCGAAATGTCGGCAAAAAAATGTCTAAAATACTTCATTGCTGACCGCTTCTCACTACTGCAACAAATTCAAGACTTGATCTGTTTCTGCTTAATGTAAGTTACCAAAAAGTCAACAAAAATAAAATATAAATAAAATTATATCAAAAGGAGGAACTAACTACTCATTAGTAAATTGATGGGGGCTGTTTTTCAGTTTTCAACGTTCAAACGCGTTTCAATGAGGAAATGCCTCAGTCTCAATTTTGACAGTTCCTAACTAAAGATGGTACAAAGAGGAAGCGGTATTTTGACATTATTGATAGTTTGTCCAGCAGTCTAATTGAGTAGCGTTATGCGTTCCATGTAAGTCGTTTGTCGATGTACAACCCAATTAATTATCTTTTTACGTAAGGTTTTGGTTGAAATGAAAACCTTAGTGTCACGAGCGGGATTCGAACTACGACCTTCAGCTCAATACGCCGCTGTTCTAACCACTTGAGCTATCGTGTCTTCGATCCACTCGGACACCAACTTCCCATCTCAACCCAACCCTTCGAATTTTCCTTCCTTTTTGCCATTTTTCATATGGTCACGATAGATTAAGAGTAGTAGAAAGAGTAATTTGGTCAAGCAGACCACTAAATATAATTGGTTTAACCAAATATTGTGTAAGTTTCTTGTGGGAGGGATAAGCTATTGTAGCAGATGGTGGTTGAAAGTTGTTTGCAGTTTTGCATGTTTATTGTCAATTTCCACCGCTTGAAACCGTTCAAGTGATGAGATATAAGTTTCACGGCTTCTGATTGAGATGACGGGATCTTTACGAAAACAAAGGATAGGTGGTGAGGATAGTTTCTGAAAGAGTAAGAATTCCGATGGAGTATACTATGAAGAGCATGGGCCCTAAGATATTTTCTTGCGGTACCTTTGCATCTGTGCAATAGCCATGCTGACAGAGAGGGGGGCCATTTAGACTTGAAAGTATAAGTCGGTTAAGTGGGATTGATGGAGCAGGTAGTTGGTACCAGGTACTCTCCTTTGTTTCTAGAGTGCCCCGAGTGACTTGATCGAAGTCTTGTTTCACGTCTATGCACACACCGGAGCAGCACTACTTTCGCTCATGGACGGTAGCGATGGCACTGCGGAAGTGGAATCAGAACGTCTGAACCCAAACTGTTGGACAGGAATAAGGTGGCAGGAATGAAGAATGGGTAGAGTATGGTTAACCAGGAGTTATCTAAGAATTGGCCCATTGTAGGCAATAGGATTTTTTTTTACTTTCATTGTGCTGCAACGGTTCTGAAAAATTTTTTCGATTTTTTTATACCTCCCTATTCAATTTTAAATTAGGGATTTTAATTATTGATTATATCATATATATGTAAAAAAAGGCAAAAATGTTTTATTACCAAAGATGGTGGAGGCTTTACGCTTATTGTGTCCATGACTAAATTTGGTTAATTCTATATTTTTTTAGTTTTTCATTTTTTCTTTTGTAAAAATAATAGAAATGTTTATCTAGAGTTGATGATGGGTCTGTTTCCACTCGCGGGTGTTTGGAATTATTGAAGCGCGTTTCGCCATTGTGCCATGTTCAGTGAGGAACGGTTCCTGTCTCCCTGAATCTTTCTACAAAAAAACCAGCGAATGGAGACAGATCCAATGAGTGATCTGTGCCGGTTCAATATGAACCTTTGTCTATCTAAATATATGAAGAGGAAGACTACCTATTAAAGATTAAGGTTGTCTATATGACATGAGAAAATAGAAAGGAGAAAATGAAGAAATATAAAACTGAACGAAAACTGTTCCTCACTGAAGATGGCGCAATGCCAAAACGCGTTTGAATAAACCAAAAGACCCGCGAGTGAAGACGACATAGTAAGTGACCCAGAGCCGGTTCATCATTTCCAAAACCAAAACTCATCACCAACTAGATAAACGTTTCTATTATTTTTACAAAATAAAAATAAAAAAAGAACACGAAGAAATATAAAACTGAGGAGGTGAAAATATTTAATTAAGAACGGAAAATGTATAAGGGGGGGCATGTATTTTAGCTGTTGGAAGATTAAAGCTGGTAACTGCCTCGAGTATCTGGATGTTGGCCGAATGGGGGTATGTCCTGTTTGAAATAATTCGAGTTAGTATAATTGTTAGCAATTAGTCTCGAGTTCCTTGCAAGTTGACAAGGCTTCCCCTTGCAATTAGGAGTCATTATCAGGAGTCGCGGGGTCCCGCTCATATCTCAAGAAGCCTAACTTGCCAAACGGCCGCCGTTGCTAATGTTGCCCCCTCGAAAATACTTGGGTGGCTGCCCCGGGCCTTTTTGCTGCAAGCTCTCCGCCCGTGTTAGCTTAATTGCCACGGTGCCCTTACAAACTCTGTCCAAAACCCTCCTCCTGATACATTGCTACTGACGTGTTTAAAATTATTTGCTTATCTTGTACTACACCCGTTTATCTTACTGTTAAGTCTTATCGTCCCTCTAACTAACAACTTCTGTGTCATAGAAGTCATAGAAATGAAGGCGAAGGGTGGTTAATTTGCATGCAGCTCGAATAAATGTTTAACTACGCAATTAAACAAAAAGAAAAAACTTTCATACAAGTTAATTTCGAGATGCTGGCTCAATGATTGTTTAGATTAAACGAATAAACTTTTGCAATTATTCCCTTTATTTCGATTGATGATCATATTTTCTCACCAATTTCAACTTTGATGTATATTGAAATGCCGCATTACGTTAAAAGTTATTAATTAACATAGTACGCTATATTAATTTTAATACAAAAAACAAATAAATTAGTTAAACGTATTTTTGTCCAGCCCGGAGGACCAAAATTTATGAGTATGTTTTGAATATTAACCAAAATGAATACTATAAATGAAGTATACATAATATTCGTAAACAAGCTGCTATGAATTTTCTTCTTAGGTTTTGGATTGTAAAAGGGAAAGTTTTAAATTTGCAATTCCAGTTTTTATAATCAAAAATTTCAAGATATCTTATTTCGCAGGTTAGTTTATAATAAGTGTTAGCTAGATTAACAACATGGAGTACGTTTGCTGAAATTTGCTGGTTTCTAGGTTTTGAACTAGTAGATTAAAATCACCATAGTATGTTTTTCAACTTTGACTAATGTTTATGTTTTGAATACAAAGCAAAATTTATCGCATAGCTGTAAATGGCATAAAACAATATTGAGTGACATATTGCTATAATTTTGTTTTTAGCGTATAGATTGACCAAATGGAAGTTATAAATTTTTCAATTCCAGTTTGTATACGCAAAAATTTCAAGTTATCTTATATCTCAGTTTAATTTATAATAAATATTAGATTTTGTTATAATTTTGTTTTTAGTTTCACCAAACAGAAGTTATAAGCTTTTCAATTCCAGTTTATACAGGGTGTTGGCTACTCGTGTTACAAACTTCGTAGATTCTACGTTCAAAATAGAATCAAAAAGTTTTAGTTAACTATGGCCCGAATCTCAGCAGTTCGGAGTTATTCTCAAAATTAATAAACGTTTAATAAATTTATTCAAAACTTCCTTAATTTTTTTATTATTATTAATCGTTCCATCTTACTAATTCTTCAACCACAGTTTTTTCCTTAGTCCATCTTGAATGCAGAATCTACGGCAAAGTTTGTAATACGAATAGCCGAACACCCTGTAAACGCAAAATTTCAAATTATCTTATATCTAAGTTTGATACTTAATACTAGATTAACAGACAAACGTTTTTAAACTTTAATGAACAAAAATAAAAATATTGAAGATTCGGCCCGGCCCTGTTATTAATTAAATACAAACTAATACTCTTATTATAGTACCTTGTAATTTGTACAATTTTGTTTCATAATAAAAAAGTAGAAATGTCCAAGGTACAAGCTGTAAAGACGAAAGTACAAGAAAAATTGTTTAAAATAGAAGGATTTCCGTTTCATAAACAGTCACTGACAATTCAAATGTTTGTAAAATACCCGACTTTTTTATACTACATATAGAAGTTTCAAACCGAAATTTCAAAATGTTAGTGCAAACTTCCAATGTTTTGAATATTTTTGCTCTTGCATTACTTTACAATGCTAAAGGATTTACTTTTCAATAGAGATGACCAACAAATTACTGACTGTGGCTCGACAAGATGTTACTAGACGCAGAAAAAGCTACAGAACAAGGAACAATTTTTACTTTGCAAGTATTTTTTAATGTAGTAGATTAGTTTAGAATATATATAGTACGTACTTGAGTCGTAACCCTACGAGAAAAGGGGGCATACTTTCAGCAAACAAACACTCAGCATTGACTGGGATATGATAGCAAGTTCCCCACAGTAGGTCATAAATATTGCATGTGAGCTACTGTTTTAAGTGTGTGAAATATGTAGTGCATGCAGCCAATACTAGTTTATTTCACACAATTGTTACAGGCCAGAAAACCTCACCGCAATTATAATTTCTTTTTTCAATAGGGTCCTTTTTTCTCACGCTTGAGGACTAATAATAGATGGATCACGTATCCTTAAAATCGAGCCCTTTTATCTTTAAAATCGATAATAATAACAGCTAATTAATCTTTTTATGTAAAGCTTTGGTTGAAATGAAAAAGGTAGTGCCATGGGGAGTTGGTGTCCGAGTGGATTGAATTCACGATAGCTCAAGTGGTTAGAGCAGCGGCGTATTGAGCCGAAGTTCGTGGGTTCGAGTCCCGGTCGTGGCACTAACTTTTTATTTCAACCAAAACCTTACTTAAAAAGATTAATTAATTGAGGGAAGTAATTTAGTCAATAGACCACTGAAAATAACAGCAATAAGCAGTAACAGCAGCCTGTTCGATTCACTAACTAAAGCAACCTGTGTTGATGGAAATTTATCACTATTTTAACAAATAAAAACGTTTAAATGTTAACGGACTTAAAAATAAGTGATAACATTAGGATTAAGATCTAACGAAACAAAATTAATTTCTAAAGTGTAAATCATGGAAAAAATTAAATAAAATGAAAACAGATTGATTATTATTGAAGTTGTCCTAAATTTCTCAGGTCGGTCTAATGTAAGTTTTACGTTTTCAATTCTCCTTGTACAGATGACGGTTTTTGGATTTTCTGTATGTAGATAGATTTGTATGAAAATTACTAAATTATTAATTAATCACTTCTAGAGATCTCAGTTTGTCTTGTCACAGTTGTTTTCTGTTAAGAAATTGTAGACATACCGATATTATATAGGTGAATTACAAAACAATATCTTGAGAAACGAAGTAGATGTAAGCCGAAAGGTTAAGGTAAATTAATACCGGACATTTAGTAGAGAAAGTTGATGTAAGAGAAGTTGCTTTATCGTATAATTGGATTAGTTTGAGGCCGAAAATAAAAGGGTCGGTATATTTGATATGACGTCGGCCAAGTTGGGCTCTTATCTCTAATAGCCATTTCTCCTATCAAAATCCTAACCCAATTTTTCTCTCATGTCCTGTAATTCATTTAAAAGTTAAACCTCTGATATTCCGAAAGCACTTAGCGTTTTAAAAAAAATATTATTTTAAAATACAAACCTTTCATTTCTTGTATTTAAAAATAAGGCCAAGTAGAGAATATGCCAATGCTTTTATAATTTTTTTTTTAAAACCAAACCTTATGCTAGATTTCAATTAATTAATCTTTATTTAAGGTTTTGGTTGAAATTAAAAAGCTAGTGTCAAGAGCGGGATACGAACTCACGACCTTCGGCTAAATACGCCGCTGCTCTACCAAATTGAAAAATGGCCAAAAGGAGGGAAAATTCGAAAGGTGGATTGAGATGGGAAGTTGGTGTCCGAGTGGATCAAGCTCAAGTTGCTAGATCAGAGGCGTATTGAGCCGAAGGTCGTGGGTTCGAATCCCGCTCGCGGCACTAAGTTTTTCATTTCAACCAAAACCTTACATAAAAAGATTAATTAATTAGGTTGTACATCGACAAACGACTTACATGGAATCAATACTGTCAAAATAAACAACTAAGTGCAAGTTGCTAATGGTTGTTAATTTCACCTCTAGACGTGAAGGACGTTTTCTAGATTTCACCAAGTTTTACGTATTTATTCCGCCCGCTATGAAAAAAAGATTATTGGGAAAACGGATTCCGCAGCCGAAAATGAAAGCATCGTTACACAACCAAATTAATCTAATTAGCAGCTCCCCCAGTCATTACTGTTTTCATCACTATTCCAGATTGTGTGGTAATGAAACTGTTCATTCATTATTGCTATTTGCGAGTCGTGACACGTGCTATTCCGCTTTATAAAGCAGAACCTTACTTTTACGTTTAGTTTGCTCATAATGTTTTAATTCTTTACTAACTTTTTCGGTTCAAAAGATTTAATTCTAGAAAATACGCAGTTAAATATAAATGAGTTTTGATTGATTTATTGATTAGAAATGATCGAATGAATGTATGCGGATTAAGGAGGTTGGTATACACTGGCCCGACTATACTGGCTATTGTATCGTCTGGTCTTATTTCTACCACTGTGTGTTGAAAGTCCGAAAATACCTGTAGAAATGTGTAGTATTTAGTGACCGTCAACTAATGATTATTTGGAGATCGTGAGATGCGGTTTAGAAAAACATTTTCTTTATTGCGCCAACGTTCCTTGAGAGTCATGAACCTTTTCACCACAAGAACATAAAGATATCCTATACAACAATCACTACCCTAAACACATAATCAACAGAATAATCAACAACTACATCTCAACAATAACGTCATCTACCATCACTAATGACACTACATCATTTCTATCAAACACAGACAAACCAACATACAAATCAATTCCATTCGTTTACGGCCTATCACACAAATTAAACACATTTCTTTCTTCTGATAACTTTCAAATAGCCTCCAAAAACTCTAAAACTATTCACCCTTTTTTTTACAAAAGGTCACACACCTGTACCAAATACGTCTGATGTAATTAATATATAAAATCAATGGTATAAATTGTCCGGCAACTTATATCGTAATTACTTCCCAATATCTGGATTAGAGGGTACAACAACATATCTATGATTGAAAAGACCTTACAAAATCATACAGCACCGGCTATCCACCATTTTGAACACCAATACAATTCTGATTTCAACAATCCAAAAATATTAAACACAGAAGAAAATGACGTTTTAGAAATGGTTTACAGCAATAGAGATAAATACAACATTAGTTACAGAACAAACACAGGTAAACTCAAATAAATCAAATTCGATATCAATAACACACAAAACATATAATGCAACTTATAAAACAATATTACACTCCACACATCGAACAATTTCTACAGTCTAAATCGGTAACAATTTATCCTACGTTTCCCTAATAATCCCGTCTATAATAATCCTGTAAAGATAACTAAGCCCGAATAAAAAAACATTACCTTTTTTCCCATTGTTCCTTCACCTCAAAGAATCCGACTCCTCATACAAAAATCTTTCTCTACTCTCTTCCCCACTCCTTCAAAATCAAACGTATATAAACAAAACAACATTTTATATCTCATTAACACTCCAAACACGACACACAACCGTGACACATCTACACAAAGAACATACACTTTGAGTGAATAGAAATACTTTGATTAAACCTCAAATTTCTATATTGTGTACATAATTAAGTAAATTCGTTTTCACATCTTACATGTATTTGTATAATGTAAACAATTCATTTACGTTTTATTGGTCAATTGACCAAGTTACATCTTTCAATTAATTATTCTTTCCATGTAAGGTCTTGATTGAGATAAAAAGGTCACAAGCGGGATTCGAACCCACGACCTTCGGCTACATACACCGCTACTCGACCACTTGAGACCGGTAGAGCAGCGGTGTATTTAGCTGAAGGTCGTGGGTTCGAATCCCGCTCGTGACACTGACTTTTTATCTCAACCAAGACCTTACATAGAAAGAATAATTAATAGAATAATGTAAACAATGTTTTTAAACCCCCGGACCTGAAGATGATCTAAATAAAGATCGAAAAAATGGCACAATAAAGAATTTTTTTTAAAACCTACAACTCACAAGACCGTATCTTACGATAGTCCGAAAACACTTTTTCCTGCAGAATAGTTTTTTGTCCCCCAACAACAGTACCCCTGCCATATTTTCTACCCGTTCCCCTAAATAAATTTGAATACATTGGCTTGATTTTTTGAATAGGGTTTGGTTGCCACCAGCAAGATATTGACTAAACCAGAAGTACAAGAAGGACAAAGTAAGTTGCCTCTTTCTTTAAACAAAACATAATAACAAATTACAATTCATTCATTTGTTGCTTGAACGGTATAAAGAACGACTTGAGCAATGTAATTTTATTTTTTACTGAGTTTTTAATTAATACAGTCAATTTTTTAAGGAAAATTTGAATATCAAACCGAGATGTTTAGGTTAAGGTGATTATTTCTTATTGTTTTTGGAGGGAGAGTTGTTTTATGAAAAATATTTGACGATTTATCTTCCAGGTACTTAGATTCTAAAAGTTCTGATTGTTTTATCATTGTTTCAGGGATTGAATCTGACTTGCTCTCATATATTGTAAATTATGTCACGTCTGTAAACATGCGTGGTCTACACGTGATTTGAGTACTACAATTATTCCATTTCAGAACGTAGGCGTTGTTTGGAAATTGTTTCGATTCAAACTGAGAGTGGTTCACACCGGTTTAACTTCGAATCCAAACGGTAGCGATGCGTAAAAGATTGTGTTGCGCACCTGAGAGATCCAATTGAATATATAAAGCGGAAAATTCTATTTATTGTTTTCAGTGGACGAGCTCGAACAATTAAGACGGTTACGCTCGCGTTCTAAAGGAATGCGGGACAGCTTTCCGAATGAGTGATCCAACGTTTTATCAACGAAGGAGAATTCCTTTCTACCGCAAAAGAATTTTTACTACTCCAAGTCCCCCGTACCGTTTGCGATATTCACATCAACATGCGCACATTTTAATAATCTTTAATAGGTATGTGTGGTGTTTCGTGACCGTTAGTTAATGATTTTCGGAGATTGTGAGATGCGGGTGTGTTTGTGTTCAGAATGGTGGGTAGCGAGTGCTGTAAGATTTTGCTTGGGTTTTCTGCAATCATAGATATGTTGCTTTACTCTCTTGTCCAGATATAAGCTCGATGTAAGTTTCCGGACAGTTTAAACAGTTGATTTTGTAGATTACGTCAGATTTATTTGTTATTGGTGTGGGACCTTTAATTTTGTAAAAAAAAAGTTGTAAATATTATTACAACTTTTTAAAAACGGTAGTGACATTATTTGAAACTCTTACACATCCAAGAATGAAGACTCCGTTTTCAGAGGCCAATTAAAAAAATAGAGGTTTGAAGGATGCAGACTATCGCCTTGAACTATCCACTGATGATTTCAACTGTCCAACTTTAGCGTCTCACTGCGATAGTCGATTCATTTCTAGAGAAGTAGGACAGTAAAGCAGAAGAAGTTTATTCAAACTTGGTATTTAGAGAGCCATTTACGTGCTTTATTTATTAATTACATTGCAATTATTAAAAGTACACTAAAGTGGGTGTACGGTATTTCCAAACTTTGCGAACCTTGTTATGAGACTGTAAAATTAAATAAATGTTGTATCCATTGAAATGGTTTGAAAAGAATGTTTATCATACTTTAGATGTAAGTAATATCATCCAAATTGTGCACCATACGACTTGTATAAATGAAACATTTTGAAGTCTCTCCAATTGTACAATTTATTCTTTTAAACAACTAACGAATTTTGTATTAAAGCATTAGTTGTGCTTAGCCAGACTCGTTTGGGAGGCTGCCCAACCGAGATGGGGCGGACATTTTACAAACATAACAAGGGCATGCGTTGCTCTTTTTAAGACTCTCATCCCATAAAATATCCTCGGTTTTTTTTCTTCTCGCAAAATATTTGAGGCGGAATATATGTCTCGCCCACAAACACATTCTTATTTCACTTCTCAATTTCTCTTGAAAACACTTCATTAATCTATTGTGAAAAGCTATTTGATGATTGCATATTACCAAAATAAAAATCTTTACGGAAGGGGTGAATCATCTGTCGGGGCTGGGCATTCTTAAATAAAATAAAGCAGTGAAGAATTGAATAAAAAAATGATTAAAAAATAATAGTTGATACAAATTACTTAGAAATTAAGAACTGAACAAAAATAAAACTTGTTTATTACAAATTTTCTTCAGCGAAGCTATCAATGTACCTCTTTTTCTACTCGAGTGGCCTAAAGTGGACAATAATAAAAAATCTTAACCACTAAGACGAGACAAAGCATTATTAAAAGTAGTAACAAATAATTTAAAAGCATTACTCTGATAATTTAGATTAATTGCTGCATTTAATGATTATTTGGGGTCGTGAGGTTTGTTCTGGTGTGACCTAGGTTTTAGAAAAACATTTTCTTTATCGTGCCAACGTTTCGATCTTTATCGAGGTCATCTTCAGGGCCTGTACTTAATTTACACCGAGCATAAGGAAAATTGATGTGTGTATTGTATGAGGAAGACACAGTTGTCCGAAAAATGAATATACTGCAAATTTTATAAAAACGTCGACAGATTATAGGTTTCTTGCTATTTTTACATACCTTCCTGATTATTCATGATGCACCTCATGTACTTTACGTATTGAATTGTCACCATCACCTCCTTATGCGTCCGACAAAACTTTCAAGACATCAGTAGTCCAATTTAATATTCACAAATCCCCAAGAAAAAATACCAGAGACACGATTTCATAACCCTTCATAACCCCAAAACTACCCGCCAGAAAGCGATATTTTTTTTAAGGACCAAAATATACAACTCAATCCTGTGTATCTCTCACTTCCCCTTCTAGGGAAATACTTCATTTCTCTTCTTCGTTTTACATCCTTCTACAAACACATCGGCTTTCTCTAAGTACCCCTTACTGGCCGATTGCTTCAAAGTAAGGTGATCTCGGAGATAAGACCTAATCAAGCCGGCCTCCCACAGCGTAGTATTCTTGATCAGGCTGAGGTAATTGAAGATTGGCGAAAAAAATGAAATTGAACGTGAAATAATGGACACAAATATTTTTAAGTTAAACAAATAAGAACTGATAAATTGGAGATCGTGAGATGCGGTCTGGTGTGACGTAGGTTTTAGAAAAAACATTTTCTTTATCGTGCTTTGATCTTTATTGAGATCATCTTCAGCGCCTGGTATTTATAAACATTGTTTAAATTTGACAAATACATGTAGGATGTGAAAAAAAGAAATAAGAACGTTGCCTTAGACTATACTCTAAGAATGAGGAATTATCTACACCCACAGTTTCATTTCAAAAATTCATTATTAAAAAAATTGATTATGTTAAATAGTAATATTACTAACGATAGAAGTTAAACCGTCGAACTAGTGATAACTACAAAACTAAATAATGATTTTATTTAATCATATTCTGTAATTTTTGTTATTCATTGTGTAATACCATTAACTCACTATTTACACTATAAATGTATAAATTAATACATATTCCAATTTCTCTTTTAACGGCTTTGCCTACTCAATAAATAGTAAAATGAAATATAATAAAAATGAGAACAAATTTTATTATTTATTTCTAAAAAGACCCTCATTTGCCCCCTTTTTTAAATTTTGATGTTAAAATATTGTGTTGTTAAAAAAAATTAAAAAAGATCTTGTGGTTTGGGTTAGTAGGTTAAGTTCGGTGAGATAGATGACGGGGCTATGAAACGAGGTTTACAGTTCTCTGTTACGCCTCTGGTGTAATGACCGGTAGGCAGGTATGCTTAACAAGGTCCAACTCAGTTATGAACTACAAACTAGTTCTTTATTAGTTTATGATTGCTTATGGTGTCCTCTAATGCTATGTTTCCAATATAGTTTTATTGGTCCATTTACAGACGCAGATCGTGTATTGTTCTAATATCGTTGATTAAATCATGTCGTATTGCAGACTTTTTAAATTATGCCAACAGCTTTATTTTTTGTTTAATGGAAAAAGATCTTTTTTGATACGTCTCTTATTACTTATTACCTATTATACCAGTGTACAAATTATTTCAAAATTATTATAAACAAATCAGTAATAGAGAATGGAATAGAATAAGAGATAAGCAATAATGTAGAAAAGAATTTGACGGCATGTAGAGAAAATTGTTCGTTTACTCATAATTGAAGGTTTTTGGTTCCATACAGAGCGCGAGAAGCTATCACCAGGTATGAGAATTTTGCTTCAGCAAGCAGAGAGTAGCTGTGATCACCCAAGGAGGAAACATAGTTGATTCATTTTGTGTAAAATGATAGTTTTGTGTTTTTAGAATGTGTTGAGAGTAAATGTATTTATTGGCGTGATTGTGTATTGTGTGAGAGCCGATGGCGAATTTTCAGTACCTTACTAATTTTTGGAAGAAGCAGAACTGTTTTATTGCACGTACGTATTAGATATATTATATTACGTTTTCTTTTGTATATATTATGACTGAATGTTTTTATTAGCATGAATACAGTGTATGAGTGGGCCGAAGGTGAAAAGTTGACACCGCCCTACATGAGTGAATGGTATTTAATTAGCAAGGAATATATTTAAAAATGAATGTGAGTGTGAGTGTAGAGGTTGGACAATAGGGGCTTTTTAGTATAATTTGACATGTACGCTAAGGTTCTTAAGTATTGACCTTCTGTTTATGATTCACCTTGTATAGATCTTGATTGATACCTCGTTTAGTTTAGCCTTCTTGTGTTTATTGACATTGAATGTATTTATTAGCGTGCATAGTATGGGTGGGCCTAGGGTGGAATATTAAGTACTCCCACGCCATACGTGGGTGAATGGTATTTAAAAATGAATGAGAATGTGAGTATAGATTTTGAAGAATAGGGGCTTTTTGGTACAATTTGACATGTACGCTAACCTTGTGAAGTCTTGACCTGCTGTTTACGGGACATCCTGTATAGAGCTTGATAGAATCTCATTTTGTTTAGCCTGTTTATGTTTTTTGAGGTTGAATGTATTTATTAGTGTGAATGTGTAGTGTGACAGGGCCGATGGTGATATATTGCAGTAATTAGATTATTTAATTAGGAAGTATTTACGTATAAAGGGTGTATGAGGATATTCGATTGTACTATACCATCATAATTGAGTGAACAGAACTAGGAAAGAATGTTTCTGACAATCTGAATATTTTGAAAATGTATAATTGGTGTAAATGTCCTGAGTGAAAGATTAAGACAGTTAAAGAAAAAATGATTTTACTGAAACACCGAGAAAGAAAAATGTTTGATATGCCTTGAGGATATCGAACTTATATAACTCCGTTGGTTTTTTTAATCCATTAAAACTCATGACAAATATTTAACATTTATTGAGAATTCTTCTTAATTTATATTTTCAAGGCTGAAAAAATAAAACTCACGTCTTTTTATTAAAAACGTGCACAAAGCACGAAATAGGACTCTCAAGAATTGAATCTCTTCACCACCAATGTTGACTTTTGTCTAATTTACTTTTTTCCGATCGACCAGATGGAAAACAGATTAATTAACGGATGGAGGAAAAAAGGGGGATGGTTTTTGCCAGAATTTGTTTGATCACTCCAAGCAGGTTTGTTCAGCCTTTCCCAGAGGTGAGCAAAAGGTTTGATGCCCTAAATATACAAACCTCATTGCGCAACCAACTCGACTGTTTTATTATAGAGAGGATAATGGCGCGTGGGCATTTCCCAGAAGACTCACGCACACACTATTGTACTCAAAACGATCCAAAATTAAATAATTATTTGCGTATAAAAAATTTATGCGTGAATTTAATTGAGCATTTAATTTTATGGCGGTTCATTCTAACTTTCCATTTAAGCGGATTACACGTTACGATCTAACAATCGGGTCAACTTAATTAATTTGGTGTATTACTTTTTTAAATTTATTATATACATTTTTTCGCAATGGGTGGAGATACAGGGCTGCTGGATTCGAAACCTAGACCTTTACCGTACAATGATGAGCACCGTGTCAACGCCTAAACCTTGCGGCCACCAACATCCCCTTGATGTACTATTGTTTTTAATATTGTATCATATATTATGGTTTCTTTACCCTTACGTGCCTAATTAATACCTAAATTCTTTTAGATTAATGTAGTAAATTTATTTTTTGAGAGTTTGATATTGATTATTGAATCTATATTTCTATGTATAACGTACCAATGTACAGTATAAGTCGTTCAGGCGACCATAAAATTTAGTACGTTATAAGAGGTATTCATTATAAGCAATCACACTGTTATTGTGAACTGTTCGTTATATCTGAACATTTCATCAAATTGATCCGCATGTACGTTTTATAGCAGAGCAGTTTTCATTGTAATTAATTATATCATTTATCTAGGTTTATGGGAAAGTATAAAATACATATATTAGCCTGCTAAAGTAATTTATGCAGATAAATGTTTATAAAACATTAATACATATAAGAACATATGTATGTACAAATGCGGATGGAGTTATTTGACTATAGTATCATGGTAGTATGTAATCTGTTAACTTTATAGCACTTATGAAATTGTCTCATTATTTTCTCTTTATTTTTCACAATACTTGATATTTTGGAACGAAACGTCCCAATTTCACTTGCGAGGCTGCTCGCACAATCTCCTGATTCGATCAAAGAAATTATCGCGAATTTTTCCTCAGCGGAAAAGACTAAGGTCGTGCTTTTATATTTATTTAGAGATTTTTTACGGTTAAATTGATTTATTTAGAAACATTTACGGTTAAAAAGGTGGGAAAAATGTTTACTGGAAGCATTAGGCAGCTGGAGTTACTGTTCCATGCTGTCCGCTATAACCGATAGTTCATTACAAACGGTACCCAATATTTTTTCCTATGACATTTCACGGGACCGAAGATTTTGTCATTATAACCGGTGTTGTTATAAAAATTACTATTGTATTTATAATTTATAATTATATATTGCTATAGTAATAATTGTTCAATAATAACTCAACAAAATTGAGAATATATGTGTACAAAAATAAAAGAGGGAGTGTGAGTGAGTGAGAGAGAGTGGGTGAGAGGGAGAGAGAAAAAGAGTTAGATAAATAGATAGATAGATAAAGATAGAATAGATAGATAGATAGATAGATAGAGATAGATAGATAGAGATAGATAGATAGAGATAGATAGATAGAGATANATAGATAGTTAGAGAGAGAGAGAGAGAGAGAGAGAGAGAGAGAGAGAGAGAGAGAAAGAGAGAGAGAGAGAGTGAGTGAGAGAAGATGCAATAGTTTTTAATATGTCGAATCGAACATTGATTGAAAAACAAAATCACGTTTTCTGTAAACTTTTCTAAGAACGTCACCGAACCTCCAATTAAACACAACAGAAATATTATGTTGTATTCATTTATACCCGCTGAAAAATATGTATTATCTATTCTAACTATGTAATGAAAATCTTTTCAGTAAATAATAACTGTAACTTGTTTTTTTAAGAATTCTAAGAAAGTAAGATATCCATGATGGTCATGGCTGGTGAATTAATGACAATAAAATAAAATCTTACCATAATTACAGAACTAATTACAAACTTTTTGAGTGGTAGTTTAAATGATTAGAAATTTTTTCAAGAGCAACTTCGTATCCTTTTGGAGTATGAAAACTCAATTTTAGATTCATTATGTATGTGAAGTAGAAGGAATGTTACTTAGTAAAGATGTCAATAGAATTATAAGTAATTGTTTCCGAAGGGTGTAACTTTATTATCCTCGCATTAAAATATGATGGTAAATAACTTTTGTCCGCCTCTTCCATTATTTCAGTATGAAAGACGTTTAGCGAATAAATTAGAGGCTTCTTCGCAGAGATGATTTAGCTCCGCAAACACAATTACCCTGCCGCAGCGCTGTCTGGCATAAAAGTCATTAGCGAAGCCCTTAAAAGGTCGAGTGCATATAAAATATACTCACATCCATCCACGCTCAAGAGATTTCATGGGAACGTTATTGAAAATGATGTTTTATTTTTGATAAATGGCCGGCTAGTAACGTTTTTTTAAAGAAATATTAATGCTTTTTTACGTTACTAGTCTAGAGTTACAAGTTTACACGACATAAAAGAAAAAGACGAACATTAAAATCTCTATTTCATCTCTTATAAAGGTCATAAAACCACCGGGTTCTTACAGGCAAGTACAAACCATAAAAGTACATGGGTTGTCTTGAAAATCATTTTACATAATTCATTATAGTTCGTGGTCCGATTGACCGAATAACTTTTTACTATTGATTAATCTTTATGTAAGTTATTGGTTGAGACCACGAACTCTAATGTATTTAGTACAAGTAAAATGAAGTCTATCTTCACGAAAGCTCTCCGTGGACATTTCATTTGTCGCCGAAAATCGAATAGATTACAGACATTTGAAAAATGGCAAAAAAAAGGGAAAATTCGAAAGATGGTGTTGGGATGGGAAGTTAGTGTCCGAGTGGATCGAAATCATACCTCAAGTGGTGGAGCAGCGGCGTATTTAGCCGAAGGTCGTGGGTTTGAAGCCCGCTCGTGACATTGACTTTTTATCTCAACCAATAGCTTACATAAAGATTAATTAATTGAAATTTTTTTACATATTCTGCACACTAAATCGATTTAAAACTATGAATAAACTAAACTAATTTTTTATGCAATTTTAAGTCATTAATTTAATTTTATAGATTAAATAAGAAATATGAAATATATAAAAAATAACAGAGAAAAGTTTTAATATTATAACAATTGTTTCATATATATTTTATGATTAAATTATTTCTGAACTGTCTATTAGGTTGATCGAGTAAAGGAAAAGACAAGCCAGATCATGTTTCACATTTTCATTACTTTGTGGAAAGTGACTTCGACTTTTATTTATAACGTCTATTCCCCAGAACCTAATATAGGTTGTAAGAAAATATATCCTAATTAGATTTCAACTAACATATTTTAGTAACAACGTTTACTCAGAGAGAACGAGGCGAATATGTTTAAAAAAAAACTTGTGATCTAAGTTATTTTTCATTTAGCCATCAAGATGAAGGTGAAGTTTTTATAGCTTCTCGTACTGCATGTATACGAAAGTAAAAGATCGTCTACGATCCCTTGACAACGATGTTTGAAAGCAACTCTATCTGGTGAACCGGAATCAACCAGGAACCCACAGTGTAATCCAGCATTTGGAAGGAATTCTACGATTCCCGAATGTTACTGAAACATCCTTCATGAATTATCCACACGCAAGCCACGTCTCCGGATTGATATGTGTAAAAAACCCGCTCCTATGTGATTATTGATCAGTCTTATAATTTTTTTAATCAAAATACAATCAGGGATGAGGCCAATTTGAAAGAAAATACTCTGTTCATTTCTTGAGCATTCGAGGAATATATTCTTATAGATTCATTAATTAAAATTGATTATTTGGAGGTCATGAGATGCGGTCTGGTGTGACGCAGGTTTTAGAAAAATATTTTCTTTACCTTGCCGACGTTTCAATCTTTATTGAGATTATCTTCAGCGCTCAAAGTTTGTTTTACTTGTAGATGTGTCTTTATTGTGTGGCGCTCTCAAAATGACAGACAAGAATGACAAATATACACGGAAAACAAACAGTTTGAGCCCTGAAGATGATCTCAATAAAGATCAAAACGTTGGCAGGATAAAGAAAATGTTTTTCTGAAACTTACGTCACACCAGACCGAATCTCACGATCTCCCAATAGTCTTCAAGTAACGGTCAATAAACACCACACAAAAATAATTAAAAATTTTCCCATTATAAGGTCATGTTTGTTAATCACGTTTTAGGGGATTAGCGAGGTTACAAATCTACATTTTTGTTTAGTTATATGTGTTTATTGATTGAAGGTTGCAAATAGAAATATCAAGGTTGATTTGTGGAGAGAATTGTCTATCTTCGGCAAATTTTTCTGTTAGTAAATAAGGCTCAACATGGATTTATTTGTAGAAAGATTACCACAAATTGGTAACATTTTAATGAATTTATTATTAATAATATATAAAGTGATTCTCAGATTGAGGTTATTTATACTGATCTGTCAAAAGCATTTGATTCTGTTTGATTATTTTTATTTATTATTATAAGATACTTCTGAGTTCGTTAAGGATCGATCTCCGAATAATGCCTCTGGGAGTGGAAGATCCACAGGGCAGTGTTCGGACCAATTCTATACCTCTTCTACACCTCAGATATCTCGCTTACACCTTCCAACTTCCTTGCTCTCTATGCCAAGGATTTGGAGGACCTTCATTGACCATGATGCAAATAGCCGAATGGAACCAATTCTGTTAGTAGGATCAGGTCTATGACAGGTTATAGATAAAATTTAACTCAATTAATTATTCTGTTTATGTTTTGGTTGAGATGAAAATGTTAGTGTCATGAGCGGGATTCGAACAACGAACTTCGGCTCAATACGCCTTCAGCAGAAGTCACGATAGCTCAAGTGGTAGGAGCAGCGGCGTATCGAGACGAAGGTCGTGGGTTTAAATCCCGCTCGTGAAACTAACCATTTCCTATCAACCGAGACCTTACTTAAAAAGAATAATTAATTGAAATAATTAATACGGTCAATTAGACCACTAAACATAATTGGATTAATACAAAATTTAACATTTTCTAATTTGCTGTCTGTTATAAATACCTTTATGGGTAAATACATTGCAACTATAATAAAAACAATATTTTTAATAATAAAAACCTATGTACTATATAATTAATGTATATTATACTGTATTACAATTAAATACCTATAATGGAACAAATAGAAAAGGAGGAAGTGCTTTTGATGAATTAAAAGTATTGATTTGTGATGTAGGACTTGAGGATTTGCATATGCCCATAAGCTTCCATATCAGGTTGTGTATGTCATACCCAATCAAAATTTTGGGATATATCAAGAAAAACACCTGGAACTATTAGGTGAAAGAAAGACAAAAGTGTTGGGATCACCAAGCTTTCGGCAACATTATGTTGCCATCATCAGTGCCTATTTATTAAGAAAAAATATACATAATTAATATAAATTTAACAATCAACAATTAAAACAATAATATATACTTTCCCAAGAGAGAAGAGAAAAAAATTCTCATCGGAAAAAATGCTTAATAAAATAAATGTAAAAATTGCTTATAAATACAAAAATAATCTTTCTAGTCTTCATACCGTTTTAAAGTCTAAAGAGCCTATTGGCACACGATCTAATGTGGTTTATAGGGTGTCCTGTGGTGGTTGCGAGGTCAACATGTTGGACAAACAAAGCAGAAAATTCACATTAGAATGAACCAACATATATTGGATAGTATTCATAAAAAGTTGGCCTCAGGGTTGTCCTCTCATGCTACAAAGAATGGTCATTTTTTTCAAGATCCCTGGAGATCTTGGGTCGAGAGGTCGGTTTTGAGAGAAGACTCCTGTTGGAAAAGGTATATATCCATTTACCGAGGAGTGCCTGCAATTTAAATGGTGACGAACTAGGTTCCATCTCAACATTTGCGGGGTTATTGGAAATTTATAAAAAACGGAAGAAAGGTGGCGACCTTTAGAGGGCACAAAATGGAAAGTGCACAGAGCCTGGTAGCCTTCACTAACTGTAACAGTCCAACCTAAGGTGAGGCGACGTTGTGTCATGTTCTCATCTTAAGTGTAATCCTTTGTACATATCATTTTAACAAGCTGTAATTCTAGTCATTAATGTAATACTCTGATATAACATATGTTTTTAATGTCAAAAATAGCTCTTAGGAACAAAAACAGTTGGACTTGTAATTATTGGGTTGTCCGGAAAATAATGCAGGATTTTAAGTTTTCATTAAAAAAAATCTATATAAAATATTCTGTTTACGTTTACAGGATTACTCATTTGTATGAATGTCAACACTTATTAATCCTCTTCCAAATGATATNTGAATTTATATTAATTATGTATATTTTTCTTAATAAATAGGCCCTGATGATGGCAACATAATATTGCCGAAAGCTTGGTGATCCCAACACTTTTGTCTTTCTTTCACCTAGTAAAGACCTTAAAGAAGATTTGAACTCTACATTGATTATCTGCAGGTCGATCTACAAACATCATTACCTGGGACTATTGTTTAAGCTCGAGGGAGGTGCGATGGTGTCGACAACGCGGTGGTGGTATCCAAATTGGTGATTGGGGAAAATATTTAGGGGTTCGATGATGGCATGTATAAATGTGTATAAACAATAAAATCTTTGGTAAAAAAATTGTTATTGTAAATAAACGATTGTGATCAGCAGTTAATCCGAGCTTTATATTCTTAATAGTTTCACTAATAACCCGAAAAAACACATTTGTACTTGCTGATAAGGGATGCAGTTCAGTAATTGTTACCACTGTTTTTAATTGTTTCTCAATACCTTAAAAATAGTTCACAGAAACATATTGATTGGGTAACGTTTTAAAAATATTGTAATTTAAAGCTGTTTCATTTTGCAATCCATCTCAATCAACAGACTTCCTGTAACACAAGAACATTGCGCATCATGATGCTAGTTCATACGTCATATGCTGGTAACGTACTTTCTGCGAGAAAACATTGACTGACACCCGTGAATAAGTATGTAATGAAACCCGCGATTCGATGCATTAATTAGGATCGTGTTACCTATTCACCTTCCAGGAAGGATGGTGGGTTAATTTACTTCGTAAACTTACAATTTATGGATAAACTATTTACTACTATCTAAAATTGTCTAAAATAATAGAAGAAATTAAGAAATAACATTAAAAAAAACTACAATAAAAAGTCAAACTACGTCATTATGCTGGAGGTGAATGTGATTTACTTTCAACTAAAGTTTGATGTTAAAATGTGTAAAATATTAGCATAATTTCATAATAATTATTTTATCACTACTGACTGCAACGAAAATAAGGTTTATTAATTCATTTAATAGGTTTTAGGTTGAGGTAGGAAGTTGGTGTCCGAGTGGATCGATGCTACGATAGCTCAAGTGGTTGGAGCAGCGGCCTATTGATTAGAAGGCCGTGGGTTCGAAACTCGCTCGTGACACTAGCTTTTTCATTTCATCCAATAACTTACATAAGGATTAATTAATTGAAAGAAGTTATTTGGTCAATCGGACCATGAAATATTATTAATCCATTTAATGTGGACCCAAAATAGAAGCGCCCAGCAGGCATCTTACGCTGGTTTCAAACAATATCCCAATTTAAGAAAATAAAGAGGAGCTGAGAAATAAAATGAAATTGGCATCAACTCTTATAATTAAGAAAAAATAACTATAACCTTTTAAATAAACAAACACGAAAATACAGTTAAATAATTCAAATTGATCCTACCTAATGACCTCCCAGTGGCTCACAACAAAAAGCACCATTTATCCTGAGCACACAATTCTTGTCCGAAAAGAAAACGAGAGAGGTAAAACGGTACAACAACCAAACATTTTTTGGAGCACACCCCAATTTTTCAACCATGTTCGAGCCGGCTGTACACTATCTTTCGAAATTTGAGGCTCATGTAATAGGTCGTATATCAATAATAAGTGAGATAAAAATACCGAGAAGATAAATTATTCAATATTTCAATTGAGCTTTACAAAAGATACAATTCTTTTGTTTTTAAACCATATTTTGGCCATTAATCCATCATACATTGCAGTATTTTTTTTAATTATAAAACTATTTGTTGAAAAAAAGAAATAATATTTTAAATAATTTATAATCTACGCAATAAACAATTATTGTTAAATATCAAACTAACAACCAAAAGATATTATAGATAAATTTTCATGAAATTGTTTCTTCCCAAGTTCACACACCAGTAAATTGTAATCTACGTCGGGTTGACAGGTGAAAAATGTAATATCGAGGGAAATTGAGAAGTGTGAACGATATCGGAAATGCGATATAGATATGGTAATATCCTTTTAGTAAGATCAAACGGCTCGCAAAATATCCTCTTTGTCTAGTTTAACCATCCCTTTGTTCGCCTGCGGAACGGACTATTGCCTTCCACCGGAAACTGGGTCATAATTTTTTATTGCTAAGTTTTATGTCTGTATTTACACTGATTAGATAATTTCCGTTACTCCGCACTTGCTCAAAATCTATTAAATTTGTATTATAGCACTGTGCATTTTTTCTATTTAACACTTTATAATAAGTTTTTTACGTTGATAAATTATTATAAAACATATTTTTCATAATGAATTTATATTTTTAAAAACATCTACCAATTAAAATTACCAATTTTAACGTGATTAGTAACTTTAATAATTAACAGTAATAGCAGTAAAAGCAGCAAGCTGCTAAGGCTGGGACGTCCCACTCTCGGGACGTAACCACCGAGATCCGGTCTCGTGACGCTAAAAATGCAATAGAAAAACAAAAATATTATTAGAAGGAAATGACCATGTAGATTATCAACCAGCTTATTAAATGCTCTCGGTTATCGGGTTTGTGGTCAAGATAAACAGCAAGGTTTTGTTTTTTTGTTAACAAGCAATTACTGATGACGAATTGTTGGTTTCTCTCGATGTGAAATCATTGTTCCCTTTAGGTCTGCTAACCTACATTTTAAATAAGAGGGTTGAAGTTATTGAAAAACTCACCAACATCCCTTGAGAAATTATTCTCGATATTCGTCATGAAATTGCAAATGCTGGTTATTTCGAATATAAGTGTGATATTTGTGAACAACTAGAAGGTGTTGGCATGGGGGAACACTCTCTCCCATATTAGCTGACATTGTAATGAACAATTTAATAGATTGGGACCAATTAAATTTTCGCTTTATTTAACATTTAGACTTAACATTAGATAATGTTATTCTTTTAACTCATACCACCCAAAATTAATGTTTACCCACGAAGTTGAAGAAAATGGTATATTACTATACTTCGATTTATTAGTGATTAGGAATAATAAAATTATGGTCACAGATTGGTATCAAAAATCTACTAGTTCAGATAGATTACTTCCCTACAGCTCATTACATTCTTTACAAATGAAAATAAGCATAATAATGAACTTAATTGATAGGTCGTTGAAGTTTGAAAATTTTCCTTGAAGAAAACAAACTGAAGATCCAAGAGATCTACTGTTTATCCAAAATCTTTGTATAAAAAAATACTAAACAGAAGGTTGAACGATAGTGATTCCATGGATATAACTAACAATGTTAATCATGATGGACCTAATAGTATAAAATATGTCCCATTAACATATGTAAAAGAAATTTCAACTAAATTAAATAAATTGGTAAAAAGAAAAATGGAAAATGTCAAAGTTGTTTACAAGCTTGAAAACAAAATAGGGAAATTTTTTTTAGAAAATTAAAAGATAAAGAAAAAAGGAAAAATATCCAACGTTGTATATTGTTTTCATGTAAGGTATTGGTTGAAACGAAAAAGCTAGTGTCACGAGCGGGATTCGAACCCCTGATCTTCGGCTCAATACGCCGCCACTCTAACGACATGAGCTACCGTGACTTCGATCCACTCGGACACCAACTCCCCATCTCAACCTACATCCTTTCCAATTTTCCCAACTTTTTGCCATTTTCAAACGTGTAATCAGGATTCGATTCTAGGCGACATATGAAGTGGCCACGTAGAATTGTTAGTGAAGATACATATACTTTGTTTTACTAATTAAACATTATATTTAGTGGTCTCTTGACCAAATAACTTATTTCAATTACTTAATCTTTTTATGTAAGGTATCGGTTGAAATGATACAAGTTAGTGTCACGAGCGGGATTCGAAACCACGACATTCAACTACATAAAAAGATTAATTAATTGAAACAAGTTAATTGGTCAATCAGACCACTAAATATAATTGTTTGTGTATTGTTTTTGATTTCAACGATTGCCCCACCGTGTAATATGATCAGACTAAACAGTTTTTGGCCGAACGCATTAAGGCCCATAACTATTATTACAGAAATCATAGTAGAGCGGGTACGGGATTGTCGATTCATTCAATTGAACACAAACACAACTTATAAGAATAAGTTATAGTTACTATAGTAATATAATAAGTCCAATATTTAAGTTAAATACTGACGACATAAAATTTGTGGACTATGAAAAAATTCTAGGGCGTAGATTACTCAAAGAATGTATGTATGTACAAAAAGATCCCTATGCATGCGATTTGAAAACTCATTACAATAATATTAGTACAATTTATGCAAATTTATTGACAAAAAAGTTATTTTAGAAAATAGATTGTAATCTAGCAATGCATGTACATAGTATTTATTCATTTTGTATTTATGTATTTATTTATACTTGTATATAAGTTCTGATATTTGTAAAAAAAAAAAACTTTCCAACAGAGGGAAATTTTGCTTTATTGCGTTGGATATTATGTAAGAACGGCACCTAACTGGCCTGGTATTTTCTTCGAGTGGAATTATATTGTGATAATGAAAGATATGTTTTGATTTTGTTACTTGTACCGTGATTTTCGTATAATCGTAAACATTTACAAACTTAGTACATTATTATTGTAAGTTCGAAACAAAATATAAATAAAAAAATAAATAAAATTTAATTCATTTTTTTTTAATGCAAGGTCTCGGTAACTGACACACTGGTTAGAGTCAAACAAGAAGATCAATATTCAAAATGAAAAACAATAAATGCAGGAGTGCCACAAGGTAGCATATTAGGTCCACTGCTTTACTTGTTATACACCAGTGATTTTCCGAAGAGGCGAAAAAATTGCAACGTTTGCACAGCGGTGATATCACCAGGACCGACTATCACCCATTCAATCAAAATCCTACACGTAGATAAACGAATGGACAAAAAAATGGAACAAAACTTTGCTGTTTATCTTGATCAGAAACCCGATAACTGAGAGCATTAGAAGAAAATGGCAGCGTCGTATTGGCAAAGAAGTTCTCTTGTATCAAGAAGTTGTCTTTAGGTGATCCTAGGAGGACTAGTAGATCACCCTCCCTCGATTAAAGAAAGGCCACGGGATGTTAACACACTGACGCTTACTTCTGAGCCAAAGCCCGCGAAGTGTCCAACTTAATTGAAGGGTGTAATTCGTTAGTTCCTTTTAATGTCACACAATATGAGAATTGCGCTTCACCACGGCAGCGAGTGTCTCAGTTCCTTTTTGCGATTCTTGAAGGAAACATGGTCGATTTACTGCATATAGTAATGATAGTTTTGGGTCATTAGCGTCTGTTCAAAGTAAATGTATTGATGTGTAGTGTGAGAGGGTTGGTGGCCAAATTTTCAGAACCCTATTGACTCTCAATTATGTTAGTTATACATATACTAGGTAGAGAATGATGCAGGTTTATCGAGTACTTCAACATCTGAGTGAATGGTGTGTAAATAGGAAAGAATGTATTTAAGAATTTCTGAGAGTTTGAATGAATTTAGGAACTGACTGGGTTGGGGGAGTGGAATAAACTAGCTATTGATAGCCATTCGGCTGCCGGACTGTCAAGACCAAGGTCTGAACCCCAAATGCCAATACCCGAGGAGGGTGATTCTCGAGCCCTGCTGGTAATTTATTTTAATTACAAAAGCTGAAATTGCCGGTGGGCTGTGAAATCGAATAGGCTCCACTCTGTACATGTAATGATTATTTAGAGAACGTGAGAGGAGGTCTGATATGATTTACATTTAGAAAAACTTTTTTTTTATGTGTGTTGATAAGTGACCATTAATCGATAATTATTTAGAAATCGTGAGATGCAGTCTGGTGTGATGTAGGTTTCAGAAAAACATTTTCTTTATCGTGCCAACGTTTCGATCTTTATTGAGATCATCTTCAGGCTTCACCGTGGGCACTCTCAATACGACACGCAAGAATGGCACAATTACACAGAAGAAAAACACTTTGAGCCCTGAAGATGATCTCAATAAAGATCGCAACGTTGGCACGATAAAGAAAATGTTTTTCTGAAACCTACATCACACCAGACCGCATCTCACGATTTCTAAATAATTTTTTTTATTGTGCCAATGTTTCGATCTTCATTGAGTCCATCTTCAGAGCCTTGGAGTTATAAACATTAACATTATATTGTTTAAATTAAACAAATACATATAAGATATGATTAAGAATTTATATAATGATGTATACAATATAGAAATTTTAGGTTTAATCAAAATATTTGTACCTAATCAAAGTGTGTAGATGTGTCGTGTTGAGAGTGTTGGTGAACTAAATATTACACATCTCTACATGTAAATCTGTGTTAGAAGTTCAGTTTATATAAATCAGTAATAAATCAGAATGAAAATAGCCACTTGTGTTTATGGTAGTGGTTCTTGGTCTGCTATGATGAAATAATGTTTCATGAATAAACGTTTATTTGTCCTATTGTTTAACAATCTAGGTTTTCGTACGGACACTCCACAAATACACAAACAATAGTGAAAAGGTAATACAAACCTTTTGTAATGATATTTGTCGAATATATTAAATATTAATTACTTTTCTCAGAACGAGTTTGCCATTTTTCAATAAAAGATAAAACAATTAATATTATTTAAATACGTTTAAAGTATAAAATTGAGTTTTTATTAATAAGCAGTACATTCCAACAAGTGATACTACGATTGTGAAATTGAACGCTGTACAAATATTTCATATTTATTTACATTAATTGCGAATTGTTCTCTCCGACAAAATTATACGCTTTAATGATTGTTATTGTAGCATAAAAAGTTTAATATGAATTATTAAAGGGATAGTGAAATCAAAGATAAACTTCATAGGTTGTATTCGAGACTCCTATAAGAACAAAATTATGTATTTATGCAAAGCTTTTAATACATGCCAGATCGAAGGAATTACACCTACAGACCCCCAATTTAAACCTTCTACAGCTTTGTATTCTATGTAACAAAAAACGTAGTAAAGAACATCGTGGATTTTCTAATTTCACTTTAAAGAGGCCAGGTGAAACCAGGTAAATAATAGAATAATTTACTTTTTAAATTTTAATTATAATGGTCAAACTACTTTATATTTCTTAACACATAGAAAACAAAATGTTATCGTAAATGAACCTATCACAAGTCATGTTAGTGAAGTTATGTCTGGTGTACCCCAAGGCCGGCAACTATCACCACAGTTGTTTTTGGTGTTTATTTTTATTATATATAACTGCTCTCTCTCTCTCTCTCTCTCTCTCTATATATATATATCTCTCTCTCTCTCTCTCTCTCTCTCTCTCTCTCTCTCTCTCTCTTTCTCTCTCTCTCTCACTCTCTCTTTATTTCTCTCTCTCTCTCTCTCTCTCTCTCTCTCTCTCTCTCTCTCTCTCTCTCTCTCTCTCTCTCTCTCTCTCTCTCTCTCTCTCTCTCTCTCTCTCTCTCTCTCTCTCTCTCTCTCTCTCTCTCTCTCTCTCTCTCTCTCTCTCTCTCTCTCTCTCTCTCTCTCTCTCTCTCTCTCTCTCTCTCTCTCTCTCTCTCTCTCTCTCTCTCTCTCTCTCTCTCTCTCTCTCTCTCTCTCTCTCTCTCTCTCTCTCTCTCTCTCTCTCTCTCTCTCTCTCTCTCTCTCTCTCTCTCTCTCTCTCTCTCTCTCTCTCTCTCTCTCTCTCTCTCTCTCTCTCTCTCTCTCTCTCTCTCTCTCTCTCTCTCTCTCTCTCTCTCTCTCTCTCTCTCTCTCTCTCTCTCTCTCTCTCTCTCTCTCTCTCTCTCTCTCTCTCTCTCTCTCTCTCTCTCTCTCTCTCTCTCTCTCTCTCTCTCTCTCTCTCTCTCTCTCTCTCTCTCTC